>NC_034597.1:97779230-97789659 GCF_900095145.1 Mus pahari
GAACTCTGCACTAAACCCATCTGATCCTGGGCTTTTTTTGGTTGGGAGACTATCGATGACTGCTTCTATTTCTTTAGTGGAAATGGGACTGTTTAGGTCATTAATCTGATCCTGATGTAACTTTGGTACCTGGTATCTGTCTAGGAATTGATCCATTTCATCCAGGTTTTCCAGTTTTGTTGAGTATAGCTTTTTTGTAGTAGGATCTGGTGATGTTTTGGATTTCCTCAGGATCTGTTGTTATGACTCCCTTTTCATTTTTTATTTTGTTAATTAGAATACTGTCCCCGTGCCCTCTAGTTAGTCTGGCTAAGAATTTATCTATCTTGTTGATTTTCTCAAAGAACCAGCTCCTGGTTTGGTTCATTCTTCGAATAGTTTATTTGTTTCTACTTGGTTGATTTCAGCCCTAAGTGCCTCTACTCCTGTTGGGTGAATTTACTTCCTTAAGTTCTAGGGATTCTAGGTGTTCTGTCAGGTTGCTAGTATATGCTCTCTAGTTTCTTTTTGGAGGCACTCAGGGCTATGAGTTTTCCTGTTAGGACCGCCTTCATTGTGTCCCATATGTTTGGTTATGTTGTGGCTTCATTTTCATTAAACTCTAAAAAAAAAAAAACCCTTTAATTTCTTTCTTTATTTCATCCTTGATCAATGTTGTTCAGTTTCCACGTGAGTGTTATCTTTCTATTGTTTATGCTGTTATTGAAGATCAGCTTTAGTCCCTGGTGATCTAATAGGATGCATGGGTAATTTCAATGTTTTTGTATCTGTGGAAGCCTGTTTTGTGACCAATTATATGGTCAATTTTGGAGGAGGTACCATGTGGGGCTGAGAAGAAGGAATATCCTTTTGTTTTAGGATAAAATTTTCTATAGATACCTATTAAATCCATTTGTTTCATAACTTCTGTTAATGTCCATGTGTCTCTGTTTAGTTTCTGTTTCCAGGATCTGTCCATTGGTGAGAGTGGGTGTTGAAATCTCCCACTATTATTGTGTGAGGTGCAATATGTGCTTTGAGCTTTACTAAAGTTTCTTTAATGAATGTGACTGCTCTTGTATTTGGAGCATAAATATTCAGAATTGAGAGTTCCTCTNGGTAGATTTTACCTTTGATGAGTATGAAGTGACCCTCGTCTTTTTTGATAACTTTGAGTTGGAAGCCAATTTTATTTGATATTAGAATGGCCACTCCAGCNTGTTTCTTTGGACCATTTGCTTGGAAAATTGTTTTCCAGCCTTTCACTNTGAGGTAGTGTCTATCTTTTTCCCTGAGGTGGGTTTCTGTAAGCAGCAAAATGTTGGGTCCTGTTTGTGTAGCCAGTCTATTAGTCCATGTCTTTTTATTGGGGAATTGAGTCCATTGATGTTAAGNGAAATTAAAGAAAAGTAACTGCTTCCTGATATTTTTGTTGTTAAATTTGGGATTTTGTTCTTGCAGCTGACTTCTTTTAGGCTTGTTGAAGGATTGCTTTCTTGGTTTTTCTAGGATATAGTTTCTGTCCTTGTGTTGATGTTTTCCCTTTATTATCCTTTGAAGGGCTGGATTCATGGANAGATATTNTNTGAATTTGGTTTTATCATGGAATACTTTGGTTTCTCCATATATGGTAATTGAGAGTTTTTCTGGGTATAGTAGCCTGGGCTGGCATTTGTGTTCTCTTAGGGTCTGTATCACATCTGTCCAGGATCTTCTGGCTTTCATAGTCTCTGGTGAGAAGTCTGATGTAATTCTAATAGGCCTGCCTTTATATGTTACTTGGCCCTTTTCCCTTGCTGCTTTTAATATTCTATCTTTATGTAGTGCATTTGTTGTTCTGATTATTATGTATCGGGAGGAGTTTCTTTTTTGGTCCAGTCTATTTGGAGTTCTGTAGGCATCTTTAGGTTCATGAAATTTTCTTCTATAATTTTGTTGAAGATATTTGCTGGCCCTTTAAATTGAAAATCTTTATTCTCATCTACTCCTATTATCTGAAGGTTTGGTCTTCTCATTGTGTCCTGGATTTCCTGGATGTTTTGAATTAGGATCTTTTTGCATTTTGCATTTTCTTTGATTGTGTGCCCATGTTCTCTATGGAATCTTCTGCAGCTGAGATTCTCTCTTCTATCTCCTGTATTCTATTGCTGATGCTCACATCTATGGTTCCTGATTTCTTTCCTAGGGTTTCTATCTCCAGAGTTGTCACATTTTGTGTTTTCTTTATTGATTCTATTTCCCTTTTTAGGTCTTGGATGGTTTTGTTCAATTCCATCACCTGTTTGTTTCTGTTCTCATCTCTTTCTTTAAGGACTTCTACCTCTTTAAAAGTATTCTCTTGTTTGTCTTTCAGGACTTGTACCTCCTTAGCAGTGTTCTCCTGCACTTCTTTAAGTGAGTTATTAATGCACTTCTTAATGTCCTCTACCAGCATCATTAGGTATGCCTTTAAATCTGATTCTTGATTTTCGGGTGTGTTGGGGTATGCAGGACTGACTGAATTGGGAGTGGTAGGTTCTGATGATGGTGAGTGGTCTTGGTTTCTGTTAGTAAGGTTCCTATGTTTGCCTTTTGCCATTTGATGATCTCTGGAGTTAGTTGTTATAGTTGTCTCTGGTTGGAGCTTGTTCCTCCTGTGATTCTCTTAGCCTCTGTCAGTAGTCCTGGGAGTCCAGCTCTCTTCTGAGTCTCAGTGGTCAGATTACTCTCTGCAGNCAAGCTCTCCTCTAGCAGGGAAGTTGCACAGAGGCCTGGCATTCAGATCTGACTCCTGGCTGAAGACGTAGGCCCAAAACAGGACCTGACCCAGAAGATGTACTGCTTCTGCTGTTTATACACTCACCTGCACAGACTAGACATGGAGGGACCCTGAAAACAATATCATTCTCTCACCTGCTCTGGCCAACAGAGCCCTCAGAGGCGGCACCTTTTCTCTGGCGAGGAAGGTGCCCAAATGTCTGGCGCCTGAAACAGGGTCTGTCCCAGAAGCTAGGTTGCTTCTTTCTGTCCCAAAGCTGTGTAGTTTCTGCAGTCCACACTCTCACCAGTGCAGACTGGAGCCTAAGCAAATGAGAGCAAAGATGGCTCCCTTACCAGCTCAGGCAGTGAGAGCCCTTTTGGGCAGACACCTCTCCTCTGGCGATGATACGTTTTAATAGTACATTCTGTTTTAATTTTCATTAGGACATACCTTATTACCTATAACAATATTTTATTGAATTAGATAATGTATATTTTATGTTTGTGGTTCACATAAGGTTAATTACCACTGTGAGAATAGGTGTAAAAATGATTATAAATGAAACATAGTTCACAGATTCTCTTTTTAATCTAGTTTATATTCACTGTAGTTATATGATCAACATTCTAAAACTGATAATACCTTCTTTATATGCAAATAAATTTACCATATAACCTCATAGATTATTTGAAGCTTAGAAAATTTGTTTAAAAGATTTTTAGCAGAGTAAACTGTTTTGCATTAAGATGATCAGGATATAGTTTGATTGACTTTGTGGATCAACAATTAACAAAATATAATTGTCATTGTGTAGTTTTTTGTGCCTTACATTTTATTTGTTTTCACAAAGGAAAGATGACTTATATTGCACCAGAATGTTAGTAGACTGTTTGACAGATTTTGATAACATTTCAAGCTGGCTAATATTGTCTGTCCATACGCCTCACCACATGGTCAATTTGTGAGTGGACACAGACAACTTCAGACAGGATCAGAGTAGTATAAGATGAATAATTGCACTCATGACACTCAATAGTGACACCCAAAATACATGCTATACTTTTCTCACACTGAGAAAATTTAATTATGAATTTAGATTATAAATTTAAAGTGGATTAAAGTAAAATAGTTTTCCTTGAGCAGAGGATTTAGCCTCGAAAATCCGGGCGCAATAGACTTGAATTCATTTTATGTGAACACAGACTTACTGTATAATCTCTAATGCTTCTCTTTAGAAACAAAAACAACCAGACAAAAATAGCCTAAAATGTGCCTTTTGAAAGTCCCCATTTCTGCAAAGAAACGGGGATGTGCAAGTTGCTGATTCTGAGGTGACTATTCTGTTCAGCCACTGTGTGGGTACTTTTATTTTTATAAACTCTAACCAATGTGCTTCAATTATGTAACTGTTAAAACCTTGGCACTTTTACTCTTCCAGTTTATATGAAGATGAAGAAATCAATTTTTTGTATGCAATGTTAGAGAACTTTATTAGAAGGATTCCTTTTAATGATAGCATTATAGAAAGCAAGGATTTCACATTCTGTGACATTTGAATCTGGTACTTTTTTCTATAAATCTATATTATGGAAGTTATATAATATCTAGTATATTTTCAATCAATTTATTTAAGGTTTATAAAGATTGCAAAATCTATGTGGGATTATTAAATTAAATAGTTTAGGACATATATATTTAAAAATTATTTATTTTATATATGTGGACTTTTTATCTGCATATATATCTTTCTATCTGTACACCAGAAGAGATCGTCTATTCCCATGAGACTACAGCTATAACTGGTTGTGAGATACGTTGTGGGTGCTGGGAATTGATCTCAAGAGTTATGAAAGAGAAGCTAGTACTCCCAACTACAGAGCCATCTCCCTGGCTCTTAATAATCCATTTTAATGCAATAAACAGAACAGATATGAGCATATCCAATAATAAACAATACAGTAGAATACCAGAAGAGCTTTTTACTGGGTAAATGAACACAGTGATAAAGAATTATTGTGCTGGAACAGTGGCTCAGTGGTTAAGAGCAAGAACTGCAGTTCCAAAGGACTTTGGTTCATTATTAACTTGACTATTAATATGTTTGGTGATTTATAGGGATTTCTCAAATGACAATAGATTCTTCTCTCATATGATAAATCTTTACCATAAGATCCTACTGCTCACTACAGTCTTCTCAGATTCAGCTCCCCACCTTCCCTCCTGGCTTGACCCAATCTGTCTCCTCACATACAAAAGCACAGGGACCTGAGAGACTGCAACCAAATACAATATTTAAAAAAATACATTAAGACAAGGAAATCCCAATTGGATAAAAAGGGTCCTCTGACAAAAGAGTCAGAGATGTATTTTCTCCCACTGTTTCAAGTCTCACAAAGCACCAAGCTAACTGCTACAACATATACACAGAGGACCTAGTAAAGCCCATGCATATGAAACCTTCCTAGTTGAGTCAGTGTGCCTTGTTCTCCTTGTGTCTTCCATCCTCTGACTCCTACACCCTTTCTGCCTCTATTCTATGGGATACCCAGAGTTCATAGGGTTCAGGGAGAGGGACCCAATCTGATAGAGACCTCCGACTTAGACTCTTTATTTATGTAATGCTTTTCTTTCTGTGGATATTTATTCTCATCTCCTGCTGGAGGAAAGTTCTATTATACAACAGAAGAACAAAGCACAAATCTATGAGTATAACAGAATAACATTAAGAATCATCTCACTATTATTTTTGCACCAATTATATTTTTCTCTACTACAGATCTCTGGTTCCTGGCCCTCTGAAAAGTATAATACATGGGTTTTCTTTTTTTAGAAGAGGGCACAGATAGTGATTGGCCACTCCCACAAATTCTGTGCCACCATTGTCCCAACATATCTTGCAGAAAAGATTGATTGTTGATTAAAGTTGCATAACTGGGGTGGTGTCACTTTTTATTTTTCTGTAACCTGTAGAGATTCTTCCTACAATGAGACTAGATTGCATGGGCGAGGTTCACATGAAGGCACCAGCCCAACTTCTCCATATACAGTGAACTGTGTGGTTGTCCTCAGCAATGGGACCATGCTGTCACTTTGTATAGAATACCCCTCTATACTAACACCAGCCTGTATTGTTTGGATTTTCACATGATCCCTTTGGACATCTCAACTGAGCACAACTCAGTCCTGGTACTGGAATTTTTGCCTACCTACAAGCAATGGCCACTTGAGATTCCATGTCTCTTATTACTAAGTCCTCACTTAGATGAACCCCATAGATTCCAGTAAAATTCCCCTGCAAAAGATCTCCATGCCATGGCCCAAATGACTCCAAATTCCAGCAGTCTCTCTTCATCCCAATTCTCCCATTCTTATACCTGGTCCTTACTACACCAACTCCCACCTATTGTGAGTCTACGTGCAAAATTTATTCCATTTCCTTTTCCTAGGGAGAACCCTTATCCTCAGGATCCTTACTTTTTGCCTAACCTATCTATGTCTATAGATTATAGTTGTATCATTTCCTCAGTGCTGCATATTACCTTATTTGTGAATACATACCATATTTATTTTTCTGGGTCTGGGTCACCTTACCCAGTATGATTGCTTTGTAGTCCCATACATTTGCCAAATATCCCATTTTTTACAATAGCTGACTAGTGTGTATATGTAATACATTTTGTTTGTCTGTTTATTTAAGAAATACCTAGATTGTTTCCACTTTCTGGCTACTATGAATAAAACTTGTATGAACATAGTTTGGCAAGTGTCCTTGGCTATGGTGGAGTGCTTTGGTATATTCCAAGGAGTGGAGTAGCTAGGGTTTGAGGTAAATTAATTGCCAATTTCCTGAGAAACAGCCATATTGATTTGCAAAATGATTGTACAAATTTGCATACCAACAGACAATGGCACAGTATTCTCCTTGTTACACATCCTCACCAGCATTAGCTGTTATTTGTGGTTTTGATCTTAGCCATTTTGACAGGTATAAGTTAGAATCTGAGGATCTTTTTGATTTGCATTTACCTGAGGGCTAATGACATTGAATATTTATTCAAGTGCTTCTCTGCCATTAAGATGACTCTGTTGAGAATTTTGTTTAGCTTCATCTCAGTATTTCCCCTGTGAGTATTTTGTTCCCCTTTCTAAGTAGGACTGAAGCATCCATACTTTGGTCTTCCTACTTTTTGAGCTACATGTGGTTTGTGACTTGTATAATGGATATTCTGAGATTTGGGTCTAATATCCACTTGTCAGTGAAAGGACACCATGTGTGTACTTTGGTGATTGAGTTACCTCACTCAGGAAGATATTCCGTATTTCCATCCATCTGCCTAAGAATTTCATGAAGTCATTGTTTTAAAAAGCTGAGTAGTACTTGATTATGTAAATGTAACACATTTTCTGTATCCGTTCCTGGGTTGAAGGACATCTGGGTTCTTTCTTGCTTCTAGTTATTATAAATAAGACTGTTATGAACATAGTGAAGCATATGTCTTTATTACATATTGCAGCAATTTTGGGGTATAATCCCAGGAGTGGAATATCTGAGTCCTCAGGTAGTACTACATCCAATTTTCTGAGAAACAGCCAGTGATTACCAGAGTGTTTGTACCAGCTTGCAATCCCACCAACAATGGAGGAGTGTTCCATTTCTCCACAGCATCCCCATCATCTGCTGTCACCTGAGGGTTTTATTTTTATTTTTTTCCAATTTTATTAGGTATTTACTTCATTTACATTTTAAAAGCTATCCCCAAAGTCCCCTATACCCTCCCCTCCTCCACTCACCTTACCACCCGGTCCCCCTTCTTGGCCCTGGTGTTCCCCTGTACTGTGGCATATAAAGTTTGCAAGACCAAGGGGCCTCTCTTCCCAATGATGACTGACTAGGCAATCTTCTGCTACATATGCAGCTAGAGACACTAGCTCTGGGGGTGCTAGTTAGTTCATATTGTTGTTCCACCTATAGGGTTGCATCCCCCTTCAGCTCCTTGGGTACTTTCTCTAGCTCCTCCATTGGGGGCCCTGTGTTCCATCCAATAGCTGACTGTGAGCATCCACTTTTGTGTTTGCCAGGCACTGGCATAGCCTCACAAGAGACAGCTATATCAGGGTAGTTTCAGCAAAATCTTGCTGGTGTATGCAATAGTGTCTGCATTTGGTGGCTGATTATGGGATGGACCCCTGGGTGGGGCAGTTTTTGGATGGTCCATCCTTTCGTCTCAGCTCCAAACTTTGCCTCTGTAACCCCTTCCATGGGAGTTTTGTTCCCAATTCTAAGAAGAGACGAAGTCTCCAAGTTTGATCTTCCTTCTTCTTGAGTTGCATGTGTTTTACAAATTGTATCTTGGGTATTCTAAGTTTCAGGGCTAATATCCACTTATCAGTGAGTGCATATTATGTGAGTTCTTTTATGATTGTGTTACCTCACTCAGGATGATACCCTCCAGATTCATCCATTTGCCGAGGAATTTCATAAATTCATTGTTTTTAATAGTTGAATAATATTCCATTGTGTAAAGGTACCACATTTTCTGTATCCATTCCTCTGTTGAGGGACATTTGGGTTCTTTCCAGCTTCTGGCTATTATAAGTCTGGTGGTTCCTCAGACAATTGGACGTAGTACTACCGGAGGATCCAGCAATAACTCTCCTGGGCATATATCCAGAAGATGTTCCAACTGGTAATAAGAACACATGTTCCACTATGTTCATAGCAGCCTTATTTATAATAGCTGAGTCTTTTATCTTAGCCATTCTGACTGCTGTGAGGGGGAATCTTAAGGGCATTTTTCATTTGCATTTCCATGATGACTGTACTGGCTCGTTTTGTGTCAACTTGACACAGCTGGAGTTATCACAGAGAAAGGAGCTTCAATTGAGGAAATGCATACATGAGATCCAGCTGTAAGACATTTTCTCAATTACTGATAAAGGGGGAAAGGTCCCTTGTGGGTGGGACCATTCCTGGGCTGGTAGTCTTGGGTTCTATAAGAGAAAGCTGAGCAAGTCAGTGGAAGCAAGCCAGTAAAGAACATCCCTCCATGGCTTCTGCAACAACTCCTGGTTTCTTACCTGCTTGAGTTCCAGTCCTGACTTCCTTGGAAATGAAGAGCAGTATGGAAGTGTAAGTTGAAAAAACCCTTTCCTCTCCAACTTGGTTCTTGGTCATGATGTTTGTGCAAGAATAGAAACCCTGACTAAGTTAAATTGGTACCAGCACAGGGGGTTATTCTTGTGACAACCTGACTATGTTTTGGGGAGGACTGTAGAACTTTGGGCCAGAAGATACATTCCTTGTTAAGAGATCTGTGAGATGCTGTGTAGGAGTTTAGAAGATAATGTTGAGAACAGTGCAGAAAATGGAGCGATGGCTTGTGAAATTTCAGAGGGAAAATTAAAGACTATTTTCAGGGCCATTGCTATTTTGGATTGTGAAGATTCTGTGGTTCTGGTTAGGTGGGGCTGAAGAATCAGTTGTGATTAACAAGATACCAGAACTACTGAAGTGAAAACTTGTCCTTACTGGGACTATTGATGCTGGTTAGCTAGAGCTAAGAAATTAGCAGTGATTAAGAAGAGACCAGCATNATTGAGGTGACATCTTCTGGGAAGTGTTTTCTGATAGCACAGAGGCTGTGTTCCAGAGATAGCCAAGGTTTTACCTTGTGATGTGTCTGGACTTGGTAATGTGTAAGAGTTACCCAGGTGGTACTTGTTTTGAAGGAATGCAGGGGTCATGCAGAGCAGCTGAGGCCATGGAAACACTGTGAGAGGCCATGGAAGGACATTGGTGAAATTGCAGCCTCAGTTGCAATTGATGGTCCAGGACAGAAGGGGTCATGCAAAGGAGTTGATGCTTGGCACAATGAACAGAGCCTATGAGAGGCTATTGGTGAAGCCTAGTCACAGTAGAAGACAGCATCATTTTGGAGATGCCAGTATCATGAGATGACCACCAAGAACAGAAGCAGCAGTGGAGTACAGNCAGCTGGAGCCTAGAAGACAAGGTATGTGCTACAAAGGGCATGGCTGGAGAAGTGACTCAAGCCCTCAGAAGATCCCAGAAGTTTGTGAGTTGCATCCCAGACATTGGATGGTTGGAGACTATCTTTTGCTTCTGTGTCTGTGCCCTGATATTTTTCCCTCTTGAAGGAAGTTTTTTAGTGAAGCCCACAATTAAGAGACTTTAAATTTTAAAGTACTTTGAATTTTAAAAGATACTGGATATTTCAAAAGGATTGAACATTATTATTTTTTTTGCAAATTAACCTGGATCTTTATTCAATATGGAACAATAGTACAGATTGTAAAGGAACACAATGTCAAGACTAACCCTGGACCACATAAATGACAATATTCTAGAACCTGGATTATTGTTTGAGGTGTCCTTTCTAGGGGCTGAATAAAGGAAAGTTTGGTTGCTGTCTTAGGGTTTCTATTGCTGTGAAGAGACACCATGACCATGGCAACTCTTTTTTAAAAAAAAAAAAACCTTATTTTATTAAATATTTTCTTCATTTACATTTCAACTGCTATCCTGAATGTCCCCTATACCCTCCCCCAACCCTGCTCCCCTGCCCACCCACTCCTACTTCTTTCCCCTGGCATTCCCCTGTATGGGGCATATAAAGTTTGAAAGACCAAGGAGCATCTCTTCCCAACAATGGTTGACTAGGCCATCTTCTGCTATATATGCAGCTAGAG
>NC_034597.1:97791974-97793185 GCF_900095145.1 Mus pahari
TCTGTAGTACAGCTTGAGGTCAGGCATGGTGATTCCCCCAGAGGTTCTTTTATCATTGAGAATGGTTTTTGCTATCCTAGGTTTCTTGTTATTCCAGATGAATTTGCAAATTGCCCTTTCTAATTCAGTGAAGAAATGAGTTGGCATTTTGATGGGAATTGCATTGAATCTGTAGATTGCTTTCGGCAGGATAGCCATTTTTACTATATTAATTCTGCTGATCCATGAGCATGGAAGATCTTTCCATCTTTTGACATCTTAAATTTCTTTCTTCAGAGACTTGAAGTTTTTGTCATACAGATCTTTCACCTCCTTAGTTAAAGTCACACCAAGTTATTTTATATTTTTTTTGTGACGATTGTGATGGGTGTTGTTTCCCTAATTTATTTCTCATCCCATCTGTCCTTCGTGTAGAGGAAGGCCATTGATTTGTTTGAGTTAATTTTATATCCATCTAATGCACTGAAGCTGTTTATCAGGTTTAGGAATTTTTAGGGTCACTTATATATACAATCTGCAAATAGTGATGTTTTGATTTCTTCCTTTCCAATTTGTATCCCCTTGATCTCCTTTAGTTGTTGAATTGCTCTGGAGTAGACAGCAGGAAAAAATCAAAGTAGGGCTGAAATCAAGTAAGTGGAAACAAAAAGTACTCAAAGAATCAACCAAACCAGGAGCTGGTTCTTTGAGAAAATCAACAAAATAGATAAACCCTTAGCCAGACTAACTAGAGGGCACTGGGGCAGTATCCTAATTAAAAAAATCAGAAATGAAAAAGGAGACATCACAACAGATCTTGAGGAAATCCAAAACATCATCAGATCCTACTATAAAGGGCTATATATACTCAACAAAACTGGAAAACATGGATAAAATGGCCAACTTCCTAGACAGATACCAGGTACCAAAGTTAAATCAGGATCAGATTAATGATCTTAACAGTCCCATGTCCCCTAAGGAAATAGAATCAGTCTCCCAACCAAAAAAAAAAAAAGCCCAGGACCAGATGCATTTAGTGGAGAGTTCTGTCAGACCTTCAAAGAAGTCCTAATTCCAACTCTCCTCAAACTATTCCACAAAAAAGAAACAGAAGGTACTCTACCCGATTCAATCTATGAAGCCACAATTACTCTGATACCTAAACCACACAAAGATCCAACAAACAAAGAGAACTTCAGACTAATTTCCCTTATGAATATCGATACAAAAAT
>NC_034597.1:97793715-97812127 GCF_900095145.1 Mus pahari
GGAAAGATCAGGAATTCAAGGCCCACACCTAAACATAATAAAAGCAATCTAAAGAAAACCAGTAGCCAACATCAAAGTAAATGGAGAGAAGCTGGAGGCAATCCCACTAAAATCAGGGACTAGACAAGGCTGCCCACTTTCTCCCTACCTATTCAATACTGTACTTGAAGGATTGAAATTTTAATATGTAAAGACTTTGGGACTTTTAAAGTTGTTTATATTTTGGGGAAGAATAAGAAAGTAAGAGTTGAGGCTTACTAGTGAAGTGTTTGTCAAGTTGACAGAGGGTCAATTGTACTGGCTAGTTTTGTGTCAACTTAACACAGCTGGAGTTATCAGAGAAAGGAGCTTCAGTTGAGGAAATGCCTCCATGAGATCCAGCTGTAAGACATTTTCTCAATTAGTGATCAAGGTGAAAAGGCCCCTTGTGGGTGGGACCATCCCTGGGATGGTAGTCTTGGGTTCTATGAGAGAGCAAGCTGAGCTAGCCAGAGGAAGCAAGCCAGTAAAGAACATCCCTCCATGGCTTCTGCATCAGCTCCTGGTTTCTGAACTGCTTGAGTTACAGTCATGACTTCCTGTGGTGAAAAACAGCAATGTGGAAAATGTAAGCAGAATAAACCCTTTCCTCCCCAACTGCTTCTTGGTCATGATGTTTGTGCAGGAATAGAAACCCTGACTAAGATAATGACTAAGGATGTTGAACATTTCTTTATGTGCTTCTTGGCCATTTGATATTCCTCAGTTGAGAATTATTTGTTTAGCTGTGTACCCCAATCTTTAAATAGGGTTATTTGATCCTCTGAAGTTTAACTTCTTGCGTTCTTTGTATATATTGGATATTAGCCCTCTATCAGATATAAGATTGGTAAAGATCTTCTTCCAATCTGCTGGTTGCTGTTTTTTCCTATTGACAGTGCATTTGCCTTACAGAAGCTTTGCAATTTTATGAGGTCTCATTTGTCAATTCTTAATGTTATTCTGTTCAGGAAATTTTGCCCTGTGCCCATGTGCTCGAGTGTATTCCACAATTTCTCTTCTCTTACTTTTAGTGTATCTGGTTTTATGTAGATGTTCTTGATATACTTGGACTTGGGCTTTGTACAAGGAGAGAATAATTGATCAATTCGCATTTTTCTACATTCTGACTACCAGTTGAACCATCACCGTTTGTTAAAAATGCTGTTTCCCCCCAACACACACTGAATAGTTTTAGCTCCTTTGTCAAAGACCAAGTGACCATAGGTGTGTGGATTCATTTCTGGGTCTTCGATTCTATTCCATCGATCTATCTGCCTGTCACTGTACAAATACTCTGCAGTTTTTACACTTGAGTTCAGGGATGGTGATTCATCCTGACTTTCTTTTTTGTTGAGAATAAAAGAGATTTTGCTATTGGTTTTTTTTTTTTTTTGCTTGTTTTGATTTTTGATTTTGTTATTCCAAATGAATTTGCAAATTGTTCTTTCTAACTCCATGAAGAATTTTGTTGGAATTTTGATGAGGATTGCCCTGAATCTGTTGATTGCTTTCAATATGATGGCCATTTTTATTTTATTAATCCTGCCAATCCATGCGAATCTTTCCATCTTCTGAGATCTTCTTCAATTTCTTTCTTCAGAGATTTGAAGTTCTTGTCATACAGATCTTTCACTTACTTACTTAGAGTCACACCAACGTATTTTATAATATTTGTGACTATTGTATATGGTATCATTTTCCTAATTTCTTTCTCAGCTTATTTACCCTTTGAGGATAGGAAAGCTACTGATTTGTTTGAGTTAGTTTTATGTCCAGCCACTTTGTTGAAGTTGTTTATCAGGTTTACAAGTTCTTTGGTTGAATTTTTTGGGTCACTTAAGTATACTAACATATCATCTGCAAATAGTGATATTTTGACTTCTTCCTTTTAAAATTGTAACCATTTGACCTTGAATTGTTGTCTAATTGCTGTGGCTATGATTTCCAGGACTATATTTGATAGGTAGGGTGAGAGTAGGCAGCCTAGTCTAATCCCTGATTTTAGTGGGATTGCTTCAAGTTTCTGTCAATTTAGTTTGATGTTGGCTACTGGTTTGCTGTATATTGCTTTTACTATGTTTAGCTGTATATATACTTGTATACCTAAACATTTATATATATAAATGTGTGTGTATATGTGTTTGTGTTTATGTAATATACATATATATATATATATATGGTATACATGCATATGTAATATACTATATATTATATATGTATGTGTAATTTATATGTAAATTAGCCCTGTTTGAGATGTAGATTTGGTGAAAAATCTTTTTCCATTCTAAAGGCTTCCTTTTTGTCTTGCTGATATTTTTTCCTTACAGAAGTATTTCAGTTTCATGAAATCACACTATTAATTTTTTATTTATTGTGCTTGTAGTATTGACATTCTTTTCAGGAAGCTGTCTCATGTGCCAATGTGTTCAAGCTATTCCTTACTTTCTCTTCTATCAATTTATGTGTATATGGATTTATATTGAGGTCTTTAATACAGTTGGACCTGAGTTTTGTGCAGTACAATAGTTATGATTGTATTTGCATTCTTCTATATGCTGACATCTAGTTATTCTACCACCATTTTTGATACTTTTATAAAGAAATATTAGAACATTAGAATAAATCAGAATTCAGTTCTCTAGATGCATAGTTGATATAATAATACAAGATGAAAATGTCATAATTGCTTTATCCATTTTAATTGAAAATGCATATTTTAGTACTATTCTTGAACAATAAAAAACCAAAATGGAATTTTAAAAAAATCCTGTACAGTAGAAAAACCTTCTGAAGATATCACTATACTTAATTTCAAGCACCACTACAGAAACATATTAACAATATCACATGGTGTTGGCATTAAAACAGGTGGATCAATAGATTTGAACAGAGGCAGAGATATAAATTCATGGAGATGTAAATTTACACACCTATGGATATCTGAATTTTAAACTGAAGGCAAATTTATACATCAGAGTTGTGTTGCTTTGATGTTCTCTTTTTGGACTTTAAGAGTTTTATTCATTTCTTGCCACTATTTCTTTTTCTTGACCGTCTTAAGCATTTAATTTATTTTTAATATTGTTTTTATATTCCTGAAATTCTTGAATGCAAATATTAATTTCCTCTAGTTGTTTGTTTATGCTTTCTTGGATTTCTTCGGGGATGCATTCATTTCCTTTTTAAGTCCTTTTATTACCCCAATATAAGTTGGTTTTAAGATCTTTTTCTTATTTTTTTAGCTATGTTGGAATACTTATGTCCTTCTGTTATAGAATATAGGGCTAGATACTAATATCTCTGTTTGCTATTGTTTGGTGAGGATTTTATTCCTTTGTTCGTTTCATATCTGCATTTTTAGATGATGTGATGACCTAACTGTGAGTTCTCTGTTTGGCTGGCTTGTTTAGCTTGTGTGTCCACAGGGAATGTCTGCTGATGATGGAACCTGGGATGTAGTGATGAGTGCCAAGAAGAAGGACAGCAGAAGATGGTCCTTGGGATTTATAGGACTCTTGAGGAAAGGAGAAGAAAGGCCACAAATCCTAATCTGCTGCCCTGACAGGGAATAGCCTTAAGGTTTGGGTCTAGGGGAACAGTAAGAGAAGGGAATGTCTGAAAGCAGAGTACCTGTTCTTCCTTGATTATGGAAGGCACACTATTTTCTAATGACTTTTTAAGACCCGTTTAAAGTCATAGTAATGCTTCATCATTTTTCTTTAAATGTTAGGAATTCTTACTTCATTAACTTTTTAAAATATGCAACTATGAAAAGTAGATACAAATTGATTACTGTTTTTCCTTATATCATAAGTCATTTAGAGTTATATGTATTACTGAATAGTTTTACATTATGTTTTAATATGTGACAATTTTTATAATACTTCCTTAAAGTAAGAGAAAGTGTATACAGCTATACACTCATGGATTGAAAATAAATTTCCAAGGAATTACAGCATACTAATTATTTAATAATAGAGCCCAATTATTATGAGTTTCTTCAATATTTAAGCTTCTCAAACTCACCTCTTCCCACTGTAACCAATTTTGTTATAACAAACTTGAAAGGGATATAGTTAGAAGACAGGAGAAAATCCCTGGGGAAAACAAGATTCAATTTCATGCATGAGTATGTATCTTATAGCTAACTTACTGAAAAAAAGATAGGTCTTTTCAACATATTTTATTGTTGAAAAAGCAGCAGAAGAATCTCAGAGAAAAGCAGAGAAGGCAAGTGTCTGCCCCTTATTCATCTGTCTGTTTAGATGTGTTTATTGATCCTTTTCCATGTATAGTGTTTGTGAATAGAATTCTAAATACTCAAGTCAAGTAAGCAAACTTGAACCATCATTGCTTTTTAGCATTTTAGCCACTTTGAAGTAAAATTCTCTCAAGAAAGTTACAATTTTCTCTAGAACTCTGGTGTGCTAGGTAGGTAGACTCTTTCTGAATTTTAAAAAGATTTCATTGCAGCCCCTTTGTCCACAGTGAGGTTATCAGTCATAGTAGAATTGTTACTAGCAGGGGGAGGAGGGAGAGGATAGGAGATTTTTGGAGGGGAAACTAGGAAAGTGGATAACATTTGAAATGCAAATAAAGAAAATATCTAATAAAAACAAACAAACAAAAAGAATTGTTACTGTCATTCATCATGTCATACATTTCTTGTGATGGGAAGTCCATTTTTTATATTTATATATTTCACAATTACCCATAATATACTTGTTTGATGTTATATTGATAAGATGTATTTAATATATTTTAGATGTTAGTAATATATTCCAAGTATGTAAAAGTTATTGGCTAAACTGCATAAATATAAGGATATATAAGATTTTATACAATAAAATAAGTCATTATAAAAATGTGTTATTTTAGTGTTAAGTCTCCATAGTGATACAAAGTCAAACTTATTTTGCAATAATAATTTAAAATCTTACATTATGAACACACTTTATATATTTATATGAAGCACTGGATTCAGAGTCTAGAGGGAGTTTATTTTAATAAAATAAATAGCCTAGAACACTAACTAAAGACACAAGTATTGTGCACATAATATTGTGAAGAGAGTTTACAACATATATTAGAACATGCATGTGTTGTGCTATTCCCTAGAGAGGAAAGAGTTATAAGCTAGCACATATCACAAATCTTTTGTTTAGTATTATCACTGGTAGCATTCCCAAATGAACCTGAAGATGGAGTTTGTATTGCCCATTTTTAGGGCCTTAAGGAGAACTTCATGTTAAGTATTTGATTTGTAATGCCATATTGTGTGAGAGGGATCTAGTCACTTTAAACACAATCAAGTTAACCTTCTGTAATATCAAACAAATCAGACTCAAGTTAAGTGAGTAAAAGCATTGTAGCATAATATATTGGGGATGGAAAATGTGAAAACTCATTAGATATCATACCTACTGCATTACACATGGCCATCAAAATAATAAGAACCTTTGCAATTGCACTATCAGTGTTCTTTTATAGAGGCAAATGTTATTGATTCTGAGATGGTATTCTGTTCAATGACTTTACAATATGTTTTCCAGAGTTACTCAGTCTTTGCTTTGGTTGTGTTCCATTGTTCAATGAATGCTTACTGATACAATCCTTCAACAAATAGATGAAACAATATTTGAACATTAAGCAAATAAACAATGATTCTATGTGCCCACATTTTAACAACTAACTTAGCAATGCATAGCAAATGCCCTTACTTAATATATCTTTTCTCTGTGAGCCTACCCTTCCCATGTTTTGCCTTTTTTGGTTGCTGTAAAAAATTTTCATGCAGAAAACAACAACACATTTATAATAAATCCACATTGCTGAAATTTATATAGTCTATTTTATTTAATGTTTGTAGGTCTAATATTGAAAAGTTATATCATATTATTTCAATGTTATCTTCATTCAGGGAAAAATTTCTAGTTCTTTAGACAACCTTAAAATTCTAAACTGGAAGAAACTATATATCAAGAAATATATTCTTTCATAAGCCAATGTTTCTGTTTGTAGTAATTGCATGATTTCTATCATCTAAACAATTTACAGTTGATATATTCTGAAATAAGATATGGTTTAAAACAAAAAGCCTAATCAGCTATGAAATATTCTATATTTCTAAATGTAAATACATTATATAACAATACAATAATGATTCAATATTTTAGTTGGAAGATCTAATTTGTAAACTAAATAAATTATTTAATTAGTAAAACTACTCACGTAAATTTGACATTGATTTCAACACAACTTACTTTTCAAAAGGATTGAAAGTTTTCAATAATTTTAAGAATCCTTTTCTTAGCTACTACACTCCCACAAATAATAATATGATGAGATATACAGAAATGTTATCCAATTATATTTTATGTACATTAACTACTTGTTTAAATCATTATATTTTGGACATAGAACTATTGGCATTATCAGCTTTCAGAGTACGTGTATGTGTGCACATGTTCATGTGAGCAAATGTAAAATATATTTGAATATATTTTATATTAAAATTTGTTTATAAATAGTCAGATATTGTTGTCATACATGAACATATGTTTTCATAAAACTCTGCAAATTTGGTTAATTGATATTAATTTTTCAAACACTAAGAGATTAGCAGTCTCAGAACTTGACTAACTTGTGTTTCTACATTTTTGTCAACCTTACTCAGATGACCTCTTCAATTACTGGCTTCTACTCACTACCCATCACTTTTGGATCGATCCTAACAACAGCCAATTTAAGGACAAAAACAGAAAATTTTCCATCTCCATCCCTTAATTCTACCCTTGTATTCCTATCCTTCTATTTTTAAAACAACAGATAAATGTCTACTTTTTCTTCCTAGAAGTCATCTTTCCCATAATTTCTCCTGTACTAAACATGTTCAGGTTTTTTGTTTGCTTGTTTTTTTTTTGTTTTGTTTTGTTTTGTTTTGTTTTTTGGGGGGTGCAGAGTTTCTCTGTGTAGCCCCAGCTGTCCTGGAACTCACTCTGTAGACCAGGCTGGACTTGAACTCTGAAATCTGCCTGCCTCTGCCTTCCACGTCCTGGGATTAAAGGAATACACCACCACTGCCTGGCTGTGTTCACTTGTTGATATCAGTCATTTTCTTGCCTGTCTTCACTTCCCTTTCACTTGGTCAGTAACACTCATAGGCTATAGAGGATTTTATTCCTGACTGCTATCTTTCAAATTTTATTTCACTCTCTATGCATCCCCAACCTTAATAAATGAATCATTCAATCTTGCTTCCAATGATTGTTCTTGCCCTTACCTTCTACACCAAGAACAAGATCTCATGTTATTTCAAGTCAAAATTAACATCTACTCCTGAATGTCACCAGAAAAATAGTACAGCTATCTTATACAGGCCTCTCATGGAAACTGAGAAGGGATAACATCATAACCATGGATAAAGTTCAGAGAAGAGTATATTCTGACAAGATCCAGGGCAGTACACACACGCACATAGGATGTGCTGAAGGAGACAGAGGGAGGAGCATCTTGAGTTTGAGCCCAGCCTGGTTATAGAACTTTATTCATACAATCTATTTACTATTTTGTAACTTTATTCTAGATCTAGTGAGTCTTTAATGCGTAAACATCATATACTGTTTAAGAATGCCAAGCTCCAGGCCCTGCATCTTGCCTAAGGAGCACAGCAGAGTAGTCAGGAGAACAGGTCCCGAGAGAAGAACTGACCTTGCCTCTCACTGAGTATAGCACTCCAGTGACTGAACTCTGAACCTCTACTGGGTGGCATAGTGGGGTTGTCTCAGATGATCTGGATGTTAGTGACCCTACCCTAAGGCACAAGAATTGGAGAGCTATGCCTTCCTTGAGTGATCTTGCCTGTGCACCAGCACTCACCCTAGTGGAGCACATTATGGAGAAAAAAAAAATGGATGAACAAATTTGCTACCTCCAGGCCCAGATTCAGGGCTTTGAGTTGACATACCCTTAAACCTCCAGCATCTATGTACTGTTAGAGAACAAGAAAGGACTGGTCCTGCTGATACAAGGCTGCAGGCTTTTCATGACACAAGGCAAAAAACAGATAATCTAGAGGAGTCCCAGGGCAGATCTGATATTGATGGTAGCAGCCAGAGGCCTTGAGCCAGATCAATGCCTCCTTTCAATGATCATTTACAAGTGAAGATGTGTGGACAGAGGGCTATCTGGTGGGCACACTGTGACACACAGCTTTCAGAGGGCTATCTGGTGGGCACACTGTGATACACAGCTTCAGAGATAAGCTGTTTTCTATGCTTTGTTTTGTTTTCATTATTTATTTTCTGTTTGTTTGTATGTTTCTTTGTTGGGGGGGGAAGTAGAAAGGTAGAGGGCAGATATGAAGGGATGGAGTGATGAATGGGACTCGGGGGTATGATTCATTCTTTGTGAAAATCACGAAGAATCAATAAAATTAGGGGGAAAAACCCAAAATGATTTCCATGCTCACTGAGACTGAATAACGTTTTTTTTTCTTTATTCTTTAATCTTCTTTTATACTGTATTCCCCTCCTGTTCTACACGGTGACTGTTTCACATCCCATACTTCCTCTCCCTGTTTCCAAGAGAATGTCCCCACTTCCCAAGTCCCACCACACCAGACCTTCCCACTCTCTTAAAGCACAGTCTCTTGAGGATTAGGTGCGTCTTCTCTACTGAGTCCAGATCCAGCAGTCCTCTACTGTATATGTGTTGGGGACATCATATCAGCTGGTATATGCTGCCTGGTTGGTGGCTCAGTGTCTGAGAGATCCCGGGGTCCAGGTTAATTGAGACTGCTGGTCTTCCTATAGGATTGCCCTCCTCCTCAGCTCCTTCCAGCCTTTCCCTAATTCAACCACAGGGGTCAGCAGCTTCTGTTCATTGGTTGATTGTAAGAGTCAGTTGTTTGTTGATCCTTTCGGAGGGCAGTCATGATAGGTCCATTTTGTGAGCACCCCATAGACTCAGTAAGATTTCAAGGCTTGGGGCTTCCCCTTAAGTTGGATCCTAATTTGGGTCTCTTCGGTATTGTACCAGTGAGCTCTCTTGGATAAGTAAATGTGTTTTTCACCAAGTTTAGTGAGCTGTCCCCTAGGTCCCTCTAATACCATAGAGGACAATAGTAAGTATCTGTATTACCCAAAGTGAAAGTCTGCATGCTACAATGATGACTAAATCTGACAGGAACACTATTGGTACAAATGTTATTGGAGCAGCCAACCATTTTTCAATGGAATTAAAGCCCCACTCAATAACCTATGCTGGCACCACTATCAGTGCCCAGAAACTGTGGCTTAAAAATTCACAGTGCCTAAATGAGATCCTAGTTACAATTGCTGCTAAAATGATATAGTATCAAGACAATTCCTAATGACTTATACATTTCTCAATCTTAAATGGAAAACCATTTTTGTTTTCATTTCATTGTGACTAACACACAGAACCACAACCAATCAATTTTGCATAGTACAAGAGATTACTGATTGTCTGGTGCTCATATTGATATATCATTTGCAAGCGTCAGAGATTACCCTGGAAATGGGTGCAACAGAGAAACTGTAAGAAGCAGAGACAGTAAATGACCACCACAAAGCAGTGTTTACTAGACACAAGACACTTGCACACATGAACTCACAACAGGCACAAGACTGACACAAACATATGCTACATACAATCCCAACATGGGTAAGTATGTTTGCCATGATGTTCTACAACCTGAGGATCTACTGGCAATAAATGACAGTTGTGGTATGTGGAATCATTGTTCTTCAAGTATGTGGACATGACATAGGAGACTATCTACGCTAGAGCACATGGTCCTAGAGTATGTACACATCAACTTTATTAAGTGAACTCAGTTACCTTAAAGAAACAGAGCACATGACATTTGCTAGAAAAATTGGTAGAACATAGGAGAGGGGCTGTAGAGAAATAAAACAAAACAGGTTGTATTTGCTTAAAACATGTTTTGTGCATCTACAAAATTCTAGAATAATAGAAAAGGAGAACAGTTCTGGGTCATCATTTTATAGCTATTGCATTCTTCATGCCTATCGTTCTTGTCCCTTCTCCATGACACCAAGATTTCACTACCATTTTAACTTCCTTGTACAATTCTGACTGATTCACATAGGACATAGCTATAGCTTTATACCTGTACCTTGGAATGAGATAAGTAACAAATTTCACTGATGACTTTAGTATATCCTCTTTTCTCCTTAGTATAGAAGTTAGTAACATCTTTAAAATTCAAAAATCTTTAAAAACATATTATATTTTTTCTCAAACTTCTGGTCTGGTTTGAATTTTCAACGCTAACTGTAAACAAACCTAAAAGTAGTTACCAATGACTGTGACACGAACGTTTCGCTATGTGGCCTTTAAATATCTTTCTTTTAATTAACTATTAATTTGTCTGTTTGATACATCCCAAATACTGCTGCTCTTACCAGTCTCTTCCTCTCCAAGTCCTTTGTCCAGTTGCGTCTCTTCTCTCTGAAAGGGTGGAACACCCCTGGGAGTCCTCCTACCCTAGCATATCAAGTCTATACCAGATTCAGCAAATGCTTTCCCACAAGTGCCTTTCATGAGAACAGGACTCATCGTTGATTGCAACTAGACACAATTGATCTAGTCAGATAGGATGCTGAAGAAGAATCAAAAGCACTTGCAATGTCCAGAAAGAGAGGTCATGAAGACTGAGATGCCTGTCTGTTACATAGGTGCCAAGGGTCCTCATTCCAGCACACGCATGTTCTTTGGTAAATGGCTCAATTCTGAGAGCTCCCACAGGTCCAGATTTGTTGACTCTGTTGGTCTTCCTATGGAGTTCCCATCTACCTTTTGGCCTTCAACCCTTTCCCCAAATCTTCCATGAGTGTTCCCAACCTCTGCTAATGTTTTGGTGTGGGTTTTTGTCCCTGTTTCCATCTACTGCTAGATATAGCCTTCCAGAGGAACGTTATGGTAGGCTCCTGGCTGGCAGCTTTTAAATTTCATTCATCAAATTTATAGACCCATCATCTCTGAGTATCATCTCCCAGAAAGTTTTATTAAAAAGGAATGTAGATGAAATAGTTTCAAGCATCTAAGAGGAAAGACTTGAAATTCAATTCTGAACAGAGTTCTTGTTTCTATTTGACAATTCATCAACATAGTTACTACTTGACATATTTCTTCTAGAATTTTGTGCTCATCTATATACAGAATCGCCAAACCCAAGCTAAACAAACAAATAAAAGAAACTGTTACTTGCATCACAATTTAAGTTTTCTAACCACCCTTCCCAAATTCTTGCAAATTTTCCCACAAACTGGATGCAAAGCCCAAAGACCACATGACAAAATTAAATCATACAAGTTTTAACCCTGGTACTAGATTTGTTTGTTATTTATTTTGCCATTGTAACCACAAAATTAGCAAGAGACCAATTGAAGAAAGATGAGTTTATTTTGGATCATAAATGTAGAAGATTCACCCCAACATTGAGGCTAAGACTGCATGGAAACCATGCTATTACCATGATAGGTCAACAAACAATACTGTGGATGCCTTTGTTGGCTTCTTTGTTCCCACTTTCCATCTAAGTTCCAGTCCATATGAATCATGAGAGCCACAATGTGTGTAAATCTTCTCCGCTAACCACTCTTTTCTGGAACCAAATACACATATATGTATATATGTATTTTAAGTGTTCAAATTTAATATAATTTGAGTCAAAGTGAAACCAAATCTTGACCTATACAGGAAAGTAATGGAACACAGCTTCTTCTGTTTTACCCAAGACAAATAAGTAGAGTGAGGTCATGAAGTTTTATGAGACACAGGCATGATATAGCAAGATTGAGGGCAATTTTAGTACTTAGGGGAGAAGGCGTGACATTGCCTGTGCTCCTAGTAAAGAGGACATTGAAGTGGTGTGTTCTGGATATATTAGACAAATGGTATCAGTAGAATTAAAAGCTTTTAAATGGGATTTATCTTATTATCAACTAAGCATTTTGAGACACTTGTGGAAAAGGGAACAATTATGGGAAGTGACTACAGGTTGAACTTTAGTAATGTTAGTCTTTTAATATGAGGACACAAGGACTGAGATTGTGTTTTTGGAAGGAGGATGTTGCAAAGATAATTTTACTCAGAAAAAAAATTGAGACTTCTATAAAATACTTATTTTGTTTTGTTACTGGCCAAGATGTAGAGAATACTTAATAATTTCTATATATGACACTTGAAACTTACACTCATAATTTTACTATGCTATGCCTTGTTACATGGACAATGCTTCATCAAATACGGTGTAGGCACATAATCAAACCAAATAAAACTTAAGTTATTTATTCCTCATTTCAGAAACCATTATTTGAAGTCCAATTTAGATAAATTGTAAAATTACAGATCATTTGGTTAGAAAATGGTGTCATTTTTTTCTCCTGACAATAATTAGTCAAAAGTACATTTATTTATTTATTTATTTATTTATTTATTTATTTACTTACTTACTTACTTACTTATTTATGCAGACAGTGCTATACCTGGGTACAGTAACTTCAACTTTAAAAATGAATTAGAATCTGATTCGATATGACAGTTGGTGGAAGAAAATAAAATAATGGTGACATCAAAAAAATGTTTTCACTCCCTTCCGTGGACAAAAAGCAAGAGGAAAACATCCACTTGTACCCCAAATCAGCTTTAATGTGGAACTAAGCAATATGAGCTGGCACTGAATGCCAGTCACTACTTTTCAAAAGAGAAGGAAAAAAAAAACCCTCTGACTTTTAATGCTCTAGAAACATGGGGCATTTACTGATAATGTTTTCAATTGATGCTGTGATGTTTCTTGCATCTAACTTGTTTAACAGCATAGAGCTTTAAAAATAACTAGAATTTTAATGTGTCAAGTGATTTTTTAATATTTCACTATTATTTTCTTAACTAACCTATCTTTAGTAGAACAATTTTTCATTTTTTATATGGTAAACACAACTATCATTTTAATGAGTAGTGCACAATAATTGGAAAGAAGTCATTTAAATTCTAAACCATTGAATGTAACTGTCCAAATTTAAGTATATAAGCCAAAGCTCACTGGGACAGTGTAAGAAACAGGGGGACTGAAACAGATGGGTCCAGGGCAATAGGTATCTCCTAACAATGTAAACCAGAAACTAAAGGAAGAAGCAAATCTGTGTCCTCACTCGAATGGCAGGGTGACAACAGGAAAAATAACATAAAGTTAAAACATTATACAAACCAATAAGTCCAGAATAAAACCTAAAAGCAAATAAGAAGTCAACATTCCTGGATATTGCAATTAAAATGGCATAGTATTCACATTATATCTAGGGGTTTTATGTGATACACCTTTTTCTAGTTAAGTATGAGGCTGAAAACCCTGTAGAAGGCAAACTGTTGTCTCCTGGAAGAAGGGGTGAGAGACTCTTCAAATAGTACTGTTAAACTGTTGACTTCTATTTTTTACAGTATTCTTATTTATAATCTTTGATATATGCAGATATTTGTAATTGAAGTTGGAGTCTTCTCTTATACAATACGTTGTGTCCATGATTTCCCCCTCTCTTGACTCTTCCTAGCTCTGACGCATCTCCCTCTCTTCATCCATCCCTGCTGTTCCCTGTTTAGAAAAGAGCAGGTCTCAAGGAGAGGACAGCCAAGCAGGAAAAATCAAGATACATCCAGATGAGGCAAACCCTCTTATCAACTCTGGACAAGACAAATGAATGGGAGGAAAAGAATCTCAAAAGCGGGCTGAAGGTTCACAGATATATCTGCTGGCACTGTAAGGTTTCTCACAAAAACAACAAGCTAATATCCATAATATGTAAGCAGAGGACCAGTTGCGTACATAGGCATGCCCAGTGCTTGCTAGTTTAGATTCTATGAGGTCAAGTGAGCCAGGCTTGTTTGATTCAGTGAGAAGCATTCTCCTGGTGTCCTCCATTCCATTTTCCTACAATAGTTCCTCCCACTCTTTTGTAGGTTACTCTACATCTCTTAGCAGAGTGACCTGCTGAAGCCCTCAGGTTTAGGGCTAAGCTGGTTTTGCTTCTGTCCTCAGGGTATTCGGACACTTTGAGCAACAGGCCTGAATAGCACCACAGAAGCTCAGTGGTTGGAGTGCCCACATGATCTAAGTGCCCTAGAGAAATTGCCTTGTACAGTGTGGTTATCACTGATACAGCTGTCCTTTACCTTCGAGTGTGCAGAGTATGTTCAAGGCAAGCCTACATTCTTGACTGGTAGTGAGGTACTGGGAATGCTTCATTTTCATGAAGAGGAATTCCAGGTGATTGATGAACATATATATGTTTATCAATATTTATATTACAGCTGTAATGTTGGTCACCAGGCTATGTGACTACCTCAAGGATGGCAGAGGTAGGGGCCATAATTGCCATATGTTCTGAGAAATGCATACCCAGATCAAGAAGAAAGATGATGCAACTCCTGTGGTACTCAGCACAAAGATTTTCAGGGTTTGAACACATCTTGATTTCTTCTTGCTCCTGACTGGCTCCCCAGTCAAAAGGGTTTCCATGCCCACAGTTTAGACTCTCAGCATAGTATCTGGCTGTGAGTTTCTGCACCTGCTACTATCTGCTGCCAGAGAAAGGCTATGATAATAACTAGACAAGATATTAATCTATGAGTACAGAAGCATATCATTAGGAATCTATTATTATTATTATTATTATTATTACTATTATTATTATTATTATTAATTTTGCTAGTTTTATTTGTTTCTACCATAGGAGTCTGGGATATCCAAATTGTGGTTCTTGGCCATCTAGTCAATGAAGGACAAAGGCTGCCTCTCACAGCTTGGACCCCAATTTAAATGAACCATTGGATAGTCACTACCAAAAGATTTATGATACCATTGCATATTTAGCCTAGCATATTATTAGGAACTAGGATTTATATTTTCCATCAAGGACCTGTGAATAGGGATACTTTGTTTACATTTTTGACTTCTTGGACATTTGAAGCAAATATGAATTTGTAATCCAAAGGCTATAATAAGGAGATATTTCAGCATAGTTGAACCTTTGCCCTGCATGTAATTCATTGTGCTACATAGATTATTACTAGGAGGTCTTTAATATTCTTACTCAAATGCATGGTAGAATAATTAAAATGTGAAATAACTAGTAGCTAAGCAGAAAGTCAACAATTTGTCAGTTCAAACATACACACACACACACACAAATACACACATTTTTTTCCTTTTCTTTTTTTGCTTGGATAGTCATTAGATTGTCCTAACTCACTAGATAATGTCAGCTAACCATTTTTCTGTATTCACAATCTCGAGCATCTTAGAAATTCTAATAAGCACTCTGTGCATTATGGCATATGGCATGCAATTCTAGGTCCTGTTTCCAGAAAGCATGTAATGCAAGACATGTACAAAAGAGAAGGAGCAGAATTAAAATAAGAACATCCTCAGAATTTAGGAACTTGAAACTGCCTAAGTACTTTAAGCAGTTCTGAAAGCCCACTCATAAAGTGTAAATTATTCTTTCTTTCAGAAATCTAGTTCAACTAAAATATCTCAAAGTAGTTAACCCTGCTAATATTATTTCATAGTGAAGCTTTAAATAAACTATCCAGAATGCTATACAACATAGAATCTAAAATTAAGGTCTGATTTCTAATTAAGTATATTTGGGAGAACTCCCTGTGCTTTTTGTAGAACTTGCAGAAAGTCTGGGATGACAAGGAATCTAAACAGGACCAGGAGATGACTCCAGCATCTTGCTGCATTTTAACTGTAGTGACAAGAAAAGACAGAATTTAAATTGAGTCTCTAGAACACTTGTTTTTCCCCCTCACTCTCTAACCTTGATCTCCTTTTAGTTATTTCACTTAAAATAAAAATCAGATTCAAGCAGCAAAGCCAATATAACAAATTACTGGTGGAAACATTCCTAAGAATGCCATTATGGAATGAAATAATCCATTTATATTGGGAGCATTATGATGAATGGTTTTATTAATAGTAGTCTAAAAGAGGTATTTTTTTCTCTGTGTAGGAAATTTTGTACTTACGTATACAGAAAAATGACTCCTGCAACATGCAAAATGGCATTCACATTTTCCTTAGTTAACATAAAATTTTATATGAAGACTACATTTATTTAAATGTTAGTTGAAATGCCAACAAATTTTCCTCTTGAAAGAAAAGCTTTTAAGATGTGAAATATAACTACTAGAAACTATTTTATATACATATAAGAAGTGTACATTGAACAAAATTGCCATAATCTTGATCTTTTCTACAGATTTTTTTATTTGCATGTAATGTTTGACTTGTATGCAATTTCAGATTCAAGTTCATTTAATAGAAACTTAACAACATAAAGACATGTTTATATTACAACTGGGGAAGTAGCTTTACTTGATAAAATGCTTATTTTGTAGCAGGAAGACATACTCATAATTCACATTCAAATGAAAACAGAAGAAGAAGGAGGAGGAGGAGGAGGAGAAGGAAGAAGGAGAAGGAGGAGGAGGAGGAGGAGGAGGAGGAGGAGGAGGAGGAGGAGGAGGAGGAGGAGGAGGAGGAGGAGGAGGAGGAGGAGGAGGAGGAAAAGTAGAAAAGAAGAAAGAAGAAGAAAGAAGAAGAAAAATACTCAGGCATTTGTCCCTTGTGATTGTTGAACTAGGGATATAGAGAAAAAGAGATCCTGAGGGTTCATGGGCCAGTCATCTTAGATGATTCGACAAACTGTGGGTCAGTGAGAGATCTTGTCCTTGACAATCAAGTTCAATGATCTTGAGGCAGAACACCTGACATTGTCCAGTGCACTCACAAATACAATTATGCACATAAACATATACATAAAAGTAGTGGTAATTATTTATGTGAATTACTTATGTGATACTGAATTATATTTTCATACATGTGTGTTTGTGTGTGTGTGCATCTGTGTGTCTGTATGTACATATATATGTGTAGATATATATATATATATATATATATATATATATATACACATATATATATATATATAATTAAATCAATTTAAATATGTTTTTCTCTGTATACATTTGTAGTGCCTTAATTAAAATATTCTACATATTGATTTATTGTATTTGTGATATTCTAAAACAGAAAATGCATGCAGTCTTCCTTTTTACATTCATTACATTAGAGATAGTGAGTACTAAATTTTGGAACTTAAGCTATAACAAATATTTCATTACAATTTACAATAAGAATCTTTGGACTAATTGCAATGCCTCTGTAAAAATTCTAAATTTTAAAATGAATCATTTTCTGAAAAATAATCACATTTTGTGGCTTAGCATATTCAGGCCATTCTCCTACTTAAGGCTTCTTGCAAATGATTTATGTGCTGAGATGGAAATATGCAAACATCACTTCAGGGTGAAACACTTCAAAATCCCCAACTTTCCTGGTGTACTATGAATCATACTTCAATATTTAAAAAAAAAAATTCCTCAAGGGCAATTGCAGTTTAAAGAAACCAAATGGAAGTTCTTAGCAAACTTTAAAAGGTATTTCATAAAATAAAGTTTATCTTGTCTTGTTGTCTGGTTTTAGTCTGAAGACATTCATGTGTCGTTTGAAGTCTATATTTCAACAGGGTTTCCATAGGAGAAATATATGGTGTGATCCTTCTGCTCTTTTCTTAGCTGAGCAGAAAACACTGACTAAAATGAGTAAAATTGTAGAGTTTGAGATATTTTGTGTGGTAGTGTTGGTATCATTTCATTCAATAATATTTTATGAATTTCTCTATGTATTTAAAAAATTCCAAAGGCAGTATATTATAAATGAAGCTGATAGAAAATTTCCTTCCATTATATAGGAGAGAAAAAAAGAGCTTTTGTTTTAATTTTATGAAGTAGTTTAGCTATTGTATGAAGCAACGATTTTTGTTTGTATCTAGTAATTACATTCCTAGATAATGTGTGAGTCAAATCTCTACTTTTAAAAGAAGTGCTACATCAGTTCTGCTTTCATTTCCATTCATAAAACAATGAATAAGCATATCTTCTCCTCATATCCTCAGGCACCTTATGTTTTGGCACACCAGTTAGTTCTTAGAAATTAAAAAGTAGTATTACAATTAATTTAATAAGATGAGTTTATTAATTAACCCAGACAAATCAGTGGCCTTCCTCTACATGAATGACAGTCACAAATAATATAAAATACATTGGTGTGACTCTAACTAAGGAAGTGAAATATCTATATGATAAGAACTTCAAATCCCTAAAGAAAGAAATTGAAGAAGGTCTCAGAAGATGGAAAGATCTCCCATGCTCATGGATTGGCAGGACTAACATAGTCAAAATGGCCATCCTGCCAAAAGCAATCTACAGATTCAATGCA
>NC_034597.1:97814387-97865413 GCF_900095145.1 Mus pahari
CCAGTACCCCCTGAGCTCGAGTCTCTAGCTGCATATGTAGCAGAAGATGGCCTAGTCAGCCATCATTGGGAAGAGAGGCCCCTTGGTCTTGCAAACTTAATATGACCCAGCACAGGGGAAGGCCAGGGCCAAGAAGTGGGAGTGGGTGGGTAGGGGAGCAGGAGCGGGGGGGGAATGTATGGGGAACTTTCAGGATAGCATTTGAAATGTAAATAAAGAAAATAAAACAAAAAAGAAAAAAATGATGAGTTTATTATATTCCTTTTCACATAAAGATATATAGTATATCTCACCAGGAGTAGAACACTCAAAACCCAATGATTAGCAAAACTAGAGAGTAAGTTATGAGTTATCCACACTGATGATTTCTGTGCTACAATAATACATTTATCCCAATTATATTTTTTATGATTTTCAGGTATCATTATACAGGTATGTACAAAGAAAACAAATGGAAGTTACTTTTAAAATGCATGTTACACGAAATTATGTGGTTTTGTCACATTTGCCAACCAAATGAGTTAATTTAGTGTAATCTAAGTACAATAATGTATATAAAAAATTTGATTTTGTTTTGTTTCAAGTTTTGATTTTGAAGTTATTGTTTAACAAATGGATAATACATGAATTATTCAAGTAAGTCAAGGCTAAATGATACTTTTTTTCAATTCATGTCTACTCAAACTGGGAGAAAAATGTAAGGGATAACAGATTTTTTTTTCCTTAGACAATGTTTTATGTAGCACAAGGTAGCCTTCCATCTCACTATGCAGCTCAAGATAACCTTGAACTGCTTTCTTGAACTGTTTTAAAATCATACTTCTATGTGCTAGGAAATCAGATTGTTGCAAGATCATCCAGTTTTCTTATATATGCTAAACAAGCATATTATCAACTGAACTGCAAGTCCAGACTCAGCAAAAGCACTTTTATATTCCATTGTAAAATTCTTATTTTTTAAATTAATTTCTATCACCTCATATTATTTGATAAGAGAAATTTAAAGAGTAGATAAGATACCTAAATTAGTTTGAAGTAAATTAACAAGCATGGTGAACTCTGAGAATAGAAACAATGACTAAATATAATGTGCTTCACTACATTTCAGTCTTTGTGCATAGCATGTCATATGAGGAGGAGGAGTAAGCTGTTCTGAGTGTGTGGTTTAAACCATCAGAGAAGAGAATTTAAATCTAGTATTGTTGTGAGCATAACACTGAAACTGCTGGACAGAGATCTCTGCTGTGTAAAATTCAGGTGACACAACGTCTTGGTGCATTACCTTCTGAACAATTCAGATTACATAGCTGTAGTTATAGCAGGAGGAGCATAAGTTTTTAATAGATAAATGTTTATATAACAAAAATAAATGCTTCTAAGGGCAATAGTCCAGTTTACCATATTAAATTATTTAAATTCATCATTGTCATAATAGTTCAAATACCTTTAACTGGTTACTTATTTAATTATCTAGAATAATTTTTAACATATAACCAATGATCTCAACTAACTCCAGTCTTTCAATAATGTTATTTCACACTCACAAAACATATGCTTTTATATAAGAGTGCACCCCTGCACATATGCTCTAGTGCTTAAATCAAAATGTAATTTATCAAATAAGTATTCAAAAATATACAGACAAACTTGGACTGCAAACGTATGTGAAAGCATTTTGTATTGGGTAGATATATCAATTAATAGGGTAACTCATATTTATTAGAAACTGCTATAACTATTTATTATCAAACAATGTTATGTATAGTAGTACATGAGACTTTTGGAAATCTTTTTATTAGAAGTACAGCATTGTTTTAAAATTTAAGAGTCTAGAGACTAATACAGAGTTAAGTATCTCATATACGCGCCCTTAGTATTTAGGATATATTCACTGGCAATTATACATTTTCCACTGTGATCAGTTATAGTAGGGCATGTCTAACAAGTCTTTTGACTATCTAGAGCACTCAGAGCCTTTCACTGCTCTTTTTATTCCCACCATCCCCCTGTTTTCCTCCAGAAAACGTGATTTTTCTCTTACAACACAAGTATGACATCCTGAGTTCAATTCCCAGCAACCACATTGTGCACAGCTATCTGTACTGGGATCCGATGTCCTGTCTCGGTGAGTCTGAAGACAATACAATCATATAATAAAATAAATAAATAATTCTAGAATAAGAAAAAATAAAGAACAAGGCCTTCTAAGGGCAGGATTTTAAAAATAAATAAAAATATGTACATATACATATATTTGAGGTATTGTAGGTATGCCTTCATTTTCCTTATAGACAAATTGGCTATTAAAATGTCACATAACTATACATAACAACAAACAAGTTTTTACTATTAATGTTTATTTCATTCAAATTACATTCCCCTTGATCAATGTGACATTTCTCTTTTGATAGCTACTATCAAAATGGCAATGGTATATAGTATGGCAAGTATAGCTATATGACTTCTATCTTAGATTCTGTTTACAAAACACTTTTAATTTTATTACAGTCCACACTATTTTAACATCTAAGTGCCTCCTGTAATATTTCTTATATACTAATGAGAAATTTGTATACTTTCCTGAGAATTCAATATTTCTATATTTCTTCTTTAAATTATATGAAAATATTTGTATTTTCCAATATTAAAGTTTGTTTCTGATATAAAACAGCCACGAAATTTACAAATGAAACACACACACACACACACACACACACACACACACACACATATATATGTATATATATATATATATATATACATATATATATATGAAATGATCTTTATAAAATAATGTTTTTAGAATGACTTGCATATGACTTTGCAGCTAACAAGGAACTTACATACTTTTGGATACATAAAAATTCTGGAATGTTATTTTTCCACTACAAACTTATACTTTCCCATCAAAATAAAATTATATATTTTTGGCTTTGATTATTTCTTTGTGTATGTATGTGTATGTTCTTGGGAACATCCCATAGGTAAAAGGAAACTCATAGAAGACAGAGCTCTTCTTTAAGCAGGTGGATTCTGGGGACTGAAATCATCTCTTGAAGCTTGTAGTTAACTGTCTTTATCTGCTGAGCTATCTCTCATTACATTAGCTTCCAAGGTTTGTTTGTTTGTTTCCTTGTTTTTGTTTTGTTTTTAACTTTAAGATGAGGAAAGTATGAAAACAAAATTGACACAGTTAATTATTATTTATAATACTAACAAACTTAGTATTATTTATATATTTCTTAAGCTTTACTGAGATGAATTATCAACTTTCATATCTTACCAATTACTTGGGTTACTTTTTAAAATCCTTAGTGTGCTACAAGTCTTACTTGTTTCACATGCTGGGTCAGACAGATTAGTTGATATTTCCAAACACCTAAGAAATGTTTCCTACTAGAATGCCTAATCTCTGTTGATAGTAACTGGGGTAAAATGATAATCATATATGCTCAGAGAAAGCGGGAAGTGAGGGAGGGAGGGAAGGAAGAAAGGTGGTGTGGAGGGAGGGAGGGAGAGAAAGAGAGAGACAGACAGACACAAAGAGAGAGAGAGACAGAAACAACACCACACACACACACACAGTCTATCCCTAAAATTTTTTGGAAATATGTTACATATATGTACATATCTGCACAGGTATTTATGTAATATATATATATATATATATATATATATATATATATATATATAATAGTGAGCTAAAATATGATTTTCTTACAATATTTCAAAGTGAGAAATCTAGATGAGCCTGATTGTGAACAATAATCAAAATTTAATAATGTGGATACTTTGTGGTGGATTATGATAATGGGAAAGGCACTGATGAGCATGTATAATTCCCACATAGATTATAAAGGAAATATAGTATAGTGAGTATGCTGCATGTAAAGACAAGGCTGGGTGGTACCTCAGCCGCCTAAGCCAGAGGGTTAAAGATGTGCTGTGGTACATAAGTGTCTCCACCTTAGAAAAGATCTTATTTGTTAAGATCATTTACCTTGCATGTCATTTCCCAGGGACAGTAGAACAAACTGGTCAGGATCATTTGAACTGGTTAGATTAAACTTCTATTTACACAATTTTCAGTGAAGCAATTTCTACTATGCAACACAAAACCATGTAAATGAAGGTGTGCCTGGTTGATGTATGTTCAGTCTCAGAGGTCATTGTATCCAGACCTGAGGCTAAAGCCTTGTGTTTTCAAATTACAGCCCTCCACAATTACCATTTGAGCATTTCTAGACCAAGGACATTAACTTTCATTCATAAGAATGTATTCCATCATCTGTCAGCTTATCAGCAGCCTTGCTGATATAATAGTTAAAACAATATATAAAAATCACATTCATATTAGCAACATTTATGCAATCCTTCACACAAATTATAATTGCCAGGAAGACTCAGTCATAGTGTTTTGTTGTTAATTTGTTTGCTTTCTTTTCTCCTACTGACTTGTGGAATTTCTTCAGAGTCCTTTAAAATGACAGTGATATATTACCTTGAACTATTAGCATTATGCTTCTGCTAATAATCCTAGTCAGTTCAGCTGAAACACATGAGTGAGTGTTAAAACACACAAAAAACTCAAATGTTCAAATGATGATATGTTTGTACACTTGCCTTCATAAATAATAAGCACTTAGCAACTCCATTTAATTCTTACAGGGACTCCTAATGTAACTCAAAAGAGGCAGAAGTCTGGCATCACTGAATTAATTTGGTATCTGTCTCCTTTACCTAAGGTCACCTGCTTACCTTTGGGAGTTAATCACTCAAGGGATGTCCTTCTGTAAAGTCGGAAGACATAACCAATCTCATTCTCTTTCATGGCTGAAGGCACAAAGATTAAAGTAATTGAGGCATCTCCCTGTCAGCATTTTACCTAATAGCTTCCAGTCACTGTCCTAAACCTACAGGGTCACCTTGGGTTCCAGAAACAGCAAAGCCTCCTAAGACAGGGCACCTCCCAGTTTTAGACAATTATCTCAGATAATGAGTCTCCTGGTGTAATTGTTTTATGATTATGAGATTGTTGGAAAGATAATGAGTTTCTTTGGTCCAGCCTGCAGAACCAGAACTAAATAATGATCATGTAGACCACACTAGCAAACTTGTCAATTATGAATCTCTCTTGTGCCTTACACTAGACCCTCTTCCATTTAAACCTGCATCTCCTGTCTATACCCAAACACAAACTTTGCTCATTGGAAATATCTAAATGTTCATGTTCAAATGAGCACATTAATTAAATTATATTTTATGGTTTTCACAATTTAATTATTATATAGGTACAGGAGTCCAGGTTTATAAAACCCTGTTGGGGTTGAAAGGTCCAGAACTTTCATGCTGTAATTCCAATAATACATATATACTTTTAAGAAACTAAATTCCAGTTATGAAAATAATTTTTTTATTTTGCCAGAATAGTTCTATATTGTATCCATTCCTAAAGAGTTGTCCTTCTTCCATTTTTCCATTTTATGCAAACATACAGATGAGTAAAATTGTATGAATTTAAGGTATGTAGCATGATTTTTAATAATTACAAATTGCAAAATAATCTCTTGGCTGACAGGTTTTAGTTCACACAAAAGTACATGTGTATGTGTGTGTCATCAAACCACTTGAAAACAACTTCTTTTGCAGATTTCACTTATGTGACACTGTGTGAACATTATTTTCTTCTTTTACTTGTGGAAATGAATGACTATTTCACCTTCAGTAAGTAAATCATAAAACTCCAACTAGTTTGCTAGCTCAGTGATACAGTACTATGTAAATGCTTACAAAAACACATGTGCAGATTTACTCAGAATGAAGTAGTCATTTCATTGAATTCATTAGGCAAGGAATGTGTAATTTTCCAGTACTGAGATTAAGACAGTAAGATGAATCAAGACTGATGCATCATAGGCCATGTCTGTTGGCATGACATGATTCTAGGTTCTAGTGACTGTGTGTGGCACAGGAGGACACATTTCTTTTGTTCTGGGAATTCAGGATGGTGAATGAAGAGCAGAGGACAACCTCTTCCCATTTGCAAATGTAATTCTCAGAACATTTGTGTCTACTGCAAAAACAAATATCATGTAGAAAACAAAAGACAATAGAAAAGTCTGGAAAATGTATGCTGAACTGCAGAGTGAATCACATTTTTATTATAAAACCCACATTCTGCATTCGCTGACATTGAAAATTCAGTCTGGATGATGTTTCTCATGCGTGAAGAAACCAGTATAATGGTAAACATCCAAAATGACAGCGGAAAGAGATCACTTGAGACAACCTTTACTCTGACCTCATAGTTTGGATTCAAGCAAACATCACTGTTTAAATATTATGAAACTAAATTCTGTGGTGAAACAGTAGCTTCTACTGCAAAGTCATTGCAAGGCGTGTGTTTTAAATGGCTGTTTCTTCATGTTAGGAAAAAACAAATAAAAAGTCAAAACTTGTAAATAGTAATGTTTTACATTCTATCTTTCTGATTCATAGCATGAGGCATACCATAAAGAAATTGCTTTCCCTAAAAGTTTTCAAATTAAAATTTAAGGTACAAATTTTGACATGACATTTCAAAAGCAATTGTTTTACCAGTACACAGCTATATAAGAAATAAGAAAAATAATACAAAAATACTAAAATACACATTACAGAAAATATTGTGTACAATGAATATTTAAAGCAGCTTAGAACAACTGTTATTCATTGAACATTTATTACCACAGTCCAGATATTGTCTAGGTATTAGGCAAAAAAGGATGAACAAAAAATTATATATGTATTATGTTCTTGTGTAAAGTTTATAATCTACCAAGAAGATTATTAGTTTTGCTAAAGGAAAAAACTTTGAAAATGGAACAAATATACTGATGCCAATTATGGGATAATGATTCAATAAATTTCTACATCTTAGTGAGAAAGATACTGTCCTGTGGGCACAATATTTATTTTTACCTGTGTTGATGTTAGACATTTCTGTTGCCTCTCTCCTTTATATCTCTTTAAACAACAATAAAAAGCTGGAATTAAAGGCAGTTGTAATATATATGTATATATATATATATATATATATATATATATATATATATATATATATATACATATATATTACCATTACAATATATTATAATTACAATATATTATAATTACAATTATATGTATGTATTACAAAGACACACATATATTTTTTTTCTCCTTAAATTGAATTGTTATAAAAACATGATTTTTTTTGTCAATTTTTAAATGGTTTTGGTTGAAGTTTAAAAAAATGGTAAAGTATTTCAAAGGATTTCAATTGCATTTTGTACCCAAGGTACTCCCGTTTACTACACTAAGTGTATACTTAGCCCTACCTTTCTTACATATTTTCTAGGAGAAATAAGGAGAAAAATCAATGACTATACAAGGTCGACATTTAGAGAGAAAGCTTTGCCAAAAGAACTGAACTATAAAACATTTTGATTGGAATTTCTAGTTGGTATTCACAGTGATACTCAAGAAGTCCAACATAAACTGAGTGTACCAAGAAAAACAGAAGATAAATGGAAGCTGAAGTTGAAATGAGTCTGTAGAGAGTCAAGTCCAATAGGGCTGCTGGTTTTGAAATGGAGCTAAAGGATTATATTCAGGAGAAGAATGAAATGAAGAGTTCATTTCCTAGTTCCAGAATGTTTGCTCTACAGGAGGTGGGCTGCTACTCAGTGGCTTACCATAACATCCACAGTGACGGGGATATGACTACAAAGTTATGTGGCTCTGGTCACAGTCTTCTGGGAAGAGGTTGGTAAAAGGATGTGGTGTGGAAGGATCTGTTATGAAAACAAAGCTAAGAATACTTTCCAGAAGACTGTCTGTGGAGTTTTAGCAACACCAAAAAGTTGAAATTATAGTTATCTATGAGCTGTTCCATGTGAATACTGAACATGAACTTGAATTTTCTGAACGTACAGCAATGCTCTTAAAATAATGAATCACCTTTCCAGCCAATCAAAGTGGAATTTCAATACATGATGAATTCTGAAATTAAATCATAGGGTGATAATTTCAATTTGATTATGCATAAAATATTTAAGTGTAAAGAAGAAATACAAAAATTGCCCATATGTGTCCATACATGCATAAGACATATCCACATGGTGTGTCTTATATCACAGTTATTCCAAACGTTCTGAGACACAATCTTTCTCTGATCCTTTAGCTTACCTATTGTCTAGAGTGGCTGTCTTGTAAACCATGGATTACATCTTATAGAGCAGGGGTTATAGCTGTTGGATATATGAGCTTATGCTTTTGTACATCCTCTGAAAAACACTTTACCACCTGAGTTCCATAAACTAGGAAAGAGCTCAGACTGTTCTTTAAAGATAATACAGAATATAATTTAAACTAACCAAAGTGTCAAGCAATGCAGTTAAGAGAGAACAATTTAATAATTCATCTTAGGGGCATAGTATTTTCATGTATATTTCCTATGAAAAATATTGTCAGTAAAATGCGTCCACAAAAGTAAACAATAGCATTCAGCCATAGAAAAGTCATTTAGACTGCTTTATTCCATTGATGAATTTCTACAAATATGTTTAGTATTATAGGATTGCTGTCTGTATTATGTAATGGTGCAGAATATGAATTTCATAGTATTTGTCACTCTAATAATTTTAATCATATAAAAAGAAACTGAAATTGGCAGAAAATTAGAAATATAGCAGAATTAATAGTTTGATAGCATATATATATATATATATATATATATATATATATATATATATGTGTGTGTGTGTGTGTGTGTGTGTGTGTGTGTGTGTGTGGTGTGTACTATAAAATATAATACCCCAAATCCTATTTTAATTACCTAATTTTAATTTGCAGTGAAATATGAAAATACATTAACTTTTGTAGCTCTTAACATGGTCCAGTAAAATTCTCCATATAACTTCATTGATCATTTCCTTGAATTTAAATAGTAATAATATGAATTGACATTGCCTACAATGTCTTTCTTACAATGGATCTTTATTTAGGAACTAGCAACATGAAAAAAAAACTGCATAAAATGTGTGTTGTTATCCTATGTTCTTAGAATTTTACAATTAATTAGATTTCTTTTTATATAGAGAGAGTTGAAAATGTCATTTTTCTTTTGGTTATGTTCATATTTCCAATAAAATATTCTTATTGCTACTAAACTTGAACAGTGGAATTCAATATTTTCTTATGTAATTTGTGATTTTCTATATTCCTAACTTTGTATTGAGTAAAATTTTGTAAATTTTGTTGAAGCAATACAGTTTAATAGAGTAGTAATTATAAGAAAATGTTATGGACTAATGAACAAAAAAATGGGGTTCTTTAATGAGTGATGAAACATAAATAAAGGCATGAAATGTGCTCAGTTATTATATACATCAGAATGCCAAGTATAAAATTGGATAAGACTTTCAAGGCATTCGTGAGTCTTTTCAAAGCAGAAATGTGATTTATTTGGAAGTCTGAGTGTGGGTGGAATATTTTCTGTAGCAAGAATAATTTATCATTGACAATACAGTTGAAGAGAAAGTTAGTCCTAGCAATAGTTCTTCAGGCAGTTCTTGAAAAAATGGGGCCAAACATGACTGTATCCATAGAGAATAAAATTACTGAGACCTCTCCCCTGCTGAATATACAAAGTTCATAAGTCTTTTATGTCAATAAATTCTCTATGCACTTCATTATCCATAGGTATAAAGTTATACATACACTGGATTAGCAAGTCAAATTTTTACAAATGGCCATTAGGAATTTTAAATATAATACAAAAATAAGTGAGTTTCTACACTGATTTTTCCTGGAACTAAGAATATTCAAATTAATACTTACCAAGTATAATTATATAAGAAAACTTAACTGTGCCAAATTTACATCTCTTAGTTATTGAAGAGGAATATATAAGTATTCACAATTGGGAACATGAAATTTTAAAGTTTAATTGAAGAAAATATAAAATTTATATATATATATATATAAAAATTTTATATTTTATATATATTGTATATATATTTATATTTTATATTTTATATATATATAAAACTAGTTTATTTGATTATGATTATTATATATAGCTTGGAATCCCTAAATATTATTGCTACACATGTATTATCTTATATCCTTCACAATGAAAATTAACAAACAAAAGTATGTTTTGGTTTAGTGACATAGTTTTATTGTTTTTGTTTTTTGAACAAGTGTGTTGGTTCAGGTTCTTAGAAAAACAAAACTAGTAGACATTTATAAATTAAAGTATGATTCAATAGGTTGGATTACATGATATGTCTAATGCAGTCCAACAAATGATTCTCTTACACAGAGAGTACAAGAACCTAAAAATTGTTCAGAAAGATACTGTATCTTAGCAGGCTGAATCTGATATCTAAGGCCTGGAGGTATTACTTGCTCTAATAACAGTAAAGGAATCAGAACTTTAGCTCAGAGTACAAAAACTCAGGAGAAAGAGTGAAGGCTAGCTGAGTAAAAGAGCAAAAAGCTTTGAGAATTCAATGACTTGATAAATTCAACTCAGTGATTTGAGGTGCTGCCAGAGGAAGGTCCCTGATTTGGATGGGTCTTCACACATCAGCTAAAGAAAACCTGACATACCCTGTGGATACCCAGAAGCTAAATTAAACAATTAATAACTGATACTCTGTTATGATATCCTACTCCTGAACAAATGTATACACTGTCTAGATATGGAAGCAATGACAGACAAAAATCAGAATTTCTTCCAAAGTCTAAGTATACTTGTTGACTTAGGGAGAGTTACTGGTATTTCATATAGAAATGTAGGTGAGGAGTTACAAATGAAGAAATAACTCCAAGAAAGAGTTCTCATCAAAAGTAAACATAAAAATAAACAAACAAAATACTCACCACAATATTAGTGACAAATAACACCTGGAATCCTAGAGTACTGGACTACCTGCGAATGATATAGTACAATGGAGACTTGTTCATTCACTTAGATGGTCTGAGCCTCTTCCATATCACTGTCTAGTTTCTTGTTCTACCATGCAAGTTAGTTTGTCTGAGCCTCTTCAATATAGCTCAGCTTGTACAAGAATATATCTTTGAATTATGGTAGATATTAGATCCTTGGAAAAGGAGGGCACTTGTATATCTAATCAGTTGCATGGATAATCTGTATTTGCTGAGTTGCTTCATTTCTAAAACTAAAAGTATTTTCGGAACAATGAAATGTTTTCTCTCCTTTTAGAAAAAAATCAGCTTATTTCCAACAAACTCAATGCAGTCCCTTATCAAAATTCAACAAAATTCTTCAAGATCAAAAAAGACAATTTTCAGCTTCATATAGCAATGCGCAAACACAAAATCAGGATGCATAAAATAATACTGAATAAAAAAAAGGACTGTAGGAGGTATCATCATACCTAACTTCAAGTAGTACTACCTAAATATAGTAATATAACAGCATGCCATTAGGACAAAAACCAACATGTAGATCAACAGAAATTAATTGAAGACCCAGAAAAAATTCACATAGCTTGGACACCTGATTTTTTTATGAAGAAGCCAAAAAATAAACATTGCAAAACCACAGAATCTTCAATAAATGTTTCTGGTCTAACTACATGTAAAAGAAGTAAATAAATTACCTGACACAAGACCCAACTCCACATGGAACAATAACTTCATCATCAAACAAGATATACTGAACCTCATAGGAGAGAAAATGAGGAATAACCTTGACCTCCTTTGGACAGAAAAAGGCTTTCTTTACAGAACATCCTTAAAACTGGCATTAAGCTCAACACCTAATGAATGGGACATCATAAAACACAAATGCTTCTTTTCCACAGAAGATACCATTATTCGGACACCACAGCAATCTAAAGACTAGGAAAATAATTTTTATCAACTATATATCTGATTGAGAGTTAATATCCAAATTACACAAAGAATTTTTAAAAAGCTCTGTATCAAGAAAACAGATAACTAAATTAGAATTGAAAAAGGGGGTACAGATATCTGAACAAAGAATTCTCAATGGAGAAAACTCAAATGGCTAAGTAATATTTAAAGAAAATTCAATATCTTTAGCCACAGAGAAATGCAAATCAAATCTACTTTGAGATTTCAATTTTAACCGATCAGAATGGCTAAGAAATATAAAAGTGAAAGCCCAGACTGGTAAAAATATGTGGTTCAGAGAACACAGATTTTCTGCTAGTGGGAGAAATCTGTGTATCGTATTACGCCAGCAAAAATATGAGAATTGAGGTACCTCAGAGTTCAACTACACTACTTTTGGTCATGTACTCAAAACACACGTCATCCTGCCACAGCAAGACTTGCTTGATTGTATTACTTGTTGCTCTATTATAAATATCTATAAATTGAAAACAATCTAAGTGTCCCTCAACACAAGAATAGATAAAGAAAATGTAACAAAATAGAATACTACTTACTTCTTTAAAAAAAAATAATAATCTCAGGTAAATGAATAGAACTAGAATAAATAATCTGGCGTGGTGTAGCAAAGAACCAGAAAGACAAATATATAATATTTAGTATTAAACATAAATTTAATTTTAACATATATAATATGCTTATATATGGAAATTAGCACTTAAGTCAATGATAACCAAGCATAGAACCAATACAAAGAGCCACAGAAGGTAGGTATAGAGTAAGAGGCTTGGGGGACAAAGAGTTCTTTCTTTCTTTTTTTTTTTTTTTTTGGTTTTTCGAGACAGGGTTTCTCTGTATTGCCCCGGCTGTCCTGGAACTCACTTTGTAGACCAGGCTGGCCTCGAACTCAGAAATTCGCCTGCCTCTGCCTCCAGAGTGCTGGGATTAAAGGCGTGCGCCACCACGCCCGGCCAAAGAGTTCTTTCAAGGAGAGGGAATTAGATTGGACATTTATGAATGGATAGGGGCTGAGATGAGAGAATCAACTGGGAGGCAGGGGGAAGAGAGGTAAGTAAAAGACTAAAGGAAAAGACAGCTAAAATTAAAGGCCATTTGAGGGGTAGTATGGAAATCTAACACTCTAGAACCTTCCTAATATATAGACATGTAAAAGGCAATCTAAAGGGAATTGAAAATAATGTTGTAGATGGTTCCCCAACTGGACATCTCTTATCATCAAATGATGCTTTGGGTACTGGAAATCTATTGTATCAAATTCAGTAGCTAGCCCAAAGGTTCACTTGGGAATCTCGAAACAGCCCTGGTTATTGACTAGATTGTAAGTTGTTCTGTGTAAACTGATGTAAAAACTCCATTGCTGGGGATGACACTTACAGATCTCATTAAACAGGGAGAAACTGAGCTGGTGCTCTCATGGAATCTTCATCTTAAGTGCCTGAATCTTTGATACAGAAAAATACTGCACAGTACCAAAGTAGAAACTTAAATTTCAACCCAGTCACCAATCCTTTGATGCACAGTGGTGTCCTGCCTGCAATGCATGCTAATGCAATGCTGACACAAAGATTGTGGTGGTAACTGATAAACAAATATCTGATTTGACTTATGACACACTCCATGAAACAGAACCCATAGCCAATATTGAATGGATGGCCAAGGAGATAAAACTACATATCCCAGGGACTAAAGATATAACCACATATGACTTTTCTTTTATATATATAATATAAAATGAATAATGCCTTTCTGCTATATCCATAGATTGATTACTTGATAATTCACTATCAGAGAAATTCCATCATCCAGTTGATGAGAGCAAATACAGCTACCATCTCCCAGATACTTTGCAGATAGTGAGACCTAGTAAATCCTCCAAAGGGTGTCTCCATCAATACCCTTTCCTTACTCTTAAGGAAATCTGAAGAACAGGAAGAAGGAGTGTAAGAGTCAGAGGGGATATACCATACCAAGACAACAAGACCCTCTAAATTAACAGGATCAAAATTGATATGAACTCAACAAAACTAAGGCAGCATGCAAGGTACTTGCAAAGGGTATGTACGATGACCTCTGTGTATATATATTATAACTTCTAGTTTAGTGTTCTTAAGGAATTCTTGGCTGTCAATTGAGTGGGCCTCTTATTGTTGTCTCTTCTCTTGGGCTTTTTCTTCTGTTTTCTTCTCTTTTCCAACTTCAATGTGTTTTTGTTTTACCATATATTGTGCTTAAATGCATTTTATTTATTATTATCCCTGTGAAGCCTTTTGTTTTCAAATGAGAGACAATGGGAGTAGATCCAGATGAGAGGGCTTGAGGAGAAGAACTGGGAGGAGTAGAGCTCAGAAATAGATGTAGCCATCACCTTTCATGAAATAAATGTCTTGCAACATGAGAGATCATTACAGGAAACCACAATTACATAAACGCAGAAATGTGGAGCCTAATCCTGATGAATGCATTGAATAACACTCCCACTGCTACGCCGAGCAACATTGCAGAAGAGGTAATGGATTAAAGATTGTATCTCTTAGTGAAGTCAGATGGTACACCCACAAAGGTTAACCAAAAGGACATCCCAAACAACCTGTACAGGGATGACACAAATCAACATGCCAAAGCAGATGAAGAAAGGTGCACGAGGCTTTAACCCTATTCAAAGACAGGTAACTAGGAGATCTGGGAAGAGGGGAATGGGCATTCGCAGGAAAAAGCAAAGCATTTGTGTGTCCAGTGCCAGTGGTCAGCCCTGAAAACATATGTACAAGTATCGTTACAGGAACTGAACCAGTTACATGTAAGATATATGCACACATACATATACATGCACACATGGAATAGCAGTTAGTGAGTAAGAGAGGCCATTGATTTCAAGATCAGAGAGAAGGATATGGGAACGTTAGGAAGAAGAGGTAGAAAGATTATAATTAAATTATGACCTCAAAAAATAAAAGAGTGGCAATTCTTTCAGTGTGCTTTTGCATGGTTTCTTTTCACTTTAGCCTATTATGATGTCTACTCATATTTTATACTTAATCTTCTAAATTTAGAACTTCTACCTTTCAGTATAGGGGATCACTGTTTTACCTTAAGCATTTGCAAATTTCCCTTGGGTATTCTACAGATAAGATTTGGAGTTCCCAGGGACTAAACCACCAACCAAAGAGTACACATGGAGGGACCCATGGCTCCAGCTGCATATGTCGCAGAGGATGGCCTTGTCCAGCATCAATGAGAGGAGTGGCCCTTGGTCCTGTGAAGGCTCCATGCCTCAGTGTTTGGCAATGCAAGGGCAGGGAGGCAGGAGTGGGTGGGTGGTTGGAGGTATACCCTCATAGAAGCAGTGGGACAGGGGATGGGATAGGGGTTTCCAGAAGGGAAACCAGGAAAGGGGATAATATTTGAAATGTAAATAAATAAAATATGGAATAAAAAAGGGGGAATGCCAGGACCAGAAAGCAAGAGTCGGGGGAGGGTATAGGGAGCTTTGGGGATGACATTTGAAATGTAAATGAACAAATATCTAATATAAATAAATAAATAAATAAATAAATAAATAATAAATAAAGTAAGAAAAAGTGATTGCTGGCATTTGCGTTTATTTTGGTTTAAATAAAGTAACCTTAAACAAGCATATTATAACCTGTAGCAATAAGTACTATAAACTTTTAAAGACAGTTTCATGATTATATAGTAGTATTTTGAATATATCTAATGAAAATATTGGTAAATGACACAGGATGTAAACATGTTTCCTTTTGCTAATTGTATCCTTTTTTTGCACTGTGGGTTGTTTAGTAGGAGCTGATTAGTGTAACTGGTAAGACTTAAAAATTTAAAATACACATCATCAATATCAGTTCTGAAATTCAAGTCTCAAATCAGATTAAAATGATTACTTTTATACAAATTATACTTTATAGTTTAAAAGTAGTGTGATTAATTTATACTCAGTGAAGTTTTTTCTCCCTATAAGATGTCAAAAAAATCACTGATTATTTGAAAATAAAAACCAAATTTAGTCATCTGAATAGATTCAAATTAAATAGTTGAATCACTATTTACTTTATAAAAAGCCGTTTTTAAATGATAAAATAAATGATGTTAGTTTTAAAAATACCAAAATATTTTTTTTAATATCTGAACTTAGTGGTTTACATTTTAGATAGACAATTTAATCCACAAAAAATGCTTTGAAATACTTTGATAACCAGTACTATTCATTGAAGAAATACAAGATGGATTGAAATAGCCTATAAATCCATTAAATTATATCGAATAATTTTGCTTATAATTTCAGGCTCAGCAAATTTACTCCAGTTCAGTTATATCAAAATGAGTTTTAATTGTTTATTAAAATATTCTTACCAATATTAGTTTTATTAAAAATCTATTTCTTCTCCCATACTACATCTTGAACATGATTTCCTCACTCTACTTCTCCCAGTTCCTCCCTTTCTCCACTCCATCTAGATCCATCCTTTCCTGTTTTTCTATTAAAAAAAAAAAAAAAACCAACAAGCTTATATGAAATTATAATATCAAATGATAAAATAATGATAAAACCAACAACTAACACAAAACTAAAAAAAAAAAAAAATCATCAAATTTCACATGTAAACCAAAAATAGGATTGCTAAGCTATACTCTGATTTTCTGTGCAAAGTTATAACGCCATAAATTCTAATTATCCCTAATTGTCTCATATTATCATTGTTTTCTCTTTGTTGTTGTTGTTGTTGTTTTGTTTCTCTGTGTAGCCCTGGCTGTCCTGGAACTCACTCTGTAGACCAGGCTGACCTCAAACTCAGAAATCTGCCTGCCTCTGCCTCCCAAGTGCTGGGACTAAAGGTGTGCACCACCACCACCTGGCTTTTCTCAAATGAATAACATCAACAATTTAGCAAATGATAAGTTTAAATGAGTATGCAATGAAATAACTGTGTGTTGTGCTAATCACATTAGAAATATCCAGTTGAAATAATAATATTGAATGAGTTTAATCAACAGACCTAATGCTTATGTACCTTTTGCTACCACTGCCTACATCTCAATTGCCACTCCATTATATTCAGAAGACTGTTTTCGGTTTAATATTGATTCATTAAATGAGACAAAGGTTTGAAGATCTCCTGAAAAAACTGGTTCTTAACACACATAGTATAAATTAAGTGGGAGAAATTATTATAGGGAAATATTTTAAATGCATTGAGTAACAGTAGAATAAAATATAGTCTTCTGTCATGGTGCCTGCTTATGTATGTGTGCTTTGGACAGCAGCCATGAAAGGAGAAAATGAAAATAACTTATCTTTGTCAGCTGGCATGAGATTTGTTGAAGCAATGTTGTTTCATTTACTACCCATGGAAATGGACTTGTTCTTAGATGTCCTTAAAGACCCAGTGAACTTAATGAGAGTGAACTAATAATGAATTTACTGTGAATTTTCTGAGGACATGAGAACAAGTAGCTCACACTGAAAATACACTGTTTTGAGTGTCACAAAATCAGGAGGGACTTGTGCCTCTCTCACAGTTAGACTAACAAATACACTAGAGTCTGTGGAATTTACCTGCTATTCTTTAAGGAGCGTATGGCAAAACCAAGGGTTAAATTCTTGAATAATATATTCAGAGTTCAAGGTGTTAATACTTTTGACTGTTAGAAGAGATCTATTCTTGGTATTATTTTAATAAGATAAATGACTATAAAACTTAATTATAATTATCAGAGATGAGGGTCAAATTGAATTAGAAGTTGGGTGAAAAAGAAATTCAGAATATTCATATATTTCTATGAAAGAATAAAATACAATGGTGTCTATTCATGAACTAAATACTGGTTAAAATATTCCAGCAAAACTGGTCTGAAATTCCATCTGTTTGTTAACATTTTGGTTAACAAAGGTAAATCACGCTGAAAGAGAATTATTTTTATGTTTTTAAAAATAATATTCTTTTATTACAAAGGAAAGCAAGCAACGTCTGCCTGTGGGACCCACCCTAACATAGGAAAAAATTGATCAGTCAGAAAAATCAGGTCAGTGTGTAACTAAAAGCTAGACTGACAGAGCTAAGCAGCTGTAAGGATCAAGAGATTACAGACTGAAACCTTGGCCCCTCTTTGAAAATGAATGTACACGAGGTAAGCACAATTTATTTGCATTTAGGGTATCTTAAATCTATTTAGTTACATTTCATATTACTTTGAAGAGGAAATTTCAGATAGTCAGCCTTAAATATGCAACAATTTTTAAAAACTATACAATCTTATGTGCTGAGTAAAAATAAGAAAAATATTTGGGGAGCAAGAATCATCATTAATTAGAACTGAATATGTATAATCACATGTGTTTAGAGGTAATGCTATTTAACATATTGATAATGACATGGTTTAACACAGGATGCTTTCATCCACCTGTTTTTAAAACTACTAAATGCTATCCCAAGAAAAAAACATTATTTAGATCTTGTAAGTGTTAATCCTTGACTGACCTAATACCTTAAGCAAGGAAAGCTCATGGGATTTGTGTCAAACTGAATAATATCCTATATTTAAGTATGATGAAAACTTGAATTCACTCTGTAGAAAAATCCCCATGTCTTTTTCCCTCTTTACTCTTAATTGCTACCATTTGACTTTACATAAATTCCACTAACTACAGTGGAAGAATTAATACATGAAAAGCTAAGCCCAGTGGGGATCTATAGTAACAGAATGTGCATTACAAACACGTTTAGCTGTCTGTATATGTTAAACTTTTCCTCCAATACCATAGAATTTGGTTTTCATTTGCTTTATTTAGGTATAATATTATAATGTTTTAATATGCAAAAATAAAAATTATCTTGAGCAATATGAAGCATAATGTTTTCAGTCTCGAATATCAAAATTTCTGGTTTATAGTCTCATGAAATTTGGGTATTTTTTTTATTGAAAATAGATTTTTCTCTTTAACAATACATCCTGGCCAACCACCTCCTCCTAAGCTCATCTCTCCTCTCAGATCCAGTTCCCTTTCTTATCCCTACAGAAAAGAAAAGACCTCCAAGAAAGAAATAGCAATAATTAGGACAAAAAAAGACACAATAAGGCAAGGCCAAGGTCCTCATATTGAATCTTGACAAGGAAAACCAATGGGACAAAAAGAATCCAAAGAGCAGGCCAAAGAGTCAGACACAACTTCTCCCACAATTAGTTCCACAACAACATCATAGTAACTGCCATCATGTATATGTAGAGGACCTGGGACAGATCAATATATAATTGTACTTGCTGCTATATAGTCTCTGTAATTCCATATAAGCCCTACTTATCTGAGTGGGCCATGATCTGAGTGTCCTCCAACACCTTTGAACTCTCTCTTAGCATAGTATCTGCCTGGGTGTCTCTTCACGCTCTCCCACATTCTTTGAGGGGAAGCTTCTTTGATGGTAACTGGACAAGACACTAATCTGAGCATACTGCAATATTATTAGGAATCATTTCACTGATTTCTTCCTTTCTATTTTTTTTTCAGCAGTGTTCCTTCAGCAGGGACCCCAATGCCAAGAGCAATATAAACATAGCTCATTGAGCATAGAGAAGTTGTGCTGGTGCCTGCATTGAGCATTCAACCTTATGTTTACTAGCTGTGGAAAATACTCTGCAGGCTCTGGAAAGAGAAACATGCAATCCAAACCACAGCAACAAACAAAAAACTATCCACCAATAGTCTGCTCTGCCTTCAAACATAGACATATAGACATACTGGAGCAATGATGGCATTGGACTTAGAGGAGTGGCCAACCAATGTCTGGTTTAGCTTTTGTGGCTTACACTATGAGAGGAAGCACTCATCAGGCATTTCTTGGATGGCCACTTTGGCTTTTTTATTGTGTAGAAAATAGTGAACATTGTACTAAGTATTGGATGTTGTATATTATTTACCAGGCTTAACAAAAATCTTTTCAGGGGTGGGATTTTTAATGGAATAACCAACTGGTATGCCCTTTCCTGTGGAAGGCTATCTGTGGTCATCATGACCTTTTCTCAATGGTTATTATTAATCTCCAGTTCCTTGTGTAGGTTTAAGGTCGTTAGAACTCTCCCTGTCCATATCACCATGTTTATTAATATTGTCCCTTTTTTGTTGTTGTTTTTATTTTTGTTTTTTATGGTCACAGTCAGGCATGATTAGAAAAGACATGCTAGGTGGTCTTTGTATCCAATTTCCCTCCTCCATGTTGGGATTGTATCTGACTTGAGCTTGTGTATGTCTTTTTTTTAAGAATTATTTATTTAATGTATATGAGTACACTGTAGTTGTCTTCAGACACACACCAGAAGAGTACATCTGTTCCCATTACAGATGGCTGTGAGCCATCATGTGGATGCTGAAAATTGAACTCAGGACTGATGGGAGAACAGTCAGAGCTCTTAACCCCTGAGTCATCTCTCCAGTCTCGAGCTTTTGTATGTCTTGTGTATGCTTTCAGAGTCTCTGTGAGTTTCTATGTCTACATTCGCTCATGTTATTGATTTTTTTTTTTCGTTTCTTTGAAATAGTTTGAGACCTCTGACCTTATTAGACTTTCTACTTCTACTTCTTCTTCCTTGCAGATCTCTGACACTCGAGTGAAGGTATATGATAAAAACATTCTATCCATAGGTGGATACTGAAAAGTTTCTCATGGTATATATATTGTCCAGCTATAAATCTGTGTTAATTAACAACTGCTGTATCTTTAAAACTCTATGTTTTTTAAATACTTTTCAAAATACTTTTAAAATACTTTTATTATTTAAATGTCTTTAAAATCCTTTTATTAACTCTTTGAAAATCAAACATATGTATATGATATATGTTAAGCATATTAATTCTCATAAATTTCCCCATGAGGATCAGCAGTCTCAATTAACCTGGATACCCTAGATCTCTCAGACACTGGACTACCAAACAGGCAGCATACACCAGCTGCTATGAGGCCCCCAACACACATACAGTAGAGGACTGCCAGATCTGTGTTCATTCAGAGATGATGCACCTAACCCTCAAGAGACTGGAGGCTCCAGGGAGTTTAGAGGTCTGGTGGGGTGGGGACATCCACATGGAAAAGGGATGGGGAGGATGTATGGGATGTGGAACAGTTGGAGGTTGGAAAGGCAGGGTGAGGAATAAAATATGGAGTGTAAAAAGTCTACATTTTTTTAAAGAAATGTATCTAATAATTACTCATAGGATTATAACTGGATCATTTAAAACTGAAATACAAAATTATTAAATTATGTTCTATAATTGTACCATATATATCTACTATTAATATCATTTCTTTTGTCTTCACTGTTAAATCAGCATTTTCCTAAAACAGTAAGGCTTGAATGCTTATTCATTTAACTGAAGGAGAAATTGAATGTTAAGGACAAAATATGCATTTCCTTTAAGTAATAGATTCATTAATGATTAATAGAAATGCAAGTTTTAAAATGCATGAGTCAGTGTCAACTATTTTAATGAAAAAAAGTATTTGAGATAAATAAGTGTGTGTGTGTGTGCATGTCTGTGTGTGTGTGTGTGTGTGTGTGTGTGTGTGAGAAGGTGTGTGTGCATGTCTGTGTGTGTGTGTGTTTGTGTGTGTGCACGTATGGTGTGCCTGTACATTTGCCTCTGTTACTCTCTATAGGATTCTCTTTATCTTAATCTTAAAATTGTGTGTCGTATAAAATGACATAAAGATTGGTCAATAAAAAGGGACAACCATACCTTGTTTCCTCCTCTTTAACAACCTGATTTATTACAGTATATTGTGAAATCACTTTTCTGCATCTGTACTTAATTTTACTATTTTTTATTACTTACAAAAGTTGTCTGTATTTAAATATTAGTGAACATTCTGTGTAATTTTCTCCATATCTTGTGTGTGCAGTCAATTCTGGAGTGACGCATCCCAAATTTTTTCCTTTGATAATAAAATAAGAAACAATTCAGTTTAACCACAACCTCTTCTATATCAAAATATATGAAATCATCTCAGTGCATTATATTTTGGCCACAGTACAGAACGTTCTTCAAAGTTCCACAACTTAGAAGTTTTGTCGTGATAATAGTGATATTAAAGCATGAAGAAACTTTCCAAACTGCAATGTGGTATTTTGAATGATAGTGTCCTCCACAGGGTCATATTTCTGAATATTTGTTCCCAACTTGTCACAACTTATTGGGAACAATGAAGAGATGTGACATTATTGAAAGGGATGTGTCAATTCTGGAAGGCTTTGAGGTTTTAATATAATTGCTCTATTCCCAATGTACTGTTTCTACCGTTTTATTGCAGGTCAAAACAGGGGCTCTCAGCTGTCCCTGACCCTATGCATTCTCATAGACTCTAACCCTCTGAAACCAGAAGCCAAAATAAATGCTTATAAGTTGCCTCGTTGTGCTCTTTCCCCACAGCTAGAGAAAAGGAATTAATATGGAGGTAACTGTTTAAACTCCTTTTATGTATGTATGTCATGTATCCATAAATTAGAATTTTTTTACTGTACTCAGCTATAATGTGATTTTTCCAATGGTCTTTACTGTAAATTATTCCTGATTGCATACTCTCGGCAGCTCCCAATCTTTTTCCTACATGTCTCTTAACTCTTATTCTTTTCTTAGTTCCCTTTTCCTCATTATCTAATCTGTGATGTTCTTTGCTCATTTCTTGTAAATCCTACACCCTGGCCTCTTACTCATTTACTGACTGTCATGTGCATTCCAGGTCTCACACACACACACACACACACACACACACACACACACACACACACACATTGTAAAACACCCACAGAGAGACAAAAGCACTCAATAGGCAGAATGGTCTTTCTGTTTAAGAGAGAAAAATAATAAAAAGATAAAACTATCCATAAATTGTTATAAAGTAAGCATACATATATATGACAAAAAAAGTCACACTTATTTTTCTGCATTTGGATTTATTCACTGAGCATGCTTTCATCCCTATCCACTTACTTGTGAGTTAGTTTATTGTAGCAGGAAACTGTACTGAGTATACATTCACTAAATTGTCATTTGAAGTCATTTGTCATGGACATGACAGATGTTTGTCTACCCTCACATTTTAAATAAGGCAGGTCCGAACATAAATATGTCTCTGTGCTATGATAAAGAATTCTTTAGGAATATGACCTAGACTACTACAGATTTATCACATGATAGATTTAACTCTAACTCACGGAGGATATGTGTGTCTGTATGAATGCATATGTATATAGGTACCTGCGGAGGCCTGCCAGAATAGGATGCTAGAGATTCCAGCACTGTGGTTTTCATTTAGTAAGTTTATATCACTTGTCGCTGTGAAGCCCCTCACTCCAAATGGCATTTTTGTACTTGTCTGACCCACCCTTTTTTTTTTTTGCAGGCATTTGCTGATATAGAATTTTTTCAGTAACATTTGTGCTTTAATATGTACCTTCCCACAAAAATCACAATTGCCTATTTCTTGAATTATATGAAAAAAATTATCTTTGTCTGTCATTTATGTGTATTTAGCTGTGTTTCTGTTCTAGTTATAAGGCTGGTGAACAATCATGCATTATTAAATAGTTAATCATTTTTGAATTTAAAGAATTATATTTTTTAAATTATTTCTTTTATTTTTTGAGATTATACTATCATTCCATCATTTCCCACTCCTTTTCCTCCCTCAAAATATTTCCATATACTAGCCCTTGCTCTCTTTTACATTCATGACCTCTTTTTTTTTATTGATTTTATTTACATGTTGCTCCACACAGACAGACACACACACACAGAGGCACACCCGACATATATATATATATATATATATATATATATATATATATACACACACACACACATATATGTAGATACATTTCATTTAATTTGTACAATGTTTCTCTTAATCTTGTTTTTAGAGCTGACCATTGTTAGAGGATAACTAATTAGTGCAGTCATTCCTGGGGGAGACTATTTTCTCCTGTCAGCACTGCGCAGGTGACTATAGATCTTTATGTAGGGTTCAGGTGTGATGGGCTTTCCCTTGTCCACCTTGGTGTGTATATTGTCAATTTTTCAAGCAGTCATTGGGATCGCTGAAAGCACACAACTCTCAGCCTCAAGAGACTAGTCTTGCCATTAATCACAGAAGCAGTTATTATTTTTTTTTTATTTGTTTGCTTTGGCCTGTTATGTTTCATCATTGTGTGACTAAATCACAAACTCCTGCCAGCTACTTCAATGGAATGGTTTAGTTTGGAAAAATTTCATGGACATGGTGCAGTAATCTACTTATCATTTATAATCCCCTATAATTTTCCATGATCCCACCAGCCTTTTATTTTTCAGATGAGTGATGAGACTGCTTTATGGTTCCCTTTGCAAGAAAATATTAATAAGCCCAAACTTTCCATAGTCTTTTGCAGGTAAGCACAATGCCTCTGATTGTATTGTAGTGATGATTGATGGAATAATACTGCATATATACCAAGTTAAAAATTACATAGATGAACATTATAATTTAAAATTAAACTTTTCAAATACGGTTTTACTTTGTTTTGTTTTGACTTTTCAAATAATCAAACAATTGGTCTTTCAATTTTAAAATTAAAGTGTTTTATTGTGAGTCTTCTGAAACCTTGGTTTTTCTTTCAAACTTAAAAGTTGCATCATGGAAGTGGTGAGATAGTTTCATAGTAGGTGAAAAGTTGTGTTGATTATCCAGTCATTTGTCATGGACATCTAGACTTTATACACCCTAACTATTTTAAATAAGACAGTTATGAACATGAATGAGTATGTGTTTCTGGGATATGGTAAAGATACCTTCAGGAATATGATCTTGACTAATACAGACATATCACATAGTAGATCAATTTTAAGTTCACTGAGGATATGTGTGTCTGTATGTCTGAGTTTTCCTTCTCTTTCTTGCCAGCCACAAGTAGTTAAAAGAGTTTACAGGTTTTCTATTGGCCACAGGGAATTCCAGCCCCAGTAATTTAAGCTTTGTCCCATCAGGAAAAAAAAAAGTCATCTGAGTCACTTCTCTAAACACTGAGTGCTTTTAGGCACAGCCCCTGTAGTTATCTGGATACAACCATCTCAGCAGCTATAAACACTGAATCCCAATGGCTGTCTGCCTCAGTTTATCCACTATATGAATGCCTGCTATATGGATGCCAAGCTGGTAATTGGCAGCCTTCTACCCACATAGCTTTGTACATGAATGAAGAAATATAGAAATATGTAAATTATACTTATTCATAGATCATTGGTAATCTGTGAAGTAACCACATATTAATTGTGTCTTCAGAGACAGTTGAATGTGACTGTTCTGTTGACATTCTAATATTCCATTTTAATTAATAAAATGTTGTTGCCTATTGGTTTATACCACCTATATTTAGGGTAAATTTTTACTCAAATCATTCTGGAAGCATATTCCAGGCACAGCTAAGAGAATTAAATTATAGATGATTCTAAAATCTGTAGATTTGGCAGTCAAGACTAAGAATCATACACACACACACACACACACACACACACACACACATATCTATTTATATATTTTGCCTTGTAGATTTTCATTTCAGGTAGTAATGATAATGAATACAGTAAATTCCAGTAACTGGGTAGAAAACAAAATCTGTTCATTATTTTAGAACAGTTTCAAAATTCTACAAAATTATTCTCTCAGTTTTGCTCACTAAATTTATACCAGTTCAAAAATATAAAGATATACTATATATAAACATGTCACAATAAAAATATATTACTTTTATATACATGGATGTACACACACACACACACACACACACACACACACACACACACACACAAACACACTCAATAGGCAGAATGGTCTTTCTGATTAAGAGAGAAAAATAAAAAGGTAAAATTAACCATAAACTGTTATGCTTTCAGTTATTAATGAAAATCTATTTCTGGGACCAAATATATTTGTACTTTTTCACTATTCTATATTTTTCAGCATTACATGTTTATTTGGTAATTCCATTTCACTCTAAAACTATCTGCTTGAGTGTGGAATCAGACTATGTTGAATAAGGGTTATATTACACTAGAGTAATTTTTACTTGTGACAATATTTTCAAAATTAGGACTGTCAACATTCATGACTTTTTTTAAGGTTAATAATCTGGGAGGTAGACTTGTAGCACTCAGTGGAGGGCTTATTCTAGCTTTACTCACTCATTATGAAGTATATTGCAATGTATATGAATAAAGGGGCAGTTGGAAGGGACGCAAAGGCAATGCATTGTGAGCAGGATGTGGAAGGTGTATACTCTGTGTTGCACAGACCTCGCCGCACCCCAATTTTTCAGAAACTCGGGAAATTCTGACTCTAATATTTCAGAGATATTTAATAAGAGTTCACGACAAGCAAAATACACACTATAAATCCTTGCTACTGCTGCTCTCATTTGTGAAATATGAATGAGGAATGTTTAACAGTTCCAAAGGTCTAATCATAATTTGGTACATGTTATAGCCACACTTTATCCAATTTATGTTTCAAGGAACAAAACAAATCTGCTTCTAACCTAGGTTACTAGAATGGAACCACATGGTAGAAAACAGTACCAAAATAAAGTAATAGGATAAAGGAATGCAATCACGTGGTAGAAAACAGTACCAAAATAAAGTGATAGGAGAAAGCATGTAAATTTTGAATAAGTGATTAATGTTATTTTATTGTTATGTGAGAATGTTTTAAAAATAATCTTATGTTATATTTTCTCTGACCTTTCAGAGGAAAATTACTTGTGTTTTTGTGGGTTTGGGTTTTAGAAATTAGGCAACAATGCTATACTTTTTTTCTTGTATTCAATTTTAAGTGTTGATGTAGTACAGATCTCTAATATATGATTGAAATAATCTCAAATCTTATAACTTATGGTTGTGAAAGAATAATGATAAAAATATTTGATTTATTTTTGAAACTTGAGTAATAAAATATTTGACAGAAAATATAAAAATGTAACATTCAATTAGTTTTGTTTTTGTACAAATTAGTCAGACTTTCTTTATGTAGATATGAAAATATCAAGAAAGATTATTCATATTGCATGACATTACATGTCATCAACTGATACATATTAATTATACTTTCCTTATTTTTGTGATAGTGAATATTAATATGAAAATAAAAATGAAAATATTAATATAAAAATAAAAATGAATAATATATTACCAAGGTCTAATTTATTTTATTTATTTTGCTACTTTAAGTTATGGTTTCAGTTGTCAGAAAGAGGAACATTCAAGAATATACTCATATTTCACTTGAAGTTTCAATTATATCTATGGAACTCCCCTGTGAGCTTGCCCTTGGAAGTCTCATAGACTCAAGAGTCAAAATGAATGATGCCTATTAATCTTATAACTCATTCTCAAGTCAAAATATAAATATCAAAGTCATGCTAATTTGTTTTGCTGTTGTGATGATATATCATAGTGAAAAGCAACCTAAGCAGGAAGGTTTTGATTTGCCTTATTATTTATTGGCTACCATCAAACAGGCCAAATTAGGATTCAGGGCAGGAGCTTCTTGAAGAAAGCATGGGGAAAGGCTGCTTTCTGGCTTGCTCCTGTTGGCTTCTTTGTTTAACTTTCTTATACAGATCATACATGCATTAGCATGGTACAAGCAATGGTGTACTGGGTTCTTCTGTATCAATTACTAATCAAGAAAATGCCCTACAGATATTCAAGAAAAACAATTGGAATTCTTTGGGTAAGGTCCCCTCTTCCTTATTGTGTCAATGTGACAGAAACTAACCGGAACAACACTAACGATCTATTAAACTAAAATAGCAGATCCTAAGCTTTAAACATTGCACATGTTTATATGTACTATGTTTATGAGGATGTGATCTAGAACAGTATATTTAGGAATATTCAGTATGATTCTCACAATGAACAATAATAAAAGTATAAAGCACATACTTTTATATTTCTACATTACAAAATAATATTTTTCATATATTAGTACATAGCAGAGATTAACCTTTATTAATTGCTCTAATTAAAATTTAATTTGCTTTTATTCATCTATGTAAAAAAATAACAAATTGTAAGTGATATCAAAACATTTAAGATGATTCAGTGTGTACTCATAGGTTAAGGAGTACCTCAAAGTTGTTAGAGCTCCTTATATTTTCAGAAATTCATCTTGAAGCTCTCTGTTTTTCTTCACCGAATCCTTCTGGCACCTATTTAGAGCCATGCTTGAATGTCTGACAAACCAGTCTATTTTTCTAGGTATCCCCAGACACACTTTCTTTATAACATAGAGGAAGAGAAAAGTGAGAGGAAAGATTAAACAATTAATTTTAATATTAAAAAGTATCATATAGAGAAAGTAATATAGAGAAAATAGTTACTGTGTGAATACACTTTGGTCTTTTAGCAGAAGTTGGTATTGGTAAGAAAACTCATATAAAATGGCAATCAACACTTGGAAATAGTAAAGCTTAAACGTAGCTTAACTTGTAATGTATAAAAGTTTAGTTATTTTTCAAATTGATTGGCACAACTAGAAGTACCAGTTGTTTATTGGTGATTAGCACTATGTTCTAATCTGGTGCTTTTTATTTTTCCTGATGTGAATTCCTTCCATGCTTTACAGATGGGTCTGCAATGTTAGCCTCAAATGATCCTCATGTCTCAGACTTAGGAGTTTCTTGAAATATAGCTCTCCCATGCTTGTTCTCTTCCTGATTTTTTTAAAATTTTAATTTATTTTTTACATTCCAAATTTCATTCCCCAACCCCTCTATCTACCTTGACTGCTCCACATCCCACATCTCCTCTCAACCCTCTGACTCCACATGGATGCCCCCACCCCCACACCACCTGACCTCTAAACTCCCTGGGGCCTCCAGTCTCTTGAGGGTTAGGTGCATCATCTCTGAATGAACACAGACATGGAAGTCCTCTACTGTATGTGTGTTGGGGGCCTCATATCAGCTGATGTATGCTGTCTGTTTGGAGATCCAGTTTTTAAGAGATATCGGGGGTTAATTGAGATCGCTGGTCCTCCTGCAGGATTGCCCTTCTCCTCAGGTTCTTTCAACCTTTCCCTAATTCAGCAACAGGGGTCAGCTGCTTCTATCCATTGGTTGGGTGCAAATATCTATATCTGAGTCTTTCAGCTGCTTGTTTGGTATTTTGGAGGGCAGTCATGATAGATCCCTTTTTGTGAGCTCTCCATAGCCTCAGTAACAGTGTCAGGCCTTGGGACCTTCCCCTTGAGCTGGATTACACTTTGGGCCGGTCACTGGACCTTCTTTTCCTCAGGCTTCTCTCCATTTTCATCCCTGTAATTCTTTCAGACCGGAACAATTATCAGTCAGAGATGTGACTGTAGGATGGGAATCCCATCCCTCATTTAATGTCCTGTCTTCCTGTTAGAGGTGGGCTCTCTCTCCCTACTATAGGGCATTTCATCTAAGGTCCCTCCCTTTGAGTCCTGGAAGGAGCCATCTCTCCAGCTTCTTCCTGATTTTTAAATTACTGCTTGTCCACACTGTCAGTTCAGCATGTCTGATCATGCTTGAAATTAATAACAATAACAATAGAAAGTAATTTTGTCAATAAGATAATAATTCAAGCCGGGCAGTGGTGGCACCAGGTCTTTAATCCCAGCACTTGGGAGGCAGAGGCAGACAGATTTCTGAGTTCTAGGCCAGCCTGGTGTACAAAGTGAGTTCCAGGACAGTCAAGGCTGCACAGAGAAACCCTATCTCAAAAAACAAACAAACAAAAAAAAACAACAAAAAACAAAAAAAAATAATAATAATTCAAGACATTCTTTATTACATTGCTTTATTAAAAGAACAGCTATTCTCTCAGCATAATTAATTGATACTTGAAATATGCAATACAAGTGAAAGTATTTACCCACCATTGTTTTCTTAAGATTGAATCATATAACCAAAAATCGTATCTATAAATGGATTTAAGTAGACTGTACTTGTGGTTTTTTTTTTTCTTTATAAATCTGAGTATTATAAACATATTATTTTGGAAGTCGTAAACATTTTAATTCTTTTCACTTGGTTTACTAGCATTGAACTGTTCTTGAGTAGTGGTTACTCCATGGTCATCACAGAGTCATGATATTGGAGATGACTGTAGATGTATTTAGATGTCTATAATGTTTCACTGGTATTTTTAAGCTTTTCCTTATGTATGGAGGTTTCAGTAAGAATGACCCCCATAGGTTCATAAATTTGAATACTTATGCAGTGGGAGTGATACTATTTGTTGGAGTAGGTGTGATCTTGTTAGAGAATGTGTGTCACTGGAGCTGACTTTGAGATGTAAAAAACCCTAACCCATGCCCAGTGTCAGTCTCCGTTCCTAATGTTTATGTCTCCACATACAGAACCCTCAGCTCCTTCTATAGGACCCTATCTTCCTGTTTACCAACATGTTTCCTGCCATGATGGCAATGAACTAAATATACCTCTGAAAATATAAGCAAGCTCTAATTAAGTGATTTCTCTTGAAAGAATTTCTGTGGCTACAATGTCTCTTCAGAACAACAAAAGCTGATTGATTAAGACAACATGTTATTTATGAATCCTAATGCAAACGCTAATGAAAGTGACTCTTCATTTCATTATTTATTTATTTATTCATTTATTTATTTGTACTGACAAAAGTACTTCTCCCATTTAACCATTTAATATATAGAAGCCTAGCTTTCCCTTCATAAACTCTTCTGAGCTTGTTCCCACATCCCATGCTTTCAAGATCCAAGAGAAAACAATGAAACACTACAAAAGAAAATTCAGTAAGACAGAATAGGAGGAAAAGAATATCAATACTAGAACCTTACTTGGACATCTCTTGGATAGCCTGTTACTGACCAATGTGATGGTGATCTTGCAGCTTTGGGTCTCCTTGACCAGATCTTCCACTTGTTCTAGCAGTTGTTAGATGGGGTAGATGTTGAAGTGGACCACATCAAGGCCCCGGAATATACCCTAGGTGGTATCTGAGCTAGCTGATGGCCCAGCTCTCTCTTGCACTCATACAATCGGACTATGATACTGAGATACAGAAAACGTTTCATAATATATCCTTCCTAGTTCTTTAAACTATTTACTGGGAAGTGCCTGCTGAGCCTATGAGCCTTGGAAATTATTACAGACATCATTTGGTTTTCTTAGGTATTTTGTTAAAATGTTCAAAACTACCACAGAATTTGTGTGAGAATGTCTCCTCAGTGCAACATAGAGCAATTGACATGAGTCTGATCTACCTAGTCCTCACATTCATGATTTATAGACAAGCTTGAAAGAAAATGTGAGCAGTATTTTGACTGTCCATCTTAACTAAGGTATGTGGTTCCTTGTAAATTCAGTTCAAAGGAAATTTCAATATGTGACTGGAGGAAGTTCTAGCATAGATATGTGTGGATCATATATGTGTATGCATGTTAAATAATGGTAGTATACAGGCTTTGGGATGTAACATGCATTCACTACTACAACAAAATTGCCTTCTTATAACTTTTCAAATATTGTTCAGAAATCAGTCTTTTATTTCTTTAACTTTTTTCTTATTTATCTTTTAAATTACATAGTATTTAACATCTTTACCTTATGTTTTAGAGTAAAATTTCAAGTACTTAGAGTATTTTTATTTCACATGAATTTCTCCATTTGTATACATTTTATTTATATGTTTTAAAAAGAATTTTGACTAATTATTTTAAACATTAAATTTACATATTCAGTTTCATATAATTTACTGTGTCTCTTTCCTCACCCTCTATTTTCTCACATTTTATTTTTTTATTAGTCTCCTCTACCTCCTATGAATATTTACTTCTAAGTTCATGTCATGCATTCAATACATGATTTTGTATGAATTCCTGCAGATTACTAGATCTACTAATGGGAAACCATACACATTTCTTTCTTTCTGATAATGACTTAACATGGGTAATATGATTATTTATATGTGCATCTTTTATTATTGTTTTTTCCTTAATTCTACTACCGAATTCTCTGAGCCATATGCTAACAGTACTGGTGAGTATAAACAATAGCCTCAATCATTTACCAAATGTATATAAACTATATTCAATTCTATAGAAAATAAGAGAACGAATATTTGATTTTTTATTTCTAAATTCTAAACACAACTAGTAATTTTATGACAATGAGTTAATATTCTACATATTTGAATTTATTTTTCATTATACCAGAGTCATGATTTCATCAGCACTCACCTACTTACAAATCTCTAACATTGTAAAAACAGCCAAACTTGCTATGTGTAGTAGTTTTGACATTTTCCATGTATATCTGATAGCATCAGAAAACCACAGCCATCTACATTTTATATTGTTATTTATTATTCATAAATAGCAAGAAAAATCATTAGAATATTGTATTTATAAAATTTATCTATGAGCTAAATTACTTAAGTGAACAATTGTGTATGGTACATGCCAAATAAAAACAAAATTGAATACCAGCAGGCAATCTTTCACTTTATATAATTCTACTTTCTGTTATATTACATGTTCTTGGAGGAACCATGCGTTTAATATTTAAGCTGTTTAATATTTTAACTCTGTGCTATTGTTCACTCAGGCAGAAATGTGGACACTGAAGTTATGCAGCTAAATCCTATTAAGAAGTCTGAGAATCAACTTAACTTTCAGAATGTTGATCTCGGTCATTTGCAATGCATTTAAATGAAGGAGAAAATGTGTTTTAGATGTTTCTATACTAGATATGATGGAAGTACTTTGCTCAAAAATAAATCAATAATTTAAATATTTTTATTTATATGCTTACTGTATTATTTAGGGTCAGCAGTATATAATTCTTATCTCTGCAGTTTTAGTATAACATTAAATATGACGAATCTACGCCTTCGTTTTTATAGAAATAGCTGCCTGTGTTTCAGTAACTGCTGTCCTTAAGACAACTGTTGATCTCCTGTTCCTGAATCACGGTGTGCTATGACAAGTATCACCCGTTTGCAGCTCTTCCTAAAGTACTTACTGAACTAGCATCTTCTTATGTTACCTTCTGCTGTATTTCAGGGGAGAACTGAAAAACTATAGAAAATACTTAGGACAAATGTTTCAAAAATTTTTATCAAATTAAATATTTAAATATAAGATTTTTAAAAAGATCTTCCTTGGACCTTTTAGACTAATTGTAGCTTCACTTAACTTTGAGGTGAATTAGGTCTTAAGGTGTGAAATTTGATTATAGTGCTAATTATAGTGTTGTTCAATCCTCCCCTACATACTAAGTCTGCAGTATTTTTTCACCTGCTCAAGCAGAAAGCCTGTGTACCACTGGTGGAACTACCCAACTTGGCCCTATGTCTACCACATGGACATTAATTTCCTAGTGCCTAGGGAAACTCTCATCTACTTTAAGGTGCAGTAGATTTACTTAGTTTGGACATAAAATACAAATTGGATTTTATACTGAGATATAAATTATCAAAGGTCTTTTGAGATTATATTATTTCAAGTAACAAAGTATTTTAAATTTCACTTCTATTCCAGCTACAATCTGTTTCTTATATTCACTGCTTATATTATTTGCATTGGGTGACTACTATATTTCCTTCCTCCTACCAGATATTTGAAATGGGTATTTTTATCATTATCTTTTTTATTAGATATTTTCTTTATTTACATTTCAAATGTTATCCTATTTCCTAGTTTCCCCTCTGAAAAACCCCTATTCCTTCCAGTCTCTCCCTGCTCACCAACACACCAACTCCCTTTCCTGGCCCTGGCATTCCCCTACACTGAGGCATAGAGCCTTCACAAGACCAAGAGCCTATCCTCCCATTGATGACAGATTAGGCCATCCTCTGCTACATTTGCAGCTGTATCCATGAGTCCCACCGTGTGTTTTCTTAGGTTTGTAATTTAGTCCCAAGGAGCTCAGGAGATACTGGTAGTTCATATTGTTGTTCTTCCTATGGGGCTGCAAACATATTCAGACCCTTGGGACTTTTCTCTAGCTCCTTTATTGGAGACCCTGTACTCCATCCAATGGATGGCTTTGAGCATCCACTTATGTATTTATCAGGCACTGGCAGAGCCTCTCAGGAGACAGCTACATGAGGCTCCTGTCAGCAAGCTCTTGTTGGCATCCATAATATTGTCTGGTTTTGGTGGTTGTTTATGGGCTAGATGCCCAGGTGGGGCAGTCTCTGGATGGTCATTCCTTCAGTCTCTGCTTCACACTTTGTCTCTGTAACTCCTTCCATGGATATTTTGTTCCTCCTTCTAAGATGGACTGAAGTATACACGTTCTGGTCTTCCTTCTTCTTGAGTTTCATGTGTTTTCTGAATTATTTCTTGGGTATTCCGAGTTTCTGGGCTAATATCCGCTTATCAGGGAGAGCATATGATGCTTGGTTTTTTTTTTGAAATTAGGTTACCTCAGTCAGTATGATATCCTCCAGATGCATCCATTTATCTAAGAATTTCATAAATTCATTGTTTTTAATACCTGCATTTTCTGTATCCATTCCTCTGGAACATCTGGTTTCTTTCCAGCTTCTGGCTATTATAAATAAGGCTGCTATAAACATAGTGGAACATGTGTCCTTATTACATGCTGAAGCATTTTTTTCGGGGGGGGTATTGCTGGATCTCAGGTAGTGTGTCCAAACTTATTTCTATTTACTTAGTGTTTTAATTCACAAAGTTATAGTTTTCAAAGGAGAACTAATGTATCAAAATAATGTGGATTTTTATGGGGAAAAACTACCCAAGAAAGGTAATTTTACACCCCAAACTTAAAAATTGTTTAAAAAGTCCCCAGAACACTAAGAGTTATTTAAACAGAATTCAAACAGCTTGAAGATTCCCATGAATGATATAATAAAGAGGAGAGTAAAACCACAATACAGTTCCAAATGATACAGCCTTTCTTTTAGCATTTCTCTTCATCCTTTCCCCTATAATATAAAAATTATATACTATATAGTATATAGTATATACTATAAAAACAGTATATATATAATAAAAATAAAAAATAAATATAAAAATATAATAAAAATTTATATACTATAAAAACAGTAAATCTATTTAATTGATTCTATATTTCACCTCTTTCATCTTCTGTTTCTTTTTTTTTTTTTTTCTTTTGGCAACGGTTCATCATCTTGATCTTCCCATTTCATTGTCTTTATGAAAACCAAAGCCTACCTGAATTAATTTTTCTCATCTGTGTTCATTTCAAATCATATAATGTATAGGATAAAACTATGTATGTAAAGAGATGTTTCTGAGAATTCATTATCAACATCAAAATTCTAACACAGGAAAGTATACTTGTTGGATTCATACATAATTGTTTTATATTTCTCTCTAAAATCTCTATATTTATTTAATGTTATCAATGAGACTTTGAGAAATTTTTTAACTTACTGAGCTGAAAGTTCATTATTTCTGGTCAATAGATATGTGAAATAAAATATTACATTTTATGATATAAAAACTTCTGAACAGCAGATTTAAGTTGCCCAATATGTGTGGAAAGGTTAACACATAAAATGATTGGCAAAGGCAATTATATAATTAGACCAATTAACAAAAGCATAAATTGTATCATAAAGTATCTTGTTTCACTTTTAATTTGAGTATACCTAATAAGTTCTTAAATGACAGAAATAGTACTAATGATTTCTGACTTTAGTGTAGTCATCTAGCAGAACAAGCAGAGATACATGCTATAGTTTTTCACTTTTATCAAGTAAAATACTTTGTCATTCTGTATTTTTATTTAGCTATGAACATAATCTCATCTGAAAGCAAATTAGTTCTTTTATTGTTCCATGGTTTTCCATAAGTGTTTGCCACGTTTGAGAAAATCTGTTTTGTTTGCTTTCTATGTAGATAAGAAGGACCATGAGTGAGTAATTGGAAAAGTAGAAATGAAAAAAAGCAATTCTTCAGGAATATTCCTTCAGCAAAAAATGTATAAGAAAATGGAGATTCTGGAAATGTAATCCATGTGTTGTGTCTCAGGCAAATATAATCAGACAAATAATAGATTCCTCTACATGTTGGAACAGTGAGATTACAGGAGTCATAACAGCCCTTGGCTAAAAATAATTTGTAATCTAACAAATTACATTTTGCATCTCCACTATCCTGAAAATGTTAACAGTTATATATCTGCTTATTAAATTTTATGTGATGTATTGGTTTTAAAAATAGCAATGCCTTCAGTTAAATATTTTTGGAACTGCAAAGATAATTTTACTAGAGGTGGAAAAAAAAAAACAAGTAAGACATAAAACCCATAAATCTCGGTAATTTCCTAAATGAGAAAAATTAGACAAAAGAAGGGAAAATAATATTTGAGAAAAGCCAGCATAAAGGTCAACCACAGGGTGGCAGGCAATGCCATAGCAAGGAGGGGGCTCTAGAGAAAGTGTAAGGAAGGGTAGAAGCTAGAGGAAAATGTAAGGCAAAAGATACAATAAAATATTTCTGGGTAATTCAGAAATTATTTCTGAAGTAGTATGCCTATGCTCAATAAGAAACTGAGTTATGGAGCAGGAGTTCTAGGAAGATAATATACATTGTCCCATTAAAGAAATACTTATTCTGCATAGCATAGTTTATGAGGACCCCACTTCTGAGGATGAACCAACCTGCCTAAGGAATATGACCTTTACCAAGTGATTGATGGTTCTAACTGATATGTTAGCTACTCATGATGCAAAGCTATTCTATCGACAAGGTGTTCCCCTTATTGATATGTTATTATTATGCCAAGATCCCTACCTCCAACGAGATAACTCTTAAACCATTTAGCATATGTGCTGAAACTGTGGGTAGATATAACCTGTTTAAAATTAAAGCTCGATATTATTTTCAAAGTTGTCCACTGGATAGGATTAATGACTGAGATGTAGTTTTCTCTCGTACAGTCATGCATGGCCTCCAGGTAAGGATGCATTATTTAAAAGAAGGTAAGAAACCAGGACATCTTTCTGGCTCTTATGCAGATAAATTAGGCCACGTCTAGAGCTGGCATTTTGTTGATGTGTGCCCTGGTTTTGCTACTCTTTACCTTCTGAGGACAAAACCCCTCAGTTAGAGATTAACCAATCCATTTTATTTGCCACAAGTCCGAGAATTCTGTGTGGTGGTTAGGAAACAGCTCCAGTGTGATTATCTGTAACAGTGGCTGTCAACCTTCCTAATGCTGTGACCCTTTAATACAGTTCCTCATTTGAAGTGACCCCCAATGACATAATTATTTTATTGCTACTTCATAATTACAACTTTGCTAGGGTTATGACTCATTATGTAAACGTCTGTGTTTTCTGATGATCTTAGTTGACCCCTGCAGAATTCATTTGACTCCCCCCAAAATCTCAACGTATAGGTTAAGAACTGATGATCTAGAAGAATACAAAATGCAATGGTGACTTTTTTTTAGTATAACTCCCAGTTGTTGAAAGGAGAGGAAATCATTGGCTAAAGGCTGGAAAGACATGTGAGGAAAAAGTAAGGCCCTGATTATCAGCCCTAAGCAGGAAAACGGAATTAGCCAGAACAGAGGATACTTCTAAAATACTTAAATAAAAGTCTATTAGAATCTCTCAATGGATTCAGAACAGCAGCCATCTTTTGGGGACCTTATCATTTTCTTTCATCTCCAATTTTGGTCAAAGTTCTTTTGTAGTTATTAGAGTATCTAAAATCAAAGTATGGGGTTCTTTAAATATTTGTCTTTTTGATAGAGACAAAAGAGATTGTGAGAACAAGAAAAAAGAATGAAAAGGGTGAGAGGGAGAGATGGAAGAATGAAGAAAAAAAAGGGAAGCAAGAAGAAATGTAAGGTTAATTTTTACATTAAATCAATAATATAATTCACAGGTTGGTACAATGGAAGATTACTTTTATTCTTCCAATAGTATGTAGGACTTTCCATTACTACAAAGCTTACATCAACTGAAATTTTCACATTCAATTAGTCATAGTGAGATGATGTACTTTCTGGTTACTTTCATTAGCATATTTCATTAGTAAATAATTGGTAACCTAGGATATAACAACTGAATATTTAAAATTTTAACATAAATAAACAGTAACATGATGTCTCTGTCATGTACAACTTGAGCTGTATTTGCTTCACATTGTCATCTGGAGTCCAGCTACTTGGCTGTGTGGTTTATAAACTCTGTGGGTTTTTTTCACTCAGCCAGTCTAAGAACTCACCATCTGTGCCATATGGCAGTCATTGAGTAGGTGAAAATGGGAAATGAAACCCATAGAGCACACTCTAAAGAAACAGGAAATTGAACACATTATTTTCTACCTATATTCTTTGTCAGAGTCAAGTCACATATGTATGGTTCCTGGAGAACATCATCTGTATTCTGACTATGAATATATATCATTATATACAAGCATCATCGTAAGAGTGTAATATCAACCATATATTTATTCCAGTAGATTTTGTAACTTTTAAAATGATGAGATTAAGTCAAGCCAAAAAATACACAGATAAGAAAAATTGTTTTTCACTGAATATTTTTAAACATGAGTTAATGAGATTTTGATATTATTTTGTACCTACATATAAACATGTACTATATATTATCTAATACAGTTCTGAGAAATGAATAACATTTATTTGATTAGACTGTATATAAAGATAAAATATTGTGCAGCTATTATAAGGGTCTAGGAATTTAATAAAAATATAATGTGAAATTTAACTTGAAATTAAACTAGTGTTATGTTTCTAGCACTAACTAAGTAATTATAATAAATTCTATTTCAAGGTCTCCAATTTTTTCTGGTCTTAATGTCAGCAGCAGTTTTGGATACCAGGGAGTTCAGATATAGGTGAGATAACAATGTAGATAAGTTGATTCTCTCCTGCTACCATGTCAGTTCCAAAGAGTAAAACTAAGGACATTAAGATTGATAGCATTATCTTTCCCCATGGAGCCATCTCACAGGTTCTATTGAAACCTTTTTCACAGTAAAGTAACATTAGCATGAGCAGTCTAGCTTGCTCTATAATTTTCATGTTTTATTTATTCTTCTCTCATACAATACATCCTCTCCTCAAGCCTCCCCTCCCTTCTTTGCACACAGTACCTACCTCTGTCACCTCTACTCTTCCCCAATCCACATCTGCTCCATTTCCCTCCATAAAGCAGCAAGCCTCTCATTGATATCAACCAAGCACAGCAAGATGGAGGTCTTAAAAGTTGGCAAAAGAATGAGAGACATACCTACTGCCACTGTTTAATCTAAAAAAAAAAAAAAAAGTCCAAAAAACTAAAAAACAAAAACAAAAACAAACAAACAAACAAAACCTCAATGTAAAATCTTTCATTGTTTTCTTATGCGTCAAAAGTGAAGAATATGTTCTAGATTTTTAAACTATAAGGAAACAGTAAGAGATTTGCCAAAGTGCAAATCTCATCAAGCATAGTGCAGTATAACATAGTTTGAGGGAGAAACAAATACCTTTTACTATGAAGTTACTAATAGTTTACTTTCTATTAGAAAGAACAGACATAATTTCATTAGTGAGCAATATCTAAAATGAGATTTAAAATTGTGGACACTAGGATTCTAGCCTTGCTACGTAAAACTTTACGACTTTCACGACTTCCCATGGGCACTTTCCTTTTCAATAAAATGAGAATACCATCTTATTTATTTCCATAAACATCTTGAGGGTAAAATTGAATAGATGTTCTTAAAAAGTTCTAATGATCATAATCAATGCTGTGATAAATGTGTACTTTTAAAATGAAAGAATGATAACCTATTATTTAAGAAGCTTCCTCTGTAATCCAGGTAAGAGGAAATTATACCCCAGGACTCCTATTCACCTGAATTCTGAAACTATTTCAGAAACTTGGTTCTTATCTCCAAATAACCAGATTGCCTGAGTGAAGCCTGTTTATCACATAATAAGACACACATTGATAAAGATCCTGGGTTCACAAAAACTTTGATGATGGAAGATTTGCTTTACTTTTCTCCAAACCAGAGTTTGTTATGCTATCTGCCCTCTAGAAATAACATTGCCCAAGCCACTTGACCACAGTAGATCTATGTATAGTTACTATTTGTTGCAAAAGTTGAAAATGCAAAACAGAGTAAAAGTTTCATGCAGGAGTAAGACAGTAAGTTGAGAAGTAATTTTATCTAGTTAATGACTTCTTAAATAAAGCCAACAAAGTGGTTAAGATTTATTCTTCTTACTTTCTTTGGCAGCTAATACACCCATACCTAGCCTGAAAAAGGGTAATTCTGAATAATTTTATCAAATGATACAAAAACTTTCCATTGTTACTTTCTTAATGTTTTTCTATTAAAAATTTGTTTAGAGCAGGGCGTGGTGGCACACGCCTTTAATCCCAGCACTCAGGAGGCAGAGGCAGGCAGATTTCTTGAGTTCGAGGCCTGGTCTACAAAGTGAGTTCCAGGATAGCCAGGGCTATACAGAGAAACCCTGTCTTGAATAAACAAAAACAAACAAACAATCAAACAAAATTTGTTTATTAATTATATGAACTACAAATTGAATAAAATACATCTCCAGGGATATTACTCTAAATCCTGTTTGATGATATGTATAATATGCATATGAGTAGATGTGAATATATAATTATATATGTATGTAGGTTTCTATGTGTTTATACATGTATATGCTATAGTTTGATATTATTTTCCTCAGGCTACTAATTTGATTCCACTTGGAATTCTTCCATAGGTGAATGCCATCTTCTAAAGGAATCCATACTCTCATTAGAGAACAAAAATTACTTAGTAACATTTTGAAATTAGATTGCAAAGAAGATACCTCACCTTAATTTTGAAAAGAAAAAAGATGTGACTTTTCTTTGTCTTCTTGTAATGAAATATCTTATAATACCCACAACTTTTATTTTCATAATGGAGCTAAGAGAGCTAGTTGTCTGTATGAGGTTACCAAAGGTCTGAAAAGCATGGTGTTTTCTGAATCCAGGATAAAAGTATTTTTTTTCTCTGTATTTTCAGAGTTATAATATCATTTTAATGATTGAAAGTAGGAAATCTATTAGAATTCAGCAAGTAAGCAAGATAGTATTTTTTCCAAGGCTGTCTGACAGGTCAAGACCTTCATAAGGTTGAACAATCACAGAGAGGCAGGAAAAGTAGGTCTTTTGAACATCTTCTGTATTCCAGGTGTCTTCCCTCCAAAATGCCTTGACCTCTTTGAAATCCTTTACTAAGCAGCACCAATTGCTTTACATGTGCCTATTATCAATTAGTTTACTATCCAAAGCAATATTATCAACTAAAGTATAAAATTATGGGAACTCTCATATAATGCATTTAAAAATATATGAAACAGGTAGTTTTAGAAATGTTAAATTACCTTTGCAACATTTAGTAAGTGTCAAAATATTTCATAGGTTAAAACCTGTTTTATCTTGCATTTCATATTTTAGTAATGCTTGGATTTAGTCGTAAAATTAGCTATTACATTTAATTATCTCATTTCAGAGTAATTTTCACAACAATAAGCTCATTATTTATTGAAAATAACTGAATGTTATTCCTTCTATTTGAATTATAATATTTTTGTGTAATTAAACAATATAAGTGATATAAAATTGACAGCTAATAAATTTACTGTTTTCATAATAGGTGAGAATATTCAACCAGTGTAGCCAAATGTCAGTTTCTATAAACTCCTACTTTATTAGTTTTACAATGAAGTATACATTTTAGTTCTTAGTATTTGAAAACAATCTCTTTATTAATATTTACCATGTACATATTTGCACTCTTAGGAAGTTCTTTTGATCACCATTAAGAAAATGTTTGTAATAACTAGATTCCATTAAAGAAGTGGGATTTAGCAATTAACCATTTTAAGATATTACTTACATAAAAATAAAGCATCTAGGATGTAAATAGGTAATAATTACTTCCAGTTTTCTTTGTACTCATGAAGAAACTTTTTCTTTGCAAAAAATATTACATGACTAAGGACAATAACAATTTTATAAAAAATAATGCTCCTTTATAAAGTAAATATGGAAACAAAGTGTGGAACCAAGACTAAAGGACTGCCCCACCTGGGGATCCATCCCATATACAGTCACCAAACCCAGACACTATTGTGGATATCAAGAAGTGCATGCTGACAGGAACCTGATATAGCTGTCTTCTGAGAGGTTCTGTTAGTGCCTGAAAAATACCTACACGGACACTCAAAGCCAGCCACTGGACTAAGCACAGGGACCCCAATGTAGGAACTAGAGGAAGAACTGAAGGAACTGAAGGGGTTTGCAACCACACAGGAAGAAAAACTGTATCAACCAACCAGATCCCCCAGAGCTCCCAGGAACTAAACCACCAACCAAAGAGTACACAAGGAGGGACCCATGGCTCCATCTGCATATGCAGTGCATGCCCTTTTAGGGCATCAGTGGGAGAAGAGGACCTTGGTCCTGTGAAGGCTCTAAGCCTTAATGTAGGGTCATGCCAGGGCAGTGAGGTGAGAGTGCTTGGGTAGGTGGGGGAACACCCTCATAGTAGCAGTGGGGGTAATACTATAGGAGAGTTACAGAGGGGAAACTGGGAAAGAAGATAACATTTGAAATATCAATACATAAAATATCCAATAAAATTTAAAAATTCATTTCTAATATAAGTAGGCTTCTTTATAATTTCTCCAGTGATAAAAGATCACCTTTTCAGATTTCTGACTGCTTAATCTAGAATGAGGTTAATTTCTCTTTCAGTTCTCTAACTGTACTCAGTGCTGTACCACGAAGAGCTTTCTTTGTGAAATTTAAAGGTTCCATTCTAGATAGATAGTGCGTATACTAAATATGATCAAGATTGCTTTGACAATTTTCAGTTAAAATCACTGAACTGCAATGAATGTCTTTCTAATTAAAAATTTAAACTTTATTTTGTAAGAAATAAAATCTATATCTTTTTGGTTTTCTCTTATTCTGTCTGAATTTTTATGTCAAACATATAAGCTTATATGGAACCACCTTCAAGAAGTTGACTAAGGTATGTATTGGAAATAGTTTTCCTATGTGTTGATATTTTAATGTTAGCTCCTGTACTGTAAGAGCTCTGCCCACTTCCACCACTTTAAAAACACAAAAACAAACAAACAGAAAACTGTATTCCCTATGCTTTCCACAGGGTTGGCAACACAGGGAGCAAGGCCCATATCTGACATCAAGACATGGGAAAATCTGGTGGGCACAGGTTCCAACTGAGGTTCCATCTTGCCAAGTGACTGTAACTTGTGTTAATTTGTCATCAAAATAGCAGCAGAATTTTTTTTCAGAACTGGACTTTCAGATGGCAGCAAGAAACCTTCATTAGAGATGGGAACCATGTCAGAGTCCTCTGGTGAACAGGTAAAGCTTTCTACAGTTATGTCTGAATCCTCTAGCATGTTCCATTGCCTGATTATTTGATAACCCTACCAGGCTTTACATCAGTGTTGAGTAAATAATTAGAATTTGCTATATAAACACAGTGGAAAATTATTCAGCTGTAAAGAAAAATGAAATGAAACTTGCCAGAAAACAGATGGAAATGGAAAGTATAATACTAATGAAGAAGGAATGAGTATCATTAAAATACTCTAAATATTGTAAATAACAATGGCTTTCATTCTGTTCACAGAAAATATGCAAAATATTTACATTAATAATCACATAATACATTCTATTTTGCCTTAGAACTATTATTAACATGCATGGTATGTACTCACTAATAAGTGGATATTAGAACACTCCCCGCCCCCACCAAAAAAAAAGTACAGAATACCCATGATACAGTCCACAGAACTCACAAATGTCAACAAGCTGAAGGGCCCAAGTGAGGATGCCTCAGTCCCTCCTGGGAGGGAGAATAAAACAACCACCAGGGGGAAGGGAGGGGTAGGACCTGATTAAGGAAAGGGAATGGGGTGGGGAGAGAAGGGAACCTGATCTGGTGGAGGAAAAGAACTGAAGCCCTGAGATCCAGCAAAAAGAATGGAAACAGGCAACCTCAGGAGGTTGGAGGTTGGGGGAGGGCCTTCAGAATGTACCAGAGACCTGGGAGGTGAGAGACTCTCCGGACTCAAAGACAGGGACCTTTGATGAAATGCCCTACATTGGGGAGAGGGAACTTGTAGAGCCCATCTCCAGCAGGAAGACTGGGCATCAAGAGAGAGACGGGGTGGCCATCCCACAGTCAAAACTCTGATCCATAATTGTTCTTGTCAGAAAGAACTGCAGGGATGGAAATGAAGAGGAGCCTGAGGAAAATGAGGTTCAGCCACAAGCCCAAAGTGGGATCCAGATCAAGCAGAGGCCCCAAGACCTCACACTATTACTGAGGCTATGGAGTGCTCATAAAAAGGGACCTTTCATGACTGTCCTCTGAAAGACCCAACAAGTAGCTGAAAGAGTCAAATGCAGATATTTGCACCCAACCAATGGACAGAAGCCACTGACCCCTGTGAATGAAGTAGGGGAAAGTAAGAAGCTGAGGAGGAGGGCAACCCTGTAGGAAGACCAGAATTCTTAATTATTCTGGACACCGGAGATCTCTGAGACACTGGATCACCAACCAGGCAGCATATACCAGCTGATGTGAGGCCCCCAACACACATACAGCAGAGGACTGCCAGGTCTGGGTTCAGTCAGAGAAGATGCACCTAACCCTCAAGAGACTAGAGATCCCAGGTAGTTTAGAGGTCTGGTGACATGGGGGAGTAGGGGGTGGGACACTCTTTTGGAGACAGGCAGTGGTGGAGAATGTATGGGATGTGGAGGGGAAATAAAATCTGGAGTTATAAATAAATAAATAAATAAATAAATAAATAAATAAATAAAAGATTATAAAATATTTAAATCAATTTTTAAAATTAGCTCGACAGTAGAATATAATACTGTAAAAATTATTATAGTCCTTAATTTATGTATAATAGTAGAATAAAATTTTTTCAAAATAATAGAAAATGTTGATTTAATTTTCATTCTTATGGAAGAAAAGGCATTGGGGTAATACTTACTGCTTCAATCTTTGATTGAATTGAGATCCATGAGAAAACGATGCCATGTAAAATTCTTAGAAACATCCTTCACAGCTTATCTCATTTAATACAATAGCCCATATTTTGTTGAGATAGAGTACTGAAAAAAAAATATAAGCAGAACGTGACATTCTAAAATTCAAACCATTGTATGAAACTGTGCCTAAAATTTGTAATTTCCTACAGGATTGTGAACCACAACGGTAATTGTGAGACTTCATTCAGTATCTCAGTCCGAAACTGCAATAATGTTAAAAAAAAAATCCCTAACCATAACCCTAAGAATTACACATGCCTGGGAAGATATGAAGCCAGTGATGCTGAGGAGAAAGAGAATACTTAAAATATTATATTCTATATTATAACTAAATACCTAAGAGAATATGAGAAAATAGAATTGTAAAAAAACTAACCAGGGAGACCAATGACTTATTTGAATACTTTCCTAGAAAAATTAAGTAAAATATTAAGAATTTTCCATGTCAAAATATTTAAATAAAAATTTCTATAAAATTAAAATCTGTAAACAACCTGTGGTTTTATGCTATTTATTCATGTATACATAGTCTAGAATTACACATGTCCACTGGAATGCTTTATAAACATGACCTTTTCAGATGAACTTTATTTGCCAAAGCTTCTTTATGTTTCAGGATCAACCCTTATTCTCTTGACAAAGTACTACTACCTCTATTTTCCTGTTCAAAGGTAACACAAAAATCTCTATATGGATCTTCTAAATCCAAAGCTCTGTAAAGATCCCTTGTATTAAACTTTCTTTCCTTTCTTATCTAATTTGAGTTTACCATGTGTTGTAGACTGGGAAAGTTACCAATTCAAACTGAGTGCTAGATGACACCATAGTTACAGTTTCTCCAAAAAGTAATTGTAAAATTTTATTGTTTGCATACTTAAGCAAGAGTAAATAGTTCTTGTATGAAAACAAGATACTATTTACTTCTGATGATAGAAATTAATCAAAAAGATGAGAAAGTGAAGACTTCAAATATGCAATTAGTTGAGGAAATCCTTTAAAGATCTCTTTATCTCTGAAAAGAATATAATGGAAACAAAACACATACACACAACATTTAACACACACCTCCCATTCACCACATAGCATACAAAGACACACACAAACACACACAATGCACCTCCAACACACAAATGCACACACACAATATACACACACATCCCACACACCTCACACTTAGCATACATACAACGCAAATACCATACACACATTACAAGCACAAACAAACACACACCACACTCATATAAACCAAACACATGCCATGTAGCACACCACATACACTCATATGAATACATGCAGGTAATCACATATCGTACACACATACACACATCACGCACACAGACAAGCACATACACCCTGTACACTTATCACATGCACACACATATAAAACATGTACACATACAACATATACATAAAATATAAACATTGCACATGCAAACTCATACTGCACAAATATACCACTCACTATACAACTTACACACACACACACACACACACACACACACAAAGATAAAATGAATAAAATATCCACTTAGATTTCTTAACTAAAATTACCAGGGAAAGAAAATGTTGTATTCTAACTTGTTGCCTGGCTCTTGCAAATTACACAGTGTAATAATTCACACAGAGGCAGGAAAAAAGCTTATTAAACAAATGCATTTTAAAATGATAAGAAATCTTTTTAAATGATGCAAATGCCTAGATTTATAGAATCCACTTTTAAGGTATAACACTTGTTGACTGTGAGGACATAGTGCACACTGGGAAAAAATGGTCTTTTTTGTACATTTAGAAAAAAACTACATTTGATATTATGGACATTCCTGCTTATATCTCTAGTGCTCAACATAAAAGACCTCCCAAACTGGGCATTCCTTAAAGGCAGCAATGGCAAAGTGCAGTAAAAAGACCTCTCAGCTATCTCAAGAATTAGAAAGAAAAGGTAGGATGAATCTCACTTGCAGCAATTCCCAGCACAAGACCTTATTTATAAAACAATTGTTAAAAGGCTGACCAAAATCTACTCGCTCTCTCAGAACTGCACCATATAAAAGGACAGGGAATAAAGGCTAAGGTGTTTATGAAAACATGTTGTGAATAATAGGAAGATGCCAGGGCCAGGAAGCAGGAGTGGGTGGGTCAGTGAGCAGGGGAAGGGGGAGAGGATATGACGTTTTTGGAGGGGAAAGCAGGAAAGGGGATAACATTCAAAATGTAAATGAAGAAAATATCTAATGAAAATGGAAGAGGAAAACAAACAAACAAAATAGATTGTTTTAACCCATTCCTTGTTCTGATGTTGGGCTCAGGTATGTGTGTATATTCCCTAAAGTTATGGAGCAGCCTGTTTGGGTCTAATAAAGAGCTTTGTTTCAGATATGAAGAGTCTGTAGTTGGGATATAACACAGAGCCTGTATTTCTGAAATACCTAGTACTCATACCCATGCAGACAAGTTACAACACGGAACAGATTGTGAGACAATGTTAATAATGACTGTCTGCCCCCCCCCATCCCAAGGCTACTGCTCTGATGCCTGGAATTACAATGAGCTTCAGTCACCCATTTGCAGTTGGCTACAGCCCTGCATTTAAAAATATTTTAATATGTCAAATGGATTACCAAATAATATATGTGACGGAAGGTTCTTAAGATGACAGCACATATGACTGGGAATTGATTGGGGTATACCTTCCAGGTTTCTTGAACCACAATAATAATAGTAAGCTGTGGTCCAATTATTTTAGCACAAAGAAGAAATGCAAAAATGCCCATGATCAGACCATTATTATCCCCTGTTATTATTACAAAACTGACTCTGAAATAAACCCACACACCTGAGGATACTTGAATTTTGGCAGATAAGTCAAAACCATACAATGGAAAAAAAGAAATCATCTTCAACAAATGGTGCTGGTCTAATTTTATGTCTGCATGTAGGAAGATGCAAATAGATCCATATTTGTTACCCTAAAAAGCTAAAGTCAATGTGAATCAAAGATCCCAACATAAAACTGGTAACACTAAATCTAAAAGAACAGAAAATGGGGAGTGGTCTTGAATGCGTTGGTACTGGAGAAAACTTAATGACCAGAACACCGACGGCTCAGGCTCTATAATCAGCAACTGATAAATGGGACCTCATGAAACTGAAAAGCTCCTGGAAAGCAAAGGACACAATCAATAATAAAAAACAAGAGCCTACCAATTCAGAAAATATCTCCACACACTCTGTATCTGGCACAAGGCTAATATCCAAAAATATATGAAGAACTCGAGACAGCAAAATCCAAAAAGCCCAATAGAAAACGGGCAACATTTGGGATGTAAATAAAGGAAATGGTTAATTAAAAAAAAATCATTCTCCTACAACTAAAAATTAAAATTAAAATACGAATAAAATGTTACAGAGCTAAATAGAGAATTCTCAACAAAAGAATCTCGATTGGCTGAGAAGCACTTAATGGGGAACTGAGAGTAGCCACTACAAAATCCCAGATGCCAGGGACCCAAGAGGTTCTCAGGATCCAACAGGGATGACATTAGCTGGCCCAACAAAGAGGAGCTATAATCTCCATATCCAGTGGCTAGGTATGGCCTCTGTTTGAGGGATGGGACCACACACGTATCTCAAAAATATTAACCCAGAATTGCTACTGTCTAAAGGAAATTCAGAGACAAAAAGTGGAGCAGAAGCTAAAAGTAAGGCCTTCCACGGACTGGTCCACCTAGGGTACCATCCCATCTGCAAACACCAAAACCGGAAACTATTGCTGACACCAAGAAGCACTTGCTGACAGGAGCCTGATTTAACTGTCCCCTGAGAGGCTGTCTGTGCCAGAGCCTGACCAATACAGATGTGGATTTTCACAGCCAACCATCGGACAGAGCACAGGGACCCCAACGGAGGAGTTAGGGCAAGGACTGAAGGAGCTGAAGAGGTTTGTAACCTCATAGGAGGAACAACAACAACAACCAACCAGACTCCCCCACCCCCACAACTCTCAGGGACTCAACCACCATCCAAAAAATACACAGGGAGGAAATCCATGGTTCCATCCGCATATGTAGCAGAGGATGGCCTTACCTTGAATCAATGGGAGGGCCTGTGGAGGCTTGATGACCCAGCATAGAGGAATGCTAGGGTACTGAGGCAGGAGTGAGTAAGTAGACGAGTAGGGGAGCACCCTCATAAAAGGAGGGGGATGGGACAGGCTGTCTTTGGAGAAGAAACAGGGAAGACAGATAACATCTGAAATGTAAATAAATAAAATAACCAATAAAAAATAGAAAATAAAATAAATGTTCAAGCTGTGTAATTCCATTCATTCTTCTGGACTCTCTCCTTTCTCTCCCCATGCATGATCCCGCCCCCCTATTCCTCTAACCCTCCACTCAACCATTCATGTCCCACCCTCCCTCTGCCTCCCAAGACAATTTTTTTTTTCCCTTCTAATTGGGATTCAAGCATTCTCACTTGGCCTTTCTTTTTGTTTAACTTCTTGGGTCTTTGAGCTGTATTATGGGTATACTGAACTTTTTAGCTAGTATCCACTTATCAGTGATTACGTGCCATGCATTTGATGGTATTTGAGCAGTGGTTGGCCCATTTTGAGACCCATCCCATGGCAGGCACACCAGTCCCTCACACTATTAATGATGTTGTTGTGCTTGCAGACAAAAACCTAACATAGCAACCCTCTGAGAGGCTCTACCCGGCAGCTGACTGAGACAGATGTAGATACCCACAGGCGAACATTGTATGGAGGTCGGGGAATCCCGGAGAAGGATCGAAGGCCAATAAGGATATGACAACCAGACAGTAAGACCAACAATATCAAAAAACCTGGACCCCTGGAGGCTCCTAGAGGCTGAGCCATCAACCAAAGAGCATACAAGTGTTGGTCCAAGTCCCCTAAATCATAGCCTTTCTGCCCTCAGTAGGACAGGATGTGCCTACTCCTGCAGAGTCTTGATGTTGAGGGTGGGAGGTTCCCAGAGGTTTTTCCCTTTCAGAGTTGAAGGAGGTAGGGAAGCAACTTTTCTAGGGGGAATCAAGGAAGAGGGCAACTTTGGGGATGTAAATAATTAAATTATTTATTTATAAAAGAAATGTTCAAAGTCATTAGTCATCAGGGATATACAAATCTAAACGACACTGAGGTTCCACTTTATACCCATGAAAATTGGTAAGGTCAAAAACTCAAGTCACAGCACAAGCTGGAAAGGATATGGAGTACATGGGCAACTTGGTCTTCAAGTGGGTCCTCTAACAAGTAGAGCTGGGTATGCATCACCTCAATCTCTGTCCCATCCCCCTTCCTTTACTGCCTAATTGGGCCTCAACAGGAAAGGATGTGCCTTCCCTGCTGGGACTAGATGTCCCATTGTGGGGTGGCACCTAAGGAGGCTCCTCTTCCCTGAGGAGAAGAGGAAGGTTCAATGGAGGGAAGCATTTGTAAGGGTAGTAGTGGAAAGTAAGGAGGGAGGAGGAGGTAACTGGGATGTAAGATGAATAAAAAGTAAATGAAGGAAAATTTGCAAAAAAAAAAAAAAAAAAAAAAAAAAAAAAAAAAAAAACAGCCATGTTATATGTATATGTAGGCAAGATCTGTGTGATCTTGCCCAAAAGTCATACATGAATCATGGACCAGATTTTGAGATGCACTCCTTAGCACAAAACAGGAAAAATGAAAAGAAAAAGAAAAAATATGAAGAAGATGCTTATGATCACATAATGCTAACGATCACACCATTTCCTGCTATTATTACAAAACTGGCCTTGATGGTGTTCCAGGCTTTAGTTCTTTTTTTTCTTTTTTTATTTTCTTTATTTACATTTCAAATGCTATCCTGAAAGTTTCCTATACCCCCCCCCACCTCTGCTCCCCTACCCACCCACTCCCACTACTTGGCCCAGGCCTTGCCTTGTGCTG
>NC_034597.1:97865468-97874500 GCF_900095145.1 Mus pahari
TCAGGGGTTACTGGTTAGTTCATATTGTTGTTCCACCTACAGGGTTGCAGCCCCCTTCAGGTCCTTGGGTACTTTCTCTAGCTCCTTTATGTTTGTTAAAAACATGCCATTGGTTTTGGATAGTTAATGGCTGTTTGTATGTTTTTTTCTTCTTATCAGCTTTATAGTTTAGTGTTAGGTACTGCAGAGAACAGTCTCTCTACTACGAATGAAGATTCATCCTAAGTATCTAAGAAATAAAATAAAATAAAATAAAATAAAATAAAATAAAATAAAATAAAATAAAATGAGGTGTAGCAATGGGTGAGGGGAGGAAGCACTCTCACAGGCAAAGGGGTGTTTGGATGGAGTGAAGAACTCTTGGAAGGGGATTAAGAAGGAGGGGCAGCATTTGAAATGTAAATAAATAAAACAGTAGAAGAAGAAAAAGAAGAATAGGAGAGGAGGAGGAGGAAGAGGAGGAGGAGAAAAGCCCTGAGTTACTGAATTCCTGAGAGAATTTGTAATTAAACCAGGTACTCCCTCTCAAGAATTTCACAGAAATTGTCCTAGGATAAATTAAGAATTGCAAAGTTTTTTTCAGGAGTTGAAGTAGGGGTATTTATGGCTGATTGATCATTATATACTATAACACCTAGCAACTGTAACTTTCTCCTCCGGGATGTTTGTAGCCTGATACACCTAGCGGTCTATGGAAATCAGCTAGCCTCCATTCCTGTGCCATCCATAGTAAACACAATGAGGTCTAGGTTGTTGTAGCATTACTTAGAGAAGCCCACTTGGCACATTTGCCAGGAACAAAGCTGCGTGAGAAGTGGCAAACTACCTTCTGTGGCTAACCATTTTCAAGGACTAAACTCTACAAGCCAGGATTTTCAGGATCCAAATGAATGAAGTGGAACTCATGCTTTTTGAGCATGTAGAAAGTATTGAATCCAGTACTATAAAATTTCATTACCTCAAGGATACGAGATTTAGATTTCTGCCCATTCTATCGACAGAAGATTGAAATTTACTATTAAAGGAGATAGGTTTTGCCTTTATCATTTTCTCTTTATTCTTCTTGTGTACAATATACCCCAACTGAAGAGTCTCCTCCCTCCTTACCCACCCCTACTCCAGATCCACTGCTCCTCTATTTCCCTTCAGAAAAGAACAGACCTCCCAAAGGAGACCTTTACCATTTATTTTAGGTGGTGATAACCTTCTCACCAAATGAAAAATGGAAACTTGAAGATAATTTAATACGGTGAATATTTTCAAAACCTATCAGGTAGCCTGGACAAAATACAATTACTTTTTTGAATTACCGCCTGGGGAGGCCATGCATAATCTTGAATGATGCAATAATCTGGGTTTTATGATGCCAACTGGAAATAAATAACGATGTCTCAAAATATTTAAGGCCAGCCGATATTGACTTTTGTTCCTATATCTATTGTTCAGTGAATGAAATAAAATAGACTCTGAGATTGGTACAACTTTTGAAAATAATAAAAGTCATTTTATACAAAACCATCTGTGAGAAATAGAAATTGAGCAATAGAACTTGAACCAATACAGTGAATATTCTTGGATCCGTATATACTCAAACACTTAAGTAATGGACTAATCAAACTTAGATAGAGGAAATTAAAGATAAACTGAGAACATGGTCTATAACACATCCCTGAAGTATATTAGGAATTTGTCTTTTATATCATACTTTATAGAAAGTACCCTGATTTTCTAGAGGATATTCTGTGCTATGGATGAATGAACATTAATGTTCTATGATTTAACACTAAGAAGACATTATAAAAGGCTATCTGGCTATAAGCTGTGTGAGATAAACTATGAGGCTTAGATGATATGTGAAATTGTGTCTTAAGCAGCAATTAGGTTGGTTGGTTGGGGGAACACATATACTTCCTGTGGTTTGTTATCCAGTGTAAATACTTGTATTTCATCCAGATATGTTTTGCATGTAGACCATAAAGATATTGACTTATGACCTAATACAAGTTATTATTATGCTATAAGATAGATATATAACATAATTTTAATTCCACAAATAGGATTGATCACAAAGAATAAAAATAATTTACAAAACCATGTAATAGTCTGACTCTATTACTACTCAGTGCCCAAATGCTCTACCAGTTTAATACTAGCATATAATTTACATTCTCTTGTAGTTATGTGCTTTATCCTCCATATTAAGAACTACTATAATAAGGACAGCAAATTAAACCTTTAAGAAACACACTAAATTGAAGTGGCATTGCCCTGAGACAATGGCAGAAATTCTTTTATGTAATGAATTTTTTTCATATACATGGATGCAAAAGTATTGGCACACTTGATTCTTTCATGTGATTTGCCAGAATTTATTCTGCAAAATATAGAATGATCCAGATGAATGAGGTAGAGCCCTGTGTGCTCAATCAACTATTATCCCTATGCCAGGGTGATATTTTTTGTTACAGCCAATTTTACAAGGTTTAGTTTTTCTGTGAGAGTCCTATTAATTTAGTTGAAAATGTTTTTCACCTCTACATAATTGTTTAGAGCCAAATTTCATTCTCTTGAAGTACATGCCAATTTATAAGAACAGTCTTGGATCATATCAGTATCAAATATTTCATCTGTTGTCACGCTATGATATTGGGCATCAGGTTCAGCTTGGCAATCAGCAGCAGCACGGCCATCGGAACAGTTGAGCTTTTGTTAGGCTATCTACGGTAGTTCCCTTCTGTGACAAAATTAGAGAAAATCTTGTGAAAATACAACAGCTTATCTGTCAGTAGAAGCTTTAGGAGTTTAGTTGTTTAAAGCTGTTCTTGAAAAACTCTACCACATGGAAGAGAATAGTGCTTGCAAATTATGAATAATGAAAAACAGAAAACACAAATGAAGATCATCATGGAAATGAAAACATATGCTGTAGTGTTTTCATACAGTACTACATTGTACAGAATATAAACTTGAGACCATTTAATATAAATATGGATAAAGTCATACCTAACAGTGTCTCCCCATGAACACATTTCTACTCAGTTCTTTAAATACTGAAAATTATTTTAAGGATTTACTGTAATTGTGTGTGTGTGTGTGTGTGTGTGTGTGTGTGTGTGTGTGTCTGTCTGTCTGTCTGTCTGTCTGCCTGTCTGTCTGTGTATGAAGATATGAGTTTATGCAGGTGTCTTATGGAAACAAGTGGTGTAAATCCTCCTGAAGCTGTAGTAATTTGTGGTTGTGAACCACCCATTGTGGTTGGTAGGAGTAGAGTGTGGTTCCTCTAAAGAGCAGATGTTTTTCACTATAAATGCATCTCTCTAGTTCTGAACATAGGCTGTTTTGTTTGTTTTTGTCTGTTTGTTTGTTTTTTACAGGTGCATTTCATTGATAGAGAAGATAACAATCCACATTAATGTGATACTTCTGAAATTGAGACACTGGTTAATTAATAGTCACATTAAAATAAGGGAAAAAATTAACTGTGGAGTATGGTGAAATACTGTAATTTAGCTATAGCCTATTGTTTAAAAGGTGACAAACTATTAAATGTGTATGCAACAATCTTAATATTCTATTAACTAGAAATGTGGTTATATAGCTATGTCAGTATCTTTAGTTTTTTTCCATTGGTTCTGATATACATTAGAGTAACAACAATCACAAAGTATTTTATGTCCATAAAGAATGCTTTAGGTCAATGTCTTTGATATCAAGTACAAAACAATCCGGTTTTTAACATATCACCACCCCTGCAATGATGGTGCAAGACCTATTATACCTCATGATTTTTAACTAGACTTTCTACTTTATGTCAATATTAGATTATTGGTGTCATTATTTGATACTCATTTATTCATTTATGTCTTGCATATTATGACTTCACCATATTAAAGAACTGATAACTGCAATTTCATTTCCATTTACCAAAAGTAACATACTTCACCAAAGTTGTAGAAGATACTATTTATGCCAGTAGGAAAATTACATTTGCTCACTCCATTTTATGGTGCTTTTAAATTAGTTTTCTTTTCAGTCTATAGAGAATGCTTCTTTTTACTTTTATTATGATTTTAAAAATATTTATGGGTAGGCTCATGGTCTTTGAACTGAGATATATTTGCACATGGGGTATAATTCTGCTTTCTGTGAAATACTTCCATAAATCAATCTAGTTATTTCCATTTTTCAGAATTCTACATTTGAGTTTAATCATGACAGGTTTAAATACATGAGAGAATTTATGCTCTTTGAGGAGTTAGTTCCTACTTATAAAATGAAAAATGAAACAGAGCTAATGTCTCATGAGCCACTCTCCTGGTTGACAGGCAGAGATAATATATAAAAAATCTCAAGTAAGTATATCAACAATATCTCTGTGCATTACTGTGTTATTAATGTTCACAGGAAAGAAATGTAAATTATTATAGAAAAAAGGAAATCTTATGTTAAAGCAACAAAAATACTGTTATTATATCAGTGACATATACAGAACTTTTAAAAAAAGTTTGAATCATCCAATGAAATTTATTTTTATCAAAATTAGCTTTTCTTTTGAAATTAGGAATAGAGATAATTTCAAGAGGGTAATCAGTTCCAACATGACATGAAATGTCATCTTCCTATATGTAGTACTTGAGTCTCATAGCACAGACAAAAACTATTTAGTCTTGCTATTCCCGCCATAGCAGATATTCTCTACCCAGCACAATAACCCTGTACTTGTTTTGATTGCTTTAACCACCAGTGTCCTAATATTTCTCTGTGTCTGACTACTATGTTCAAGCTTCCAAATGCAACACCCAATAAAATTGCAAACGCATCAGGTCTTAAAATATTTATTTTAAAACTTTAAAAGGATGTCTTTTTAAAGGGATCATTTTTCCATTACACTATGAGTGACCAAATGATAACACCCATAAATGATAAAGGGGTGTTACTCGTACAGGGAGCTACAAGAACTTTCTCACCTCATAAAAAAGGATATTGATAGCACTAGAAAGAAGATTCACAAAACTGATTGTTAATAAAAGTAGATCTAACGTGAGACCTAATTTCACAATAAAGCATATTAAATGAAGCACCAGAAATAAACATAATGATTACCTATGTTATTGCTACTGATAGGAATAATTTTAAGATAAAACAAATGAGTTAAATGGAATGAACACAGTGCTAATATAATCAATGCAGCCTATGACAAAGAATCACTGTTTCATCAGAATTCTGAATATGATCATATAATTATAATTGAATCTAATTATTTAAACAATATTTAAATATTTACCCAACACCTCCCAGATCTGTTCCACCTTCCTACACACACAACTCTGGGTCCTTTCATTCTCTCTCTATTTAGGAAAAAAAAAACTGTTAGTCACAACAAACAAAACAAAACAACAAAAACAAGAACAAGAAAAGGCAAACAAACTAGAATAAAAAATAAGGAAGAAAGAAAGGAAGAAAGAAAGAAAGAAAGAAAGAAAGAAAGAAAGAAAGAAAGAAAGAAAGAAAGGACTTCATAGCTACAAAGAAGATATCTTCAAAGTACACTCTATGAAAATGAGAGATTAATGCATAGAACTAAACATCAATGAAACAATAACAACAAATGTCAAAATGTCAAATGTAGACAGGACAAAATGTTTACATAATTTCAAAAATGGCAAAAGTAAAGTTATTTCCTTATAATTGTTAATTAAAATATAAGTGGTTTCATAAGTCTAAAGATATAGTTTATGTGAGTATATTCTAAGATATGAAGATATCCAAGTCTTACAGCAGAGCATGACAAATAGGTAGGAATAAAACCACTACTCATTAGATCTAAATATCACAGTAGATTATAAAGTATTCACTCTATAATCTCATGGTTATATGACTATCTAACAGCTTTACAAACCATCATCAGTGAGTATTGTTTGGCTTCCCAAAGCATAAAAAAAATATATAATTTAACTTTTAAGTTGATTTTTTCAGACATGAATGTATTTATTTTAACATCATATTACTGAAAACTATAAATGAAACTATCATTTATATGAAGATTGTCATATATGCATTCTCTAAATTAATTGCTTACATTTTAGACAGTGTTAGGTTGAAAAGGAAAATGGCAATATCAGAAACTATAACATTAGAGTATGAATGACATTACCTTTCAAACATAAGCTAAACAAAGAGCACAGCAACAAGCCAGAGAGTTGTACAGGAAAAAGCACCCAAGAGTACATCCTTACTCAAAGAAGCACAGTTTCCTATGTAAGACTGGGAATGGAAAATGTGTCCAATCCCAGTGAGGAGCACAACTGGTGAGCCCATGTCAAATGGTCACCCCTTAAAACACATATATATGTAGCATTATGCAGACTCAATGGTTTATATGTGGGAATACATATATTTGTACATTTATATATGATATTTTCTATGTGATATAATATACACATGCATATATATGTATATATATGTATATGTATATATATATAAATATATATACATATATATTTATATATATATACACACATGTATATATGCAGAATATTGATGAAGTAACAGTCCATGACTTTGAAGGTCAGGGAGTGGCATATGGGAAAAAATGAAATGTGTTTGTTTTAGCAAAAGAAAATAACCTTAAAACAGCTCCTAACAACAATGACTTCAAAGAACATCCTGCTATACTCACAGATCAGAGCCTTGCTCCGCCATCATCAGAGAGGCTTTCTCCCTGAGGACATAGGAGCATAGGCAAGGAACCAAGCCAGAAGATGGGCATAGAGTGAGATAGTTTGCAACACCGAATGCTATATAAGATGTCTCTATTAAATCCCTCTCCTCGGGACTCAGGGAGCCCTGGAGATGGGTATGGAGAACGATTATAAGAGTCCGTGGAGATGAAGGATATAAAAACAAACAAACAAAACAATCGTGGTTTTCTGAAAAGCAAAGAACTGATGAATTCAGACTGAGTCATTTGCTTAGTACTTGATTAGCTCTGAGTCAGAGGGACTCCCGTTACTGAGAGTGAAGTGGACACATGCCTCTATTCCTAACACAGGAGACATCTTCAATTGACAATAGCAAAAGAAACATTAGTTTTCTGCAATGGAACCTCAATCAAAATACAAAACACACTTGGGGAATGGTCAAGTCCAATTATAGGCCATCAATAGGAAAGGATTGCAATGGCATCCTTGGAGGTTCTTTGTCACAATGTTATGTCATGGCAATTTTATGTAACCTTACTTACTTATTTCATACATGTCATGACTTCTGGTTTTATCTTTTTACATCATTCCTGTGTCTGCAAATGTAGCTGACTTTGTCTCTATACAAGTTTCTTACAGGTTTTGATGTAAAGAAAAATGAATAAAACAGTAGTAGACATATTTTGAAGGAAAAAATGATCTGGGTAAATATGTTAGATATGTAAAGTTAATATCTGGATTCATATGAGATATACTGTATCTCTACCATCTCAAAACTAAAATGCTTTGAAGAGTCATAGAAAAAACAAAACATGTGTCCCATTTCTAAAGTAAAAGCCACAGTAAAAGTAAATACTTTGAAAAAAATAAAAAAGCACAGGAGACAATCTGAGTCAACTGCTACATAATGCTGTAAAATTAACTCCAGCCTAACCAACTAGAAAAAATTCCTATTATTCCAACTGTAATTCTTTCCTCCATAATGAAATTTGTACCTCTTTTTATAGACAAGACTAAATTGTCACCCCAAAGATAACTCTATTGATAAAACTCGTGTTTGCTTCTTTCCTTTCAAATTACACACTCTATGCAGTACTACATTTGCTATATTTGGTAATACATTTTAAAATAAATAAAAGTTGATGATAGCATGAGCTTGTCTATGAAAACTGAACAAACACCCCGACTAGCATAAAAAGCCCTGGTCCTGATTCATTGTTGTCTGCTGTCTCTGACCAAGAGAATTTCCTCATAGCTAATGCTAAATGCAGCTGAATGAGGAGGATCCCAAGGATTAGTTAGTGAAGGCTATTTTGAGTTCCACCTTCCTTAAATTTCCCTTTAAATTTACTCCTACCCTCACTTTAACATGATGGATGGCATGTTTTGATTCTTTTCCAGTCCCCGAGTTTCAGCAGGAAGCTTGCTTGCATCTGGAATTTGTAATGCAGTGATGAATCCCAGAGTTTTCTGTGCATACATGTGGCATTTCAAAGGCTTTTCAAAGAGGCGAGCAGAAAGGATCTGGGGACAGTTTCAGAGTGGCATAGGAATCAACATGTGAGGTATTGTCTTTGAAGAAACACATGGGGCTGTAGACGTCAGAGTTCAGTGCATGTGGTATATTTTACTTTAAGAGTCAACTTAATATACAAACAGGAACCTGGAAAGAATTAGAGCCTTGGAGTGTCTGAGTTACTAAGATGGAAAATAAAGTTGTCCATTATTTAAACATATACAGCAAAATCCATTATGATATCTAAAGCCAAGGAATGAATCAAAGAAAAGACAAAGAGGAGAATTAATTCTGGAAAAGTATGAGTGCATATGCTATTTAATTCCTCAGTTTTCTGCTAAAAATGTGCCTATAATCCTCAACAATAACTTTTTTGTCTATAAACAAAATATAACATCATTTATTTTCTCAAGTGCCTACATCATTCCCTGGTAGCTCTTTTGTCTGGGAAAATCTATATTAAAAATTTGAGACCACTAGCCAATATTCTATCTCAAAAATCTACCATACATCTGTATCTCATTGTCTGTCCTAGTAATCATTGTTTCATGACACAGTCATTACTGTCTCCAGGAGATTTCTATAACAGAGCCATTCAAGAAGAGAGATATCATGCAATGCCTTGTGTCTTAGCTTGATAGTGTATCCTTTAACCACACCCTGAAAGAAGAGGTAGGAAAACATTTCCAATTTGAAGACCTACCTGGTCTACATAGCTTGTTGAGACAGGTTGGTGTAGTAGTTATGATGTGAGAGAGAAAGAGAGAATGGACTAGATGGAAGGAGAGAGATAGATGGACAGGGACAGAGACAGA
>NC_034597.1:97874541-97877027 GCF_900095145.1 Mus pahari
AGAGAGAGAGAGAGAGAGAGAGAGAGAGAGAGAGAGAGAGAGAGAGAGAGAGAGGAGATAGAAACAGAAAAATAGCTAGACAATTGGAAAACAGGTCAGATGGTTTATAGTCGATGTGTGATAAGATAGGTAGATATGTCCCTGGTGATAGATATATTATAGATAGATGCTAACTTCTAGACAGACAGACAGATACATAGATCAATAAACAGATGAGAGTTTTGTGGCAAAGAACACTGAAAGCAAGAAAATCTTATACAGAGATACTAAAGTATTATTATATGTTGTCTCTGATTCTGAGGAAGTAACCATACCTGTAGGCCAGATGGCTCAGAGTGCGCCAGTGTGTTTGTGAAAGCCCAGGAACCTGTTTGGTTTTTGTTTGTTTTTTGTTTTTTTTTGTTTGCTTGTTTTATGGTACTAAGGGTAGAAAAATAGAAATGACTCCTAAAGTTTATAACTTAACTCCATCTGTTTTGCAAGTGGATGCTTACATTCACACATGGCCTACACAACACACAAACATATATAATATATGTATATAATATTAATAAATAAAATTATATTTTAGAAGGCAACTACATTAAAATTCAGAGATTGATAGTATCTTTGTTTCAGGTGGAAAATATCTCTCTGACTTTTTTTTTTTTTTGAGATAGGGTTTCTCTCTGTAGCCCTGGCTATCCTGGAACTCACTCTGTAGACCAGGCTGGCCTTGAACTCAGAAATCCACCTGCCTCTGCCTCCTAAGTGCTGAGATTAAAGGCGTGCAGAACCATTGCCTGGCAGGAAAAAAAAAGTCTCTCTATATAAATGTTCATCAATAATGTTTCAATAATTCAAATAAAAGTTTTTGTTAATAATTTATTTAAATTATTAGTGTTATGATAAGTAACTTGCTTATATTTAAGAGATTTAGTCCACTATTATCAAGTTGGGGAGCATGAAGACATACTCGAAAGGACATGAGGGTTCTACATCAGGATCAATAGGCAGCAGGGAGGGACGGAAGCCTCTGGTCCTGGCTTGAGTTTCAGAAATCTCAAAGCCTACTTTCAGTGACATACTTCCTCCCACAAGCTCATAGCTCTACAACGAGATCACATGTCCTAATTATTCCAAATAGTGTCACTCCTTTTGTTGCTACAGATACAGTTTTCATTCAAAACACTATAATATACACCTCAGAATCAAGGTTAGTAAGCATTTCTGAAGGTATATTTTGTTTTCAAAGAATATCATGCAAGAATTTTGAAAACATCTTTCATGTACATATATGTATTTCTAGTTATGTCTTTAAAAGTTACTACTATCAAACCTACAACCCAAAGTTTGTCATGCCTACAAGATATTTAGGGAGAAAGATTAAGCAGAGATTGGGGGCCTGGCCAAACAACGTCTGGCCTAAGACCCACCCCATAGGAGAAAACTAACCACTATTAATGATACTCTTCTATGCTTGCAAACCCTAGCCTAGCACAACTGCCTTCTGAGAGGCTTCATCCAGAAGGAGATAGAAACAGAATATGCAATGACCCAAGGACAAATATTAGGTCGAGTTCAAGGAGCCTAGTAGAACAGTTGGGACAGTTGGAATTAAGGGAACAGGGATCAAGAACTCAACAAGTAGACTCACAGAGTCAACTAAACTGATCCCTTGGCAGTTCACAGAGACTGAACCACTAACCGAAGAGTACACACAAGCTGGACCTGGGAACCCTACTCATTTGTAACAGATGTGCAGCTTGGTCTTCATATGGGCCCTCTACTCTTGGCTCATTGAAAGTTGCTGTCAAAAAGTAAGATGGAGAACGTTAGAAGGCAAAGGAAGACACTCAGTGTTGACATCTGGTTTCGACATGCACACAACACATACATTTTAACATTTTGCCCATTCCACAGTAATTAATTAAATCTTGACATTATCATAACATGTTGGAAAATTATTACGCTAATGAAAACAAAAGGGTTTTAGCATGAAAAAATATAATTTTCGTGCTAATGATTGTTCCTTCAAGTATGCAATTTATAATGGAAATGTTCAAGTGGTAAAGTGAATTTCCAACATTTATGAAGAATGAGTTCAGTCCCTTATACAGTATAAAAAAAGTCATGAAATTGCATGTATACTTTTCAAGGACTCTGGGTGTGTAGTCTGGAGGGTCAGACATTTCACGGCATCTTTATATCTAGTTGAGTACCAGTCTGGATTATATGATACCTCTCAAATTCTAAAAGTCGACGTGTGTGTGTGTGTGTGTGTGTGTGTGTAGACATGCTTTAAAACTGATTTTAATTCCTGTTGGCATAAATTCAAAGAGATAAATTAGAGCAGATAAAATTTATGTATATTAAATAACCTTTATTTATATGTTTGTAGTGTGGTCTAAAGTTCTCTTTTTTGTTTCTTTCTATTTCTTTCTCTGTCTCTCTTTCTCTTCCTTCCTTCCTTTCTTCCTTCTTTCTTTCTTTCCTTCCTTCCTTCC
>NC_034597.1:97877782-97892782 GCF_900095145.1 Mus pahari
GAACTCAGAAATCCGCCTGCCTCTGCCTCCCGAGTGCTGGGATTAAAGGCTTGTGCCACCACGCCTGATGTATAAAAATTCAATGGAAGATATTACAAAGAAAATTAAATTACAAAAGTAATATTATTAGAGAATATATGGGTATTAACATAGACAAAAATAAAAATACATACAATTACTTTCTTAACAAACAATGCTACATATTTATTTCTGCTAAAATAGGAAGTCATTCCTTTATAATATTTTTGATATTAATTTATATAATATGATACAAAACATCTTGAAACAAGAGGAAGTAATGTTTATTTTTGTTAAACAGCAATGCTTTTAATGAAATTTGCGTTAATATAGAACATTTTGTGCACTCTAGGTACTCAGTGACAAGTGTTGTCTCTGTGAAAAAATAAAGGAGAATTCCTTGACACAAAGGTATGCTATAATATCTGAATAACATCATTTTTCCTTCAGCAATTATAATAAATATTTTTCAACATATTTGATTTTAACCATGCAGAATTTGCTTGGCATGGAAAACTTCATTTTTTAAAAGCACTAAATAAATCAGTGGGAACCAGTCCAACTGAAAAGCAAATCCTTTTTTCTCCATCGCAGTCAAAGTCACACAGATGACAATTGCTTCCTGCTGCACATTGTTACTTCAAGGACATATTTTTCATGGTCTCCAGTGGTGATATTTAAAAGGCTACCACAATGGCCTCAAAATATTGAGAAACATGTAAATTAGCACATTCCCATTTTCTGAACTTAGCATAAATCATTTGCAGAGAAACATGAAACAACCAATAAAGAGGTATTTAATATTTTGTTATTTGCTTTAGCATTCCAATGTTCTCCTATGAAAGCACACAAACACACACACACATACAGACACATATACACATACACCAACATATAAGTACACACATGTATACAAATGTTACACACACGTGCATATATACACACGTACTGAATGTTTTCTAAATGTAGGTATAAGAACAGCTTTGTAAAAAAAGGACCAATCAAGATCAAGTGCTCTGCACCATTTCCAGAAAGTAACGGGAAATAGACTGAAATAAACTAAATTCAAGTTTCACAATAGTGCTCAACACTGGATGAGTTTTAATTACCACCAAAATTTTAAATTAATTCTATATATGTTTCTCTAGACACATTATTAGACACAATAAAAGCATGAGCCTTAAGTCACTAATTTCTCCTACTCTTGATAGTAAAATGTCCTTTACTTCAGATTCCTGGTCTAATGTTTAAATTTGGATTATGTTAGTAAGTTGGCATTTGCTTAATATTGTAACAACAAAACTGAAATGTCACCCAAGCTGATAACAGAATTCTAAAATATTGAATATGAGTAGATGAAAATCTCTTCATCTGACACTGGAAAATCTGAGAAACATTCAATAGAAGATATTCAGAATATTTCACTCAGATAATTTGGGGTTAATATATATTTAGAATCTAATATATAATTAAGTATATTTTATACATGTGACAGGAAAAATGTCCTTAAAAGTGAAGAAGAGAAGAAGATACCTCCTTTCCTGTGTATGTGAGGCATTGTAAATATTAAAATATATGTGTATGTTTCAAAAGATATATATATATATATATATATATATATATATGTATATGTATATATATATATATGTATATGTATATGTATATACACATGTATATATAGCATTTGTGTAGCAGTTTTCTCTAATAGTAAAACAGTCCATCCTTCAGGGAAGTTCTCAAGTTGAAGATATCCAACTCAAATAGCTTAATGTAGTCTCTGAAACACCAGATTCACTAATCACCCCTCTCTCTCAGAAATATCAAGGAAAGCTAAGTTCCTCTGACTAGCTATCAACGATCCAGGGGAAAACTCAGACAAACCAAGCTAGAAAGACAATTATGAGTCCAGATCAGCAGCCTAGAATAAACAGAAACCAGCTGAGTTTCCTGGAAGAGGTTTAGACCAACAGAGTCACTTAGATTAGAGTGACAGACACAGTTATGTACTCAGTTAGGACTTATGTAGGCATAGATCAGCACATGATAATGCACCTGTCATGTTTTCAGGGGTTGTCACACATATATATTGCTCTTCTGTCAACTGAAAGGACATAGAAGAAGCAAATGCTTCTCTAGTTTTAGTTTTCCACCATCAATATTAAATATTGAACCATTGATCCTCAGAGACAAGCTTTATCCCAGCAGTAGGACATGGAATCTACAAATAAATGCCTTGGAGCAACAAAGAAGCAATGGCTAAATAAAGTGGATAGTGAATTAAGATGATTTACAAACCAAAAGAAAAATTAATATCCATGGATTTTTAGCACAAGTAAAGTAATAAGTAATAAGAAGGATTTAAAAAGCCAAGTATTCTGTTACTGAAAGGTTCCAAAGGAATTGATACTATCCTATGCTCTCTGACTGAGCATAGCTCCTTGTGATTTCTTTACAAATGACAAATCAGAGAGCATGTGTCAAAATTAGGGTCTGAATATCCCCAGTTTTATGCCTTTGTCAGGGCATGCAACCCACAGCTGATCACCACAATGTGTGACCATCATTGAATATACAAAAGACAGAAATAAGAGATTCTGGGTAGAGTGCATTCAGTAGATCTGACTGGATATTCTGAGCAGTTGCTGAGAGGAAAAGAAGCCCATAATCCTTTGTGTGGAATCCATAATAGCTAAGTAACATGTTCTTGCTTATAAATCTTTTTCACTGTATAAATCTGTTACGCAAGAGTTCTTATTTTGGATTCTGGTTTCAGGAAATTTATGTTAACTGCAATAAGTTCACACAAATTCTGGGGTTAAGTTCATTTCAACTCTTTGTTTTAAATACAGATCTTAATGAATTTTGGACATTTATATTCATTGCCACAGGAAACCCTTAGAAATAAACTAAGGAAATCCTGAATTTAAGTAAACATGATGTGAAATATGTAACAATAGAGTATTGGATAAAATTTTAATTACACTATGGTTTGACTACTGTTTATTAAATAGTATTTTGCCTTTCTCTTTGATATTGTTCTCTTTCCTTATAAAGTAAAATCACAATGTGCAATTTATCTGCACATTCATCTCTTTCTTTGAAGTTCCTCCCTTTACTTCTGCCCTCCGCATTAGCTGTCAGATTTTTTATTATAGCCAGTCATATTGAATCTATGCTAGTGAGGAAGAACAACTATAATAAAACACGAGGCTAACAGTGTATCATTGAAATAACAATACCAAGATTCTGCCAACATTTAGATCTCTACTGGTACAGAATTAACAATTGCAAACAAATGAAAACATCTCACAATGTCAAACAGGTTACCCCAACACCATACCAAAGTGACTCAAAAGGTCTAGAATGTTGGAACAAAGTCTCCACATATTTTTGGCTGACCCTCTTAATGTTTGATGAGTTACATCAATGTTGTCCTTGAATAAGAACTTGGGGAGTTGATAGTATATAATAGTCATATATCTTTTCAGTACTTAATTTGATAGTTACTTAGATAGAGTGAGATAGATAAATATATATAGAAAGAGAGCTAATAGAACTTTGCAGAATACATCTAAAATTAAAATTACTTTTATTGAACATATGTTTTTTATTAGATATTTCCTTCATTTACATTTCAAATGCTATCCCAAAAGTCCTCTATACCCTCCTCCCGCCATGAATTTATGTTTTAACATGAAAAGAAAGAAGAGAGAGAGAGAGAGAGAGAGAGAGAGAGAGAAACAAACAAACAAACAAACAAACAAACAAACAAAGAAAAATTACAAGTACAATAATAGGAGGAATTCAGTGTAGAGGATTAAAATTTCATGAATTGTAAAGATGGACCATAAGTAGAGATTAAAGAATGCATAAAACACTGTGGAGGTTGTAACATGAGGCTTGATGCTGGGATCTTATACATAGCATGAAGTTGAAAGAAATTTGATAACATGATAAGATTCTTGATCTATTGTCAGTTGAATGTTTGATGTTAGTTTTCATACTCAAAGCAATGTTTCGCCTCTTTGTTTAAAAGCTTGTTAGTGGATCAGTTGTGCTTATCCTGAACCGGCAAAGCAATGTTGTGACCACTGTTTATTGGGTTTGGGAAGGGACCGTCCTATGGAAACAAGATGTGATACTCAAGCAAAAGCTCATTTTCATCCAAGATCTCCACAGCTGCATACATCCAAGACCTTAAGATGTGAAAACAGACAATCAATGAATCTAAATCATTTTGTTACTGAAAGGCTTAGGGTATAGTGAAGGGTCGTCAATTCTACACTTTCAAATAAACTCTTGAGATTCAGGTCTCACCGGGACAGTCACCTAAAACATGGCCCCAACAGGGGACTTTTTCCTTTTTCCTTTCCTTTCCTTTCCTTTCCTTTCCTTTCCTTTCCTTTCCTTTCCTTTCCTTTCCTTTCCTTTCCTTTCCTTTCCTTTCCTTTCCNTTCCTTTCCTTTCCTTTCCTTTCCTTTCCTTTCCTTTCCTTTCCTTTCCTTTCCTTTCCTTTCCTTTCCTTTCCTTTCCTTTCCTTTCCTTTTTCGTTTCCTTTTTCTTTCTTTTTTCTTTTTTCAAAACATTCTCAGCCTATAAAATTCTCAGGCAGACTGAGTTGTATAAGCAGCTTAGACAAATGAACATTGGCTGGAATAAATTTTCTCACAATTCAAAAAGAAATAAGTAGCCTGTAATACAATGTTTCCCTCTTCATCTGAGGATCAATAGCAGATGAGCCTTTTCATTTCTTTGACTATGTTGGCTGTCAAGGGATGCTGGAGGGATTTCACAGAAATCCCTCCGGTCCAAGCCTCTTCTACATGAGATTTTATGGGGACTTTTTGATGAGATCACTTACAGCACACTACAAAATGCAGGACAGTCACATAGTGTTTAAATCATTAACCTAATCACACATTGACACTTTAAACACATTGAACACTTTGACATATTCCATATATTTAACATGCATACCTTAGTTGTTATAGGTAGAATTGTCTCTCTGCTGAAGTCAAATCATGTTCCATGTATGAAATGTGGATGATGTTATCAAAAGCAAAATGACAGCTTTGACATAATAAAATTATCTCAAAATGTAATTAATAAAATCTCTCTACCATTAAAAATTACTTCAAACCTTCCTCTTTGTATAGCTACTTTTTGTGCAATGTAACATCTGCAGAAAATGATGCAAACCATGTTAGTCAAGAAAATGCCATCATTCATTTTACCTTTTTATATACTGGCTTTCAGGACGCTATAATTTCTTTACAAGCTTTTGGAATTTATTTGCAGCCTGCTATAAACCTGGATTCTTGACTGCCAAAATCAGACCATACACTTACTGAATATATAGAAAGGAAATTGATATTCATTACCCTATATTCTATATTTGATAAAAAATAATTATTTTGTGATATCATGTCTTTTCTTAACCCATAGATTACTATTAGTGCTGCCATGTGCATATGGAATGGGAGTTGCCTACTAAAGGAATGAACAACTTGCCAGTGGACACACCCTCAAAGAAAAGTGATGCTCCCTCTCTCCCTCCCCCCCCCTCTCAGCATCCTTTACCTGGTGGCAGTAGAGATTCTGCTGCTCCTTCTCTAATTCTGATGTTTATAAACTTCCTCAGCCATGTGAAGGTTCTATTCAGGTAGCCAGCTTCTGTGAGTTCATAGTCCATGTGTACAATAGACATGCCATGTATAGAAGACAGTGCTTCAAGTCTCTCTTTCCTAGCCTCCAACCCTCTTATATTCATTCCTCCTATATATTTCCTATGCCATACATTGGGTGTAGTGGGGAGGGGAGGAAGATTTAACTATGCCATCTTTATCTATGAGCACCCTAGTTAATCATTCTCTGTACTTAGTACAATTATGAATAGATGAATTAGTCACTACCAACTACATTAAGAAAATTTCTTGCCAAGGCTGTCAGCAACATACCTCTATATTTATAAACATACATATGTAAAGGACAGTTTGATAATGGTACAATAGTTTTAACAACATAAGCTAATGTATCTTGAGACATACTGTACTAAGTGTGTATATTGATATATTAATATATTAATGTACTAAACCCAACCAGTAACTAAACAACTTAGTATATTAAGACCTTGTTTTACAAATAAAAGTGCTGAGATGTAGAGATCCTGCAGATCTGCAATGGTTGCAGGACAATGAATTGACAATATGCAGTAGAGAACTGATTATAAAATAACAAATTCCTTGACAAAGCATGCCCTTTTTCAGATAACACTGGACTGAGAAAGTGTAATTTGATGAATATTTAGTTGACAATATTTATCTTATTTGTCAGAAGCCATATAGAAAAGGCTAAGGAGTATAAGTTTTCTGGACATGAACCACTATTTTGCATGGCCAGTAATGGGTGAGTTCTGAGATGCAAGGTCACTTCATCCCAGGATTATTTGTTGCTGTTGGTATTCCTTTCCTGTCACTATTACATAGCCAAGATTCCTGGACATTAGCCCACAATATGCAGGCAGATTTCCTGCAGATCAATGTAAAGATGTATTCTTGTGTAGTAATGCTGTGTAGGCAAACTGATGATTTCATAATTCATGATACTGATTTTATAGAATTTCTAAATTTATAGGCATAATCTCAAGCCCTCACTAGAATGAGAGTGACAAAGTGGAGCTCTGTAAACTTTCACATGTCACTAACATAAGAAAGCAAGATTGAAACAAATATGTGATCAAGGAAAAACATTCATTCTAGGTAAGGTCCAAGGATGAAGCTGCAGGTCTGTACCGTGACAAAGCAAGGTCATATGAAACTGTTGCCTTAAACTTATAATGAGCGTATAGAATGAAACACGGATTTGGACTTTCTATCAACATCCTTCTGTAACTCCCTTTTTGTGTAACATTTCATCTATGAGGTAATTTTATAAAGAACTTTTCTCTAAGAAGGTATAAGTGGCCAAATAGAAGAAATGAAGTGTCACATCTGAGTCTTGCCCCATCCACCCAACAAATGTATGTCTGCCTTGGGCAGATATACCCAACTCACCAAATATATACAAACACACACACACACACACACACACACACACACACACACACACANATATACAAACACACACACACACACACACACACACACACACACACACACACACACATATATATATATATATATATATATATATGTTTATATATATATATATATATATATATATGTGTATATATATATATATATATATATATATATATATATATATATATATGTTTATATATTCATGTGTTTGTATGTATATGTGTACATATATTAGCATGAGTACACACTTGCACACACACTTATGGAAATGTTGAGACAGGTGGTCCAGCCCAGATAGAGTGTGTGTCTATGTGTGTGCTAAAATTCTTCCCTTATTACTCTTCTTTTCTCTCTGGTTCATAAAGAGTTAATGAACTCCAAAGCTTCTAGCCTGGTCAGCAAGGAGCCCCTGCAAGTGAGAAGAAGAAGCTCAGCTCCAATAGTTATTTTTTTTATTAATCCCCTGCTGCTAACAGCAGGATTAAATTGCCTGAAACCAGTGGCTTTTAGCCACAAAATAGGGAAAGAGAATTAACTTTCCAGAGGTCATCAGCTTCTAACCCTCAGAACAGTAACAGAGATTATCAGTCTCTGGTCTTTGCGCAAACCTTCATCCCACCTCAGGACCTATGATGTCAGGAAGGTCCAAGTATTAATATCAAAGAGGCTGTACAAATAGCATACTGCTGGTATATCACCCCAAGTCCTCCTGTTTGCCCAAACTTAATCAGTGAAGAAATCTAGTTTTGTTCCTTATACATGTATCTATATCTATGTATCTTCAGTCAGATATTGGAAAGGAGAGAACAGAGACATCTGGAAGGGTAGAGATAGGGAAGAGAAAGGAAGAAGGAAAGGAGGTAGCAATAGATATATGATAGTTAGACACAGACAGATAGACAGACCGACAGACAGAACATTTCTTCTTACAAAGAGAAATTAGGTACCTTTACTAATAAGATGGCTTTTTTCATTATTAACGAAGATATTCTTTTTGATGAAACCACAACTTATTATAATGCAGTCTTGAGAAATTCCTCAGGAAAGATCCAAAATTGTTTGTGAATGTAAAGCTATTCAGATTGTATATGCTCACAATATTGATAAAAGCTACAAATCTTACTATATCAATACTTTTATATGATGGAAATGCATGCAGTTCCTTAAAGTCATGGGCTTTTTTTTTTTTTCAGGGAGAACAAGGGGGAGAATTTGACGTTTTAAAATGAGAAACATTATTCTATGTTCATTGACCTTTGCTTTTTCCTCCTCCATTGCTTATTCTAATTGGGAGATTTCTTTTCTTTGAAACATGCTTTCCTTATCATGTAATACTCAGGAATTGCTGACTGCCTTTGTTCAACAAGGTTTAAACATGCAAAGACTTAAGAGGGATCCGTTGTGCAATGACTAATTTAAGAAGGAGCCCTAGGAGGGTTAGGCACAGGCACCAGCGTGCCATTGTATATAATAAACAACAGTGGGTACAGTAAGAATGTGGAAAATAGCTGGGAGGGAGATTTATTATGAGCTTCTTGGCTTGAACAAAGCACAGGAAAATGTGTTCTGTTTTGACTTATGGAGTCTCTCTTTTAGAATGCCCATGGAGATAAAAAGCTAAATTGGTTTCAATCCTGTCTGCATCATTAGTTATGCAGTCATGCTGATTTAGGGCTTGCCACAATAGGAAAAGAAATAGCAGCAACTTTCTAAATGTTGTGAATGAATTGTTTGTTTGTGAGACCATTAGATATGCTATGACTGTTTAAACATCTTGTCTTCAAAGCAGTTACTTTTGAAATTCCTCATAAGCAGTGATGATCATTCCCAGAAAATGTTCTTGGGAATTGTCTTTCCATTTGCTACAGAAGTATCCTATTCCCTTTACATCTTATCTTGTGAAGGAAGTGTGCCTGAAAATTACAATATTGCTAATAATGTTTACATATTACATTTTTTAAAATTATCAAAAATGTATCTCGTGTGTGTTGTCTGTGTAGGGGAAAGTACATCTTGCAGGAGTTGGTTCTATCCATTCACAATGTGGGGCCTGAAGGCTATATAGCACTGTGGTAGAGTGTTTGCCTAATATGTGCTAGAATCTGGGTTCAATCCTGACATCATTAGATTATAAACTACATTAAGCAAGAACAACCAAAAAGGAACCCTTGAGGCAGAAAGGCCAATGATTAATAGGAGCTTTACATTTCGAACTGTGAGGAGAGGGGCTGCTCTAGGCATTTTCCATATTGTTACTCAGGCATCTCAAAATATCTGTATGGTTGAATCCTTTTTGTTCTAGCATGGTCTGTGAAAATGTAATTGTTGAATCCTATGTTTGGTGCCTATTTAAAAATGGAAACATAGTATGAGTTCAATAGGGAAGGTTCTAGTGAAGCCCATATCAAGTAAAGTCTGCCCCTTTGGATCCAGCTCATTGTGCCAATATTCACAGTTTATACTCAAATGAAATGCAGTTTGAGAGATTGCTCATTGCGTTCTCTCTGTCTCTCTTTCTTCCCATTCCCCCATCTTTCTCTCTCCAAAACAACCTTATGATATTATTCCATCACCACAGTACTGCAGAATCTGTAACTTACTCTGTGTATTTAATATTACAATGAAAATTCATTGAGAACTAAAAAGAAAAAAAAAAAAGAACTTAGGCTATGCTCAGAGTCTCATGAATGTTTTCCCTGTTGCCTCAACTGTTGTCATCCTACACAAAACTGTGAGTTATAAGTTAGTATGTAGTAAGAAATATTCAGAGTTTATTTCATTTTCTAACACTAGATATATGAATAAATCCCCTATTACACCAACATTATAATTCACTGTCTCTGGCCCCTGTCATACGGTCAGTATTGGATCCTTACTGAGCGTCCTCCAGGTTCACCTGTTGTCGCCCTGCATCTTGGAGATAATATATTTAAAAGGCAGAACTGGCCCTTTCATGCTTTCCAGTTATTCTCAGATGATCTAGATTTTTGGGGTGGTCCACCTCGGAGCCCCAGATTTGGGCATGGTTTGTAGGGGCGCTGGTCAGCCTGCTGGCTCTCTTGCATCCATATCACCAGGAAGAGCTCCCCAGAACGGCTTTGGCTAGGTCACCCACGGCTGCTGTCTGTAAAAGCCAGGGTCAGTTCCCCAGCACTAACAGTCGTGGAGCTGGCTCACCCCATACATTTGCCATCAGGGCTGCTCAACTGTGTTGACCCAATGAGGTGCAGGGCCTGCTCTCTGGAATGCTGCTGCCAGTGACAGGTGGACTCTGCTCTCCAGAGCACTACATTCAATGAGGGGGTGGGGACCAATTCTGTGCGACCCTTGGATACCGATGTCTCAGGGAGCTGAATGGACCAAGGACACCACCTAGGATCTAGTGGTAATGTGAACTGTGGGCACAGACACAGACACCGACCCCCGTTGCTGGGACCACAGACCCAGACATAGTTCTCAGGCAGCAGCACTGGTTGAGGCTTTACCATGGCTTCAGGGAGTGGAGCCGGCTATTGCCAACAGGCTATTCTTCTCTAACCATTTTTGTCCATTCCATTTCTCTTCAAAATGCTTAATCTGTTCTGCTTCTCACTCTTTTCCAGCTGTCCATCCCATCCTTGCATATTCTAGTGGTTGCTGCAGCTGGCGAGCCTCTGGGTGATCTCTCCTGATGATACCCTAGTGACATGGTATCAGATGGGTCACTGTGTGTCTAAGGCCTGCTTGGAAAGTGCAGTGCCAGGCAGGTATGTCTGTGTGTGAGTTTCTTTCTCTGCCTAAGCTGCAAGCTATGGTATGGTGGTGGATAAATCTGTGGGTGCTGTCCTCTTATGCTGCATTGTGTAACTGTAGGCAGGACTCTGTGTGTAAGGCCTGCCGGTCTCATGTGCTAGAGGACTGGTCTCTCAACAATGTTTTCAAGCTGCTTATTAAATATTTGTGTTTATATTAATAGGTTTGTGCTACTCCCAATATTTTCAAATACTCCAATTATTGGATACTGGTTAATGCAGAAATTGCTCAAAGTGCAAACAATATGTAACTTTAAATGTCTACCTATAGATGAGAAATATGTGGCTTTGCTACTGACAGGTCTGGAAACACAAAAGAAAAGGGAATGAGAAGAATGTAAAGGTAAGAAGATGCTGTGCAATACTCTCTTCTGGACATGACAATGGTGTTGTACTCCTGTACTCTCAGCAGCTGCATTTATCATCACACGATCTGTACAGGATCCAGTTAGTTTAAAATTTTAGAATGTTTTAAATCTATTGGGAGGAGGAAATCCAACAGCCTATCGATTCATAAATAAAAACCTATTGACAGTTGATGGTTAATAGGGGGAAAAGAGTCACATTTGTTTTAGGATATAACCCCTAGTAGAGTCCCCAGACTTCAGGGTTTGACTATATGACAATGTACATATAAACAGGATTAATTGGAGTCATTGGATTAAAACACAACATAAAGAGATGACATGAATTAGAAAGGGAGATGTTGTGGTGGATCCTAGTAAAAGTAGGAGGAATGTAGAAATGATCGAGATCCACTGAATGCATGCATGAAATATATTCTTTACATGGATAAGAATAAAAACAATACTTTAATCAGGTCTTTACTTTTCTAGGTTTTTGTCTACAACAGGTAGACTTCCTAGCTACAGCAACAAATGCTGGATGGCATCTGTAGTCATGGTAACCTATTGTGAACCTGTTGGCCAGGAATAGAGATGGAAGTGCAAGAAGAGAAGCAGGAGCAAGGAGCAGCATGGGAGGGGAGGGGTTGGAAGAGTGGAGAAGAGCATTCTAATGAAAATATGCAAAGATAAGGGACTGGGTGTATGATACCCTTTGATATATTCCCTGACAGACTCAAAGACTCACAGAAAATCCCAGCTTATAAAGGCCAAAATACCTGCTTCCTTGGCTATATGCTTAAATTAACTCATGGCTATTTGAGAGACACTAATCCAAAGCAGAGGAAATGAAATGGAATTTCTTCAAGATACCAGTATAGGACTGAAAAATCCTACCTTCTGTGACTTCTTATATGGAGCAGCAGCACAGTGGATGAATTTTATTGATCATACTTTTAGTGATCAGAGTGACCTAAAAGGAGAGACTGCACAGTGTTGAAATTTTAGAACAAAACAGACACAGATATATGTGGCCAACTTTAATCCTTTAAGAATCAATATGAGGAATTCTTTTATGCAACAGAAATAATATTATGAAGCAATTTACTCGTAATCTATTTATCTGTGCATTGCACCATGTAAAATTTTAATGTAAAGACTATGTTATGTGATTTTATGGAGAGCAGTCTAATGTGTTGCATATCAATTTCACACATGCTTTGCTGAGGAAATATAAATTTTAGAATCAAAAAACTTCCATAATATTATAGATTTCACAGGACTCTTCTTTTTTTTTTTTTTAAGATTTATTTATTTATTATATGTAAGTACACTGTAGTTTTCTTCAGACACTCCAGAAGAGGGCGCCAGATTTGTACTCCGGACCTTCAGAAGAGCAGTCGGGTGTTCTTACCCACTGAGCCATCTCACCAGCCCCCACAGGACTCTTCTTAACATTATGTATTCTATGTGTATTGTAGGCATTTATTCTTTCACGTATGGCTATTCCCTCCATCCAATTTCTCATGTAACATTCTTTCTGTCCTGAGAGTTCACTAAACTTAGACATGGTAGGTATATAAAGATGTTATAAGCTCTAATATAACTTGCCATATTGGAAAACATTAGATTTCTGCTAAACATGGTTCTAACTCTTAACACCATCATCACCAACAATTTAAAAATTGCCTCAGGAAGATATTATAATTTGAAAAGAGTTCATCTCTGGACCTTTATAAACCATGAGTAGAATTACACAATTAACAATGGAGAATTACATAATATATTTTTTTACTTTTCTAGAAACTTGAATATCCTAGCTCATATGCCTATATTTTGGACTAACTGCTCACAGTGGATGTAATCTAATGAGGCTCTGTCAGTCTATAAAATGTAAGTGTGGTGAAGGACTCACGCTATAAGATTTATCCCATTAGCTGTTATCATGCTTCTTACCAAGAACCATAAATCGTAGATTTGAATAACAAGAAGGTAACTTCTAATGTGAGGCAATTGTGGCTGAGGAAATATATATATATATATATATATATATATATATATATATATATATATATCAGTCATTAGTATTTCTGATTAAACATTAGTCCCTGAAAGTTCAGCTGATCTAACAGGAGACTCTATGAAAATTTTAGAGAGAAATTGAGGAAAACACTTCATATAGACATCTGCCCATTGAGCACATTATCAAACAAACATGTGAGTGTGGATACACAGATACAAATAAATTATAGTACTTTTCCTTAGAAACAACATGATTCTCACGTTCATAATGAGACAAAAGCAAGCAATGACTCATAAAATAGCATCTGAGTAAGATCAGGTGATTCAACACACAGAAATCATTTGGTCTATTCTTGTATTTTCTGAGATATTCTTGAAGGAACAAGTTAATTTCTTGCTAACTGCTCCCAATAAATCTCTGTGTAAAATAGCTCTTATTAATTTGACAACAGGCTCTCCAATTCTAGGTACCTATTTTCACATACTGTTTTACATATAAATGATTTGCATACACTTAGGATTTGTAAAATGCTTAGTTGTTATCGTTGCCAGGTTTCATGAAAATAGTGATTGACTTGGAATGTAGTTATTTCTCATCATAAAGACATACTGCCTAAAATAGCTCTTCACAGCTGGCTTTGATTTATTCTTTTACATGCTAGACTAAAGTGTCCTGTAAATACCATTATCATATAGCTCCTTAAAGCAAGCACTTCAATATAATTGCATCTCAGGAGTGATTTCTGTTTTTGAGTGAGTTAATGCAAAATGTTTCCTATTTAAAAACATATTAAATCTAGAAGGCACTTTTTCCTATTTGCATGCAGGGAAGCTCTTTTGTAGTCAACTAGGCAAGTTTTTCATCCTGAATATTTACTCTAGTTTATCTAAATCTTAGAGGTTATGATAAAAAGAACGATAGGGCTTCTAGAAGCCTCTTTATTAAGCTCTCTTTTAACAAAAATTCTTGCTAGTATAAAAGGAGGTGTGAGAAGCCATGCAATTTTATAATTATATTGGACTGTAATGACCCGAGAGGACAAAAACACAAAGGTTAAGGAACATCTTGTATATAACTGAGGTATAACTTTTATGTGGTTCAACTCTTATGTTAAAGAGTTAGGTGGAGGTCTCAGTCTATGAGGTACTTGCTAAGCAAGCAGAAGGACCAACATTTTATCACAGAATCCATGTGAAAATGCAGAACAAGGAATCCCTGAAATCCTGACTAATGATATATTCCAGGCCCATGATTTACACTGTATGATATGAAGAAAGATGAATTGTATTAAAAGAATATCACCTATATCTTGTAACTTACAAACACTTTGCACAGATATGCAACATCACACATGAACATGTATACATCACTAGAGATGAATCACCAGTGCATCTGAGATACAACACTAAAGCTTATCCTCTGGTCTCCATATGCGTTTGCATGTGCAATTGTGCACAAAACAAAACAAAACAAAACAAAATTGCCTGACAGCAAGACTTGACACTTTCTGGAGAATAAATTACAAAACCATATCCTGAATAGAGCATACTGTAAGGAGCTCTGACTTTATTCTTTCTCTTAAAATCCAAAAAGTAAAATATTGCTTCCTAAATCCCAAGGAATGAAAAGTTATACTTCAGTTGGAACACATTATTTAATTATATATTATTTATCTTGAAACACACACACACACACACACACACACACACACACAAAGATCTCAAAGTCTGCAGGAGAGGAATGTG
>NC_034597.1:97895282-97901787 GCF_900095145.1 Mus pahari
TATATTGCTTGGGTGCTGCTAGGGTTTGTATTTGTAACATAAGTATTAAAATTAATGTTAATCTTTGCTTATCATACAGACATCTGTTCCCAGGCATGTTTAATTTTTTTCTGCATTATAGTTTCTAAATTGCCTAGGTGTTTTTGTAAGAAATTATAATTGGCTTGTATCCTAATACAATATTATTTTCATTGAATCTTTTTGTATTTTGGTGAAATTACATGACGAGAGGATATGGGTTCATCCTGCGAAGGTCAGAGCCGCAGTCGCAGTACTCCATGGTCAATCAGTAGATTTTTTTTTTTTTTATCATTCAAAGCCATTGCATTATAACAGAACCAAATAAGTTAAAAGGGATTCAGTATATAGAATGAAACATTATAATTAACATCAAGACCATTTTAAGTAAACAGTTTTTGCTCTCATAGAATTATCTAGTTCATACAATGCACTTTGAGTTGGGCTAGCTGGTAATGTTTCATAAATAAATATAAAATACATGAAAATATAAATAAGTATAAAAATGTTATGAACTTTGAGAGAAAATAAAATATTAAATACAAATTCACCTGTGCAATTTTCTGAAAATACATTCTATAAATATATTTTCATTCTCATGCTTATGTTTTGGTCCTTTGCAATGGAATTCAACATATCGAGATATTTTATTTTTTACACGGACTTAGTTATATTTTGATATAGAAAACAGTTTTTTTTTTTGAAGAATGACTATCTGCTCTAGAAATTCCAGTGTTAAAGTTGTAATTTATTATTTCCTATTCTCCCAACTTGACGTTCTGCATTCATGAGATACTGACTGTAATAACATTCATATGTCCATAATGTTAGTGATGAATTTAATAAGTGCAAGCAAGTATATTTGGTATAGGATAAGGAAAGTGTAGATAAATAGAAGCAGCACTCAAAAAAAAATCTAATTGGTCATAATGACTTCATAAAGATTCCAGATTTCTAAAACTAAAAGTAGGAAAGATGTATTTAAAAACGAGTGACTAGTTGGTAGGTTCTTCCCTGGGGAAAACGATTTCTCTCAGTCTTAGAATTCCTTTGTTGTCTATAGGTCTTTGTGCAGATTTAAGGCCACCTTAGATTCACCCCAACTCCCAAATTCCATGCCCATTATTCTTGTATACATACATATACGAACGTATTTGAAACAATACTTAAAGAGAAAAGAGACCCTGCCCTTCACTGGCTGCTGCACTAGGGGTCGTGGCCTCTGCTTCTCTAGGCAGAACAGTTCAGTTGGCCCTAGAAGGAGAGGCACATATCATCAGGTCTGAGTGCCAGGTGGACTCACAATTCCTCTGCTGTGGGGTGGCATGGGTTCAGGGATGATGTTCGTTGTGACCCCAGTGGTGGTAATGGCCAGGTACACCACCAGGCTGGTCCTTCCTGTCCTCATGCCCTCAGGTTTCCAGTTCCATCCCTCTTCATAATGTGAAAGATGTTCCACTTCTCCTTCTCTCCCATCTGAAAAGCACCTACTCACACATTGTGGAGATGTGCGCAGCTTTGAGCCTGGCCCTGCAGCTGGCAGGCCCTGAGTGACATCCTTTGCCTGACTTGCTCCTCAGAACACCACCACCAAAAAGGTATCTTTCTGACCATTGCCAGGGTTGGGGGAGGGAAATCCTCCTTACTTTTAAATTAAAGATTACATATTTATAATTACTAAATATGTTGACTTAGTTGCTATTCTACTGCTTTGAAAAAGCAAACAAACAAACAAAAAAAAACAAAAAACACAAGGACCAAGATAACTCTTATAAAGAAAGCGTTTAAGTAGATGAAAGCAGATAGGCATAACACTGGTGCAACAGCCAAGAGCATGATTTACAGGCAGGAGCAGGAGAGAAAGACAGTTGGGCTGCTGTTGGCTTTTAAACCTCAAAGATTATTCCCAGTGGCATACATCCTCCATAAAGACCAGATCCACTAATATTTTCCAAACAGTTCATTAACTGTGTACTGAGCATAGAAATGTATGATTTCTTGTCCATTTTCATTCAAACCACTACGCATGTAGTGATGCTTTAATATTCTGTATTTTATAATATAAGAAAAAAGTATTTTAAAATAATAAATATGAATGAGATTTAATATACATAAATAAGCTAAAAATTTCCATTCAAGATGTAACCAGATACCTATGCCTATATGTTTTCATGGTATGGCTCACCAAAATATCTTCTACCTAGAATGTGTGGGACCATGATTTAAATGTCATTTGCCATAAAAAATAAGTAAATTATATAAGAACAGAATAATAGGCAGTGATGGCTGGACTGTAAAAAATAAAAGTAATTAAAAGAAAAGACTAGGCAGTTTAAATACAGTGACTGAAATAAGAGTTGAGGATGGGGAGGAATGCTATGGAATGCTGTCTTATGGATACAATATAAATTTACACACAGCACCTCCGAGTAATTATCATAACCCACCCCAATCAGCAACAAGTAAGGCAGTTATAATTCCATTATTAGTGGAAGAAGAGATTCTAAGCCCTGACTCTCAGCTGAGGATTGATTGATGGTTACCAAAAAGGGGAAAATTGCACTTTTTGTCTTTCTTTTTTTGAATACAGCCTGTGACAAGGCACCAATTCACCATGCAGAACCATAGAAATCCTGAGTAAACATGGTAAGAGTATATGAAGTAGGCCTTACTGACTGTGTATTTTTGGCTTGGGCACAGCCATGCCAAGAAACATTGACTCAGAGCCACAGGAAATTGGCAATGCTTTTCCTTCTTGGAAGGCTAAGAGTGACGGTGAACTCTTTCCTTTGTCCGAGTGCAAATGTTGATGTGTGTACAAGAGTAAGTGTTCGTGAACGATGTGTATGGAGGCTAGCAACTCCAGCATTTCTCCTTAGAATTCACAGTCTTGGACTACTTGCCTTAAAGACGTCTTTTATTGAGGCCAACTATGACCTCCTACTCTGCTTGGGATAATAAACGACCTGTAAAGTCTTAGTTTATAGTAAAGCATGTTCTCTCCCTTAGGAGAAACAAAACCCAACCTAGAACAGCTTTTCTGAATTTGTTGCTGAGTGTCTCTTTTCTTTATTGTTTCATCTCTCCAGTCAGATTTCCAGGACCAATAATACAGGACACAGTTAACCCTTAGTGTTACCACACACATCTGTATTTGGTTACCACTTCTCGGACATGGGGTAAGGTGAAATGACCATACCAGCAAAAATAATAATGAAAAAAGATGTGAATTCATAAGGGAACCAAATTTTTGAGCTTCCTGGTGGAAGACAACAGGGGTAAACATGACTAAAATTCAATGTTTAGATGTATGAAAAATTTAAAGAAAAAGTACATAATATTGTTTTAACATGTTTTTCTCCCATAGGAAACTGCAAATCAAGTGATTTATGAGAAGTTTAAAGTTCTTACCATCCTCACTTCTGATCATGTGGTTTTGAAGTCACATGTCATAGATTTTTTTAAGGGCCATAGAGTGAGGATATCATTGGATAGGTTTTACATATTTCATAAGTTATTGCATTATTACTTCTTGCATTTCAGGGTCAAAACTTAGTCATTCTGAGAAACAAATTAGCTTAAAAAAATAATATATATATATATATATATATATATATATATATATATATATATCCTGTAAAAACTTAGAAATTTTCATCAGGTGAAGGAAACTTAAATATTGATAAGCAATTTTCTTACCAAAAAACTTAAAACAAAAATTCAAATATTTGGATTTTTACCCATTAGAAAGACTATTAACTGAAATAATGTCATCACTATTGACAAGAATTAAGATTATTGCCCATCAACATGTAAAACAAACATATGACTTGAATAAAATAAAATGTGAATATATCACCCTTCTGTAAAAATTAAAATTATTCCAACAATTTATCAAAATGCAGGTAATGTCAAGGTGTCATATGCTAAGAGAAATTATACAGATTTATTCATACATTAGCTACATGCAAAATATGAAATAATAAATCAGGAAAGACAATATTTGGCAATAATAATCAAAGGGTACTGAGTTTCAAGAATGAAGAATAAATAAGTTACACAGATCAAAACATCACTGTTTGCTATATTCCTTAAGTTTACTAAAACAGCAAATTATAAGTGTTTTATCAATTCCAATAAATCATTATAAAACAAAAGAAAGCAAGGAAATATATACATATATGAAGAGAGACATTTAGATACAGAAGGACAAATAAAGGGAAAATAAAGAGGAAAAAGGATAAATTTGGGGACAGACGGGAAAAGAGAGTGGAAAGGGGGAGTGATAAATGCTATTTACATAAGACATAATAAATATGTTAATTAATTGGCTTGAAAACTGTATACTAAATTAAATAATCACACTAGATCAAATTATTTACTGTTATAATAAAATGAAAGCTAAGAGCTTTCATTATATATGATTATATATATATATATATTAAATATGATTCAAATATATACATATGTATATGTATATATATACAAAGTTTAAAAGTGTTATCTATACACAAACACACACACACACACATATACACATATCAGACTGTTTGATATAGCCTTTGATATAATCTGTGCATGAGAATGAAAAATCAAATTGTGAAAATGATCACGTTTTAAAATTATTTTTGGTCTTATTAGATTTTGATTTAGATAAAACAGAAAAACATATTCTTTTTTTAAAATTTTATTTAAATTTTTTTTTACACTGCAGATTTTATACCCCTCCCAGTACACCCTCTGACTGTTCCACATCCCATACCTCCTCTCCTTGCCATGTCTCCACAAGGATATGCCCTCTTCACACCCCTCCAGACCTTTCCACTCCCTGTGGCCTCTAGTCTCTTGATCTGCTCTAACTGAACCCAGACCCAGTAGTCCTCTGCTTTATATGTGTTTGGGGGCAGGGTCTCATATATGCTGCCTGGTTGGTGTTCCAGTGTTTGAGAGATAAGGGGTTCAGGTAAATTGAGACTGCTGGTCCTCCTGTAGGATTGCCCTCCTCCTCAGCTTCTTACCACCCTTTTCCTAATTCAACCGCTGGAGTCAGCAACTTCTATCCATTGGTTGGGTGTAAGTATCTGCATCTGACTCTTTCAGCTGCTTGTTGGGTCTTTTGGAGAACAGTCATACTAGGTCCCTTTTTGTGAGCACTGCATAGCCTCAGTAATAGTGTCAGGCCTTGGGGCCTCCCCCTTGAGCTGGATCCCACTTTGGGCTTATCAGTGGACCTTAAAGGACTGAAGCCCTGAGGGCCAGTTGAAAGCATGGAAACAGGCAACCTCAGGAAGTAGGAGGAGGGGGCACCCTCCAGAATGTACCAGAGACCTGGGAGGTGAGAGACTCTCAGGACTCAAAGGCCTTAGATAAAATGCCCTAACGTAGGGAGAGAGAACTTATAAAGCCCACCTCCAGCAGAAAGACAGGACATCAAATGAGGGAAGGGGTTGCCATCCCACAGTCAGAGCTCTGGCCCATAATTGTTCCTGTCTGGAAGAACTACAGGGACAAAAATGGAGAAGAAAAACAGATTCTTACCACACTTCTGAAGTCAGACTGCACATTTCACAAGGTCTATATGTTCTGACATTTTTATATTACAATGTATAAATTAGCTATTTAAATAATAGTTTCCTGGACCGAAGAAACTGAAAGAGCTTGCAGCCCTGTGGGAGGAACAACAATATGAACCAACGAGTACCCCCAGAGCTCCCAGAGACTAAACCACCAACCAAGGAGTACACATGGAGGGAACCATGGCCGTAGCTGCATATGTAGCAGAGGATGGCCTTGCCAGGCATCAGTGAGAGGAGAGGCCCTTGGTCCTGAGAAGACTCAGTGCTCCAGTGAAGTGGAATGCCAGGATAGGGAAGCAATAGTGGGTGGGTTGTTGAGCAGGGGAAAGGGGAATAGGATAGGGGGGTTTGAAAGAGGAAACCTGGAAAGGGGGTAACATTTGAGATGTAAATAAAGAAAATATCTAATAAAAATATTTAATATTATTATGAAAATTGTTAAATATGGTTGCTGATTTTTCTATCCCTCTCTCTACCTAATTTCATCAAAAAAAAATTACTATCAGAACGGTATAAAATATGTTTTGAGCTTGTTGATTTCCCAGATGCCAAAAAGAAACAAAGCAAAACAAAACATGTTTTCTACTTGCTTTAACTTCAAGACATTCCAATGAATAAAACATCTTTCTAGGTGGTTTACTTTCTGGGCAAATCATTTTTTTATGAGTATCCATCATTTTTAAACCTGGCTATATTTCAGCTTGCCTGGAAAGATTTTTCCATGTGTTTGTTTAGAAATACTTTTCTCCACCCCTGAGAATTCAGATTTCATATTCTCTGTCTTGCACAAAAGCAACATAGTTTTGTACCATTACCAAGCTGATAATTGTTAGGTACCGATATATATATATATATATATATATATATATATATATATATATATAGAGAGAGAGAGAGAGAGAGAGAGAGAG
>NC_034597.1:97901827-97926087 GCF_900095145.1 Mus pahari
GAGAGAGACAGACAGACAGACAGACAGACAGAGATAGATAGATAGATAGATAGATAGATAGATAGATAGATAGATAGATAGATATTCATAAGGGATAAATGACAGTGGTTGTCAGCTAAGAATCTAGACCATTAATATAATATCCAATCTATATATCTTACTGCCTATGTGTTTAGAAGAGGTTAGGCAGCCAAAAGAAAGTGCAAGTTCTTAGTGTACTTTTAAGTTGAATGTATTAGCTTTTTGGTTACTGTGAAAGAACTCTGGGCTTAAACAACTGATAAATGAGGAACAGCGATGCTGGTGCACAGCTTCAGCGTTAACCTCTCATGATTTCTAGCTCTTGTTATATTTGCACAGTGGTTAATGTAAGTGTTCTCTACAAGTGTGCACACCTGTTTCTCTTGGACATCACACACATGTCAATGCACAATGGATTTACAGATAATTTCCACAGTTTTGCTTCTGATTGTCATTAAAAGAGCTCAATTAGTCTTACTAGCTAATAAACTATACATTCAATTTCACAACTAGAGAAACAGTTTGGCAGGGCACTAAAATAATAAAAGTGAAAATTAGTTTGGTCCAGGTGGTATTAATGAAATTACTGAGGCTTAGAAGTCATTGTTTTTTAAGGAGTCATATGACCAAAAGCACAATGGTAACAATGAACAACAACAACAACAACAACAACAACAACAACAACAACAACAACCCAAGAGTTCCTAGGGGATTAGAATTGTCACAGGAAAGATAAGCAGGAGCTTATAAAGAGCTTGCATCTCTGTACTCTATGTTCTTTATTACAAGAAAATGCTCTGCAAATACTGAAAAAAAAATGTACACACCAATTCAGGGACAACCCTTGATGTACAATGTGTCCTGCCTGCTAGATATACTTTGGCAATGGTGGCACAGAGCTTATAGAAGTAATCAGTCAGTAACTGATTTGGCTTCAGGACCACTTGAACTGGAGCCCATACCCACATTGTTTGGGTACCTAACAACCTGAGACTAGGTAGCCTGGAGACTATACAAATATTACTGTTCTAAAACAATAGATATATAGGTAGATGATAGATAGATAGATAGATAGATAGATAGATAGATAGATAGATACATCAATACAGATGCATAGTTATACTTAGATACAAAATGGATGAAATTTATAAAGCACAGCAATGAAATAACTCCTAATGACATTCTGTTATGCTCTTAGAACATTACTGTTCTCAGCTATCATCAAAGACACTTCTTCCTAAAGCAGAATGGAAAATACAGAGAAAGACAGCTGAAAATTATGCAGAAAGTCACTGACCTTGAAACACTCAATCCCAAACAGGATGTCTCCATCAAATCCCTACCCTCAGACATCTGAGAACCCCTTGGAAGAGGAGGCAGAATAATCAGAATGATCTTAAGAGCCAGTGGTGATAGAGGAAACAAGGAAAAGAAAGTTCCCTAAATCAGTAAGATCAAAGCACATATAAACTCACTGAGCTTGAGGAAGCATTCCCAGGGTCTGCACGGAGCTGTGCCAGGCCCTTTCAGTATAGTATGACTTCCAGTCTAGCATTTTATGGGGTGTCATAGAGTGCGAACCAAAGGGTCTCAGCTTCTTCTGAGAACATTCTCTTGGGCTCCTTTCCTATTGATTGTGTGTCCAATTCCAACATGTTAGTCTTGCTTTATTATATATTTTAACTTATTATTTTTATCTTATTATTAACAAGAGAATTGTCTCCACAAGGTATGAAATTATTTCAGATTTCCATATGCCTTAGCCTCTTAAAGCTGTAATAAAATACCATTACAAAAGTGACCTAAGGGAGAATGATTTATTTTTTATTTTTTGTAAATCACAGTAGGAGCAGCTTGGAACATCTGTTCACATCTTATAGACGATAAGGGAACATGGGAAAGGGATGCATGCTGTTACTCAATTCCCTTCCTGATTTATGGAGTCTAGGAACTCTGCCCATGGATCAAAATTCACACTCATGGAAAACATGCAGAAGGGTCCGATATGCAGCACTATTTGGTAGCTAGTCTACAGTCTGATTTGGAATTTCATACACAGTACAAAGTTCTTGTACTGTTAGGAATGATATATCAGCACCCTAGACTGTCTGAACTGTTTATAGCATTAATGTATGTCATATATATGGTGACATTTACATTTATGGATCTTTCTCAGTCCTTGTAGTCTCTAACAGGAAAATTATCTATGAAGCGTCTTTATATATTATGCTCAAATTTATTTTAGTTATTTTTAAAATGTAGTATTCATCTGCCTTCTTTATATGAACAAACTTACTGATATATAGTCCATTGTGTCCTGTGAAAAACAATGGATACATTTCTGGAGACACTCCCTTTACCATATCATCCAGAGGTGCATATACTACGATGCAAATTAGATTAAAGTCTTTATAAGCACTAGTTCAAGTAAATGCATTTTCTAATATAAATCAACAAGCCCAACACAATATCTCTTCCAAGAAAGAAAAACAGGACACAAGATAATCAAATCAACAAATTGTATAATACTTTATTGTTGTAGACTTCCTTAAACAACTATAGCATCTGTTTCATGCTATAACAAGTTTCCAAATGATTTATTTATTATATATGAGATTTTCTATAAATGTTTGAATTTGCTTTGTTTCTTTTTACATTTGTAGACTTTAGTTATAATGTAAAACAATGGGTAAGATGAGTTAGTTAAACTAATAATCAGCACTTCTGCTTGTTTCCCTGTATTCAGGCTTATTTTGCCCTCCTGAGAAAAACCCTAGGTATCCAAGCACTAGCCTCTGAGATATTCACCGTCTTCAGTCCAATGGGAAGGGAGACACAGGTAGATAACATAGTTGTCTCTCTGGAGTACAATTTCACTCTGATATCTTAAAAATAATAATATTTGAATATAAGTACAGATACATTTAAAATATGAAAGTCAAAATACTCCTGGGTACTGAGAGATAAATACTAAATATTCATTTGAGGGACTATTTTGAGACTCTAAGGATGAAAGGAAGCAATGTGAAATAGGCAAAGCCATCAGAACCCATCTTTTTGATATCAAGGTTAAAATTCATTTTAATTGTTAGAAATGTTGCAGCAAACTAAAAACCACAGGAGAAAGGAAGCAGGCTTTGCTTTCTTTGGGAAACAAGCTGTGTTGTCTCTGGAAAGCAGACTTTGCTGTCTCTGGGAAGTAGAAAATTTGCCTGAAAGGTTTGATGTTCATATATAAAAATGGTTACCACAGTAGTACCTACAACAAAGCCTGAGAACTGAGAGTTGAGAAAAAAGGTAGACAGAGGGTGATACACACATATGCAGGCTTCTGTTAGAATGATCATCACATTGCTCAGTCTTGAACACCAGAACCATGTTTCTCTTATCCTCAAATTTCATTGAAGTTTTGAAAACTCTTCAAGATGTGCATCAACTAGTTAATGGATGCTGGTAAACGCTATGGAAAGCATCAGGGAAATCTAAAGCAGTTCACAAGACACATCCTGCCAACTTATCAAAAGTGCACAGGAGATTTACAGCTACAGCGTTGCTATTCAGCCCCTGGGATGACAAGCTGATGCATGCAAGACTGAGTACAGGCTACAAAGTCTGTGTGGGCGAGGTAACTGCTGTAAGACAGGAACACATAAGAGTCTAGAGGGAACAGTACATTAATATCACTTAGGGATTTTATGAAAACAAGATCTATGATTATCAAGGACATTTAGTCATGAAAAGCATGGGAAACTTGGTTTCTATAATACATAAATCTACAAATATCAATGCAGTACTTCCTTATATACTTCCGTTAAATAGGGATATCATATTTATTAAAATTTGCAAACCTACTGTGTTTTAATTTAATGCTGCTGGCTTTAGTCCAATATGCTTTTCTTTTAAGATCTGTTCTCATATTCCCTGATGACTTGTAAAAACTCTATGTGAGAAGACGTCTTGTCCAAAAGTGAGCAGCCACATTATCCAGCAGAGACACTGATGACCATATCACACCTCCTGTAGGTCACCTCGTGTGGTTTCCTGCAGACCGTGCTCACACTTACTATTGAAATGGCAGGAACTTTTCAGAAGCATGTTGGGAATTGTCAGATTCCTTTCCCAAAATCTTTTCTTGTTCTGTAGATTATACTGTTTCTAAGCAATATGTATTCTGGGTCTATCAATATATTGTTTAAACAAGTCAAAGTTTCCCTTTTTATCCACAGACTTCCTGCAACTCAGAGGTTTTTCAAGATGGTATCTCAGTATTCTCAGAAGACTTTAACCTGGCATGTCGCCAGAGATGGATAATATGGACTCTAATATTAGGTTGTGCATCACATTTTTTTCAGAGTAAGTTTGGTAGTTTTCAGTATTAAAATTCTTATGAAAACCTGTAAAAGTTTATATTGGTAAACATTTATTTCTATTATTTGACATTTTCATACATTTATATAATGAATGATAACCATTTTCTCCTTTCATTAATCTTTCCCATACCTCCCATTCTCACTTGAACCAGTCTCTCTCTCACTTTAAATCCTTATTCTATGTATGTGTGGCCCAGTGGGTTTAATTAATTTCTTCCCAGAATATGGGTAAGAGGTAATTTACTGAAGAAGGGGTAATTTATTATTAAAATTTAAAACACAATTATATATATATATATATATATATATCATTTATACCATATAATATATATATATATATATATATATATATATATATATATATATATTCCTTATGGGGAGGAAGGTGTATCTAGACAATATATGGTATAAAGAGCACTGAAAAATAAAAGATTCATGTCATACTTGCAACCTAATATGTATAGGTTTGTTATTTGTAGCTATTTTTACAAACGTCAAAGCAATTAGTTTTAGCAAGCAAAGAAAAAGAAAGAGAAAAGGAAAAAAGAGAAAAAGAAAAAGATTTTTCATGAAAGAGCATAAAATTCTCCAACAGTTTATTATTAGTTTGATATTTCATTTGATATTAGTGATACTTACCGCCTTCTTGAGTTTCAAGTCTGTTTCTTTCCTAATAGTTATTGACTGATAAATAAATCTGTATTTTCTTTACTGGTAAATTTTTCTTCAGCGTCAAAAGTCTGACTTCACATAAATTTTGTATTTTTATACATTTTAAGTTTCAAAATATTGTATAGACATCAGTAGTTTGTTATATTCAATTGTTACTTCTAAAATTACATGGAAGCCAACAGAAAGTATTCACTGGGCTTGAGGGTCTCTTGTGCCATACCAAAGAGCAGTTCTACAACATTTATGAAATCTCTGAAGTCAGTTTTAGCTTCACAACTGTTAACAGTTCAGATAATTAGGAATTTCATACACTGAAAAGATGCTAAGGCTTACTCTCTCATCCCAGGCCATTATTATTAGCACCACTATTATAAGTCCTTTTATAGCTGTTAACTGAATGTCATTTTAGATAAAGTGGGATCTTGACTGGCTCATACTTACCCTAAGATAGAGAGGAGTTCGCAGAATCTTCTGGGGATTTTCACTAAAAGCAGTTTCTCTCTCCCTCACCAAAGCACTTTGTACTTCAGCTGCAATCTCTGTGAAGTACCTACTCGCTGTAACTTCCTGAAATCTCTATTTCCCACCCTTCTCCTTGCTTTGCACTTAAAATGCAACGGACTCTTCAGTAGGAAGACTGTAATGATGTAGTGCTCTGAACATGAAGTTTTCTGCTCTTGAGATGTCCCTGCTAATGGATTTCATCCCAGCAAGTTGTGAGTACTCCATGTGGACTCCTATAAGACAGTGGGTGGCTTCTGGTTTTAGCTAAATGTGGGATACCCTTACAGGAGTGCAGAGTGTTCTGCCAATGTGCTTCTGCAAACATACTTTCAGTTAGTGATACCTGCATAAGTTTACATCTAGCAATATCCAAAGAAGAGTAAAGGTTGCACTCTTGAAAGTTGTAAAGATGGGTTTTAAAATGTAAGTTTTTCATCTATGCAAAACCGTACCACACAAGCATGAATCCAAAGAAAAACACATTAAGATGTAAGTTATTCATTACTACGAATATAAAAAAATCCTATTTCAATTTACATGTGTCAAAATGAAAAATATTCACCTCAAAGTCACATTCATTTTGACATTTGAATAATGTTATCAATTTTCACTGTTAGATCTGAGATTGCTTCAAACACACAAAACCTAAACAGCAGGTTTACAAGATACTACTTTACATTTTTTATTTTTTTCATATTAAAGTTCATTAGGCAGTTTGTTTTCTACATTATTTCTGTTCGTTTACTTCTTTTTCTCTTTTATTAACTTAAAGCTATATAACTATGAAAACATTATACAAACACTCCTTTGTCATGTACTATACTTTTTATGATATGGTGTAGCTTCATGATTCTGACGTTGTTCTTGATTTACTAGCAACATTTGGTGTTACATGCAGATGTTTTTTTTCTTTTCTTACTTTTTTTAGTTTGAGTTTTTGCAATTTTTGGCATTTTTATTAGATATTTTCTTCATTTACATTTCAAATGCTATCCCCAAAGCCCCCTATGCCCTTCCCTCACCCAGTTCCCCAATCCACCCACTCCCAGCTTCCTGGCCCTAGCATTCCCCTGTACTGGGGATGTTCACAAGAATCTAAAGGGGTCTCCATGTAGTTTTAAAATCACACTACTGCCTTAGCCAGGGAGCTGTGACTGTGCTACCAGCCCTTCAGGCTCCCTGTTGTCCCACCCAGCTTTGCTGCAGGATAGATTGCCACCAGCCCTAACCTGGCTTCCTTTTGAATCATTGGATAAAAAACACACACTGGGCTTGTCACTTTACAGCTTGCCTTCTGTGGCACAATGTAGAAGCCCGCCTCGCCAGCAAGGAAGACGCCACAACAGAGGATTCTCCTGCACACGTTTATTGGGAGAGCTTGATTGCTGTGGCGAAAGACCCTGAGCCCTAGAACTAGCGCTGCTTTTATAGGCCTAGGACTGGCGTGGCTATGTCTGATTGGTTCTGCTTTCAGTCCTTAATTTACATGCCCCAGGATGGGCTGTGACTTGGTGTGAAACCCATTTGCACCTGCACACATTGGTTGTTTACCCGAAATACACTGGTGGTGGCCAGTGGTAGCCAGGGCCATCTTGTAATGGCGTTACAACTAATTCCTGCCTGGAAATGCATGACCTTATCAATTTATAGTCTCTGTCTCTCCCTCTGCCCTAAACTTAGTGGCTTCTATCAGTTAGCCCCTACCAACATCTTTCGCCATCCATGCATAGCAGAGGCCACAACCCTAGCTGCCAAGGCCTTACCTGATCCCTTTTCCTCCAAAACATGGCAGAAAAGCCCCTCTCTTTCCCTGCATCTCCTTTTTCTCTTGTGACCCAGAAGTTTCACTTGTACCTCCCGTGCAACAATTGGTCCATGACCTTCTTTATTGGCAAGTCAAGAACAAATTGGAGGAACAAGAACTTAGAGCCAGAATCTCGCCTTACAGTTTGGAAACATGGTTCCTTAGATTGCTAGAAAGAGGTGCTTACGCTATTGGAGGCATTGCCATTGGACAGAATCAGTGCCATTTATAGGAAACTCAGGTTTTAGAAGAAGACTTATTTTAAAAGAGAAATTACAAAAATTGTTCCGATGCTAGGAATGGACAGATGCAGCAGTGGTGGGAACAGCTCAGATGGATCCACAGGCAGCATCTCTTCTCTATGGGCATCAATTCATCAAACGCCCAGCCTTCAGGATGTAAGTCAACATAACAAACTCCCTTAATAGTATCCATCCTTAAGTATTTTGTTATATCAATGAAATATATTGGTGCACTTTTTGTCTAGTACAATTAATTAATTAATCCTCTCTACAAATTTATGAGAGACCCATTACTCTGTAGATAGAGTAGCAAAAAATACAACATTTAATCTAGAATTCATTACTCTCCAATTAGAATCAAATTTACTATTTTTACTATTTTTTAACTAATTTCCCATTTTTCAGCAAAGAATTTACTTAATAATACACATTTTCAAGAGTATTTTGGCATATATCATTACGATTAACCAAATTAAATATGAGAAAATAAAATCTAAGCTCTGTTTAATTTGAAGAGATTCAGGAACCTGGGCTTGAAAACACAAATGCAATGCAGTGTTTGTTATAATCTGCTACAGTAGATTTTGTAAAGAGATTTATAAACTTGTAATGAGATCTGGGATGAATGATGCTTGGATTAGTATCCTTGCTTTGAAACATGAAGACCTGAGTATAAATTCATGAAACCCAATTGAAGAGCTGGGTCTGGCTCTGAACTTCTGCAACTGAAATGCTGGGCAGGAGCATTGAAACCAGGAGCATCACTGAGGATGACTGACGAGCCCACAAAACTGAAAAACAGAGCTACAGTTCAGACTCTGTCTAAAAGACATAGGGAGCACAGTGAAAGGTAGAAGAAAATGACAGTGCATGTGCAGTGAAAATAATCCCACACACATATAGCTCAGTGATATACTATACATAGACACACAGACACACACACATACACATACACACACATACACAGACACACACAGATAAACACACACACACACACACACACACACACACACACATAGACACACACACACACACCAAGGAAAGTATAAAAGAAAAAACTAAGTGGAAAGTGTGTTTTTCAATTATTTCTTTCTGGGAAGCTCATAATTGCTCAGTTCCTTTCTTCCAGTTTCTCCCTCTAAATTCTCCCACCTACATCTCTTTCTCTCTTTAAAACTCATGGCCTCTATTACATTAATCATTATTACACATGTGTATATTCACATGTATGTGTGTGCATGTGTACTCACAAATGAATAAATATAACCTGATTACTTTGTATAACATTACTTCTGTATGCTGTAAAGTCAAACAGCAGTGTTTTAAAAACATAGAAATCTATCCCAATTTTCATTCGTTAACATTAATTTCTTTTGTTTGTTTTTGCTTTTCTGTGGCATTAAGAGGTTTTCTTTCTTTCTTTTTTCCTTTTTTTTCCTTGTTAACTTTTTAGTGTTTAGTTCAACTCTTTTTTAATTTTTAATTTTTTGATACAGGGTGTCATTAAGTAAAGCTTATAGTAGTGGAAGCCACAATGTAGCAAAAATTCAGGCTTGAATTTGCAGTAATACTTCTTTCTATGTCTTCATTTGTTGGGATTACAGGTCTTAAGGCATCTGGATTTCCTCAGATCATATCATACATACCCTTTAACTTATTATTTTTATAGTTGCTAGGTGTCTGCAAGTCTTCCTTAAATAGTCCATACTATGGAAAAAGAAACCTGAAAAGATCTGAAGCGTAGGGATATAGAAACTGCTACTTAGTTTCTTCAATAAAGGACAAAAAGTCCTATACCCGTGTGTCACGCACAGGGAAGTGAGGATGATTTAAACAGTTGTTAATGCAAAGGAGAACATTTCATACCCTGGAACCTGGCAATAAAATGAGAGTAAGATGCAATGTTTCACTTGTAAGTGAGTGAATTTCACGAGGAGACTTTCTGCTCAGGGATGATTAATGAAGGGGTGATGTTTGAAGGGATGTTGTATGAACAAGAAATTTACCTCTTTTCAAAATGTACTAGAAAACTGGCATTAAAAGTTGAAATGGATGATTTGGAAAGGATAATGATCAAAGGTGGTTTGATCCTGAATTGAATAATTGATATGCATTTTTTCATAACATTCTAAAATCATTTAACATATTTTTAAAAATATCCAGCTTTTTTCTCACTCCTGAGTTGCTATCTAGTTAGTGTTCTTTGTTACATAATTATTATTGGTAAACACATACATACATGAATAAATAAATAATTACATTCTGCTAAGTCTATATCTTGATTAATTTCAGGTGCATGAATAATGAATTAAGAGGCTCCTCACAGATGAAGACTGATTCTCCTACTCTTGACAGTTATAAATTGCCTGTAACTCAATCGAGGATGGTGTCTTACAATATAACCCTCTTTCAACGCTGACAGTTCAACTGGCATTGTCATTACTTGTAATGTTTTGGTAATCATATTGTTTCAAGTTCATGAAAATTGAAAGTTTTGCTTACATACAAAGAGGACATAATTGCTCAGCAAATACCTGGTTTATCTGGCTTTTAGAATATTTCTGACCCCTTTTTACAATGTTTTCTAAACCCAAGGTAAATGTGTTCTGTCACAGATATATTAATTATGGCTGAATACTATACATAGTGGTTATTTTGGAAAGATATGAATTTCTATAATAAATGAAACTTTACAACAAGTGTATAATACACACACAGACACAGGTAAAGTGGGAGAGAGAGAGAGAGAGAGAGAGAGAGAGAGAGAGAGAGAGAGAGAGAGAGAGAGGTGAAACCATGTTCACCATGCCATAGTACAAGTTAATTAAAAATTAGGCAAATACTCTATCATAAAGAGAATTGTGACGAATTCATAAGTAAAAGAATGTCATAAAGTCTGAGGTGGTCATGAAGAAGTAAAAAGTATATACATTGTTCAGTTAAACTTGACAATTGCTAATTTGTCAGAGACTGATTACAAAAAGACTATATAAGTGATACGGTCTTTTTTATGAATTCCCAAGGTGATAACAACCATAATTTTAGACAACAATAGTATGGAATAAAGGGAATCAGAAATAAGTTTCTCCATGAAGATAAGAGGTCAAAGTAGATGCATACAGTTATAGTTTTTTCATTGTTATTACTGTAGTGGGTAGTCTGTCATTATGAAAAGAGGGAAAGGGTTATTGAAGAGTAGACACATTCCGATTCTCTACCGAGTAGGAGAGATAATGAGTTAAGGACACTGTGTCAGTGTCCTGGGCAATAACTGGGATGTTATCTGAAGCTCGGGGAATGACTATGGTAGGGAAAGAAGGTAGGAATATGAGTTTTGGATGTGAGAAGGTGCTATCACATTTTGTGACATGTATCTTTATGTGTACAAAAAGCTTCTTTGTACAGTGTCATTGCAAACCATTGGGGCTACATGAAGGAATTAAGTCTAAATTAACATTGCATAATGTTCTGGAAGGTTAGTGTGAGGGGCTATGCATACAATTTCCTGCCGTGAAATATCTAGTATGAAAAGAGAGCTGTGGAAATCTGGGTAGTGCACATAAGGGCAGCCTTAGATGATCAAAAGGCTGTGTTAGTCAAAGAATTTGGTCACTGAGCTCCTGGCTGCAGATCTGTTGGGTCAGGTTACACTGTTCAGCAGGTATTGGTTTGAGAATGTCGAATGTAATTTGCTAAGATCTCTAATAGTATAAAAGCTTCACTTTTTCTTTTTCTTACTAATGATCTCCCCTCCACAAGTATGATTTATTTCAATATTAATGTTTCATTGCAAGCATTTTCACAAGCAAAAATGGACAAGAAATTTAGACTTAAGACATTACCAATACATAGACTAAGATATGTTGGATTATAACACAATGCCCCAAATCTACAATCACAATCCTATCCAGTCACCTCACACAATATTTATGGGCTATCTTCTAAAAGTCTGAGTAGACACACCATTAGCTGTGGAGATATAGTGTTAATGTTGAAAGTTTAAGAAATACTCAGGCAGGAGACTGCAGGGACGGAGGCGATGGGATTGTGTCCTCCGGTACTTCCTGGACTGGCTTCCACCTCTCTGCTCAGTACTCAGGCTCCACAGACAGACAGAGGTCAGAGCATTCCTAATTTATGTGCTATAAATATTCCAGGTGTATATAGAGAGCTATTTTTTCTAAAGCATTTTCCTCCTCCCTGCTCTTCTCCACTGAGTGCTGGTGGACAGACTGATTTTTTTAGGGCCCCTAACTGGACCAGCGAGAAGTAGGGTGATTCCAAGACTCCCCCTCTCCCAGAGGGGGCTCCTGGATCCCCTTTCCTCTGCATGGAGGCTGAAATCCTCAATAAAGTGCCTTCTGGAATTTTTCTAACCTTGAAAGAAAAAGAAATAATCATGCCGGGGAAAACATGTTCCATATTCCTCAAAAAGTAACAAAGGTGCATTCCTGGGTTTAGAAACAGATTTGAACTGCTAGAGGCTTAAAACATATTTTAATTGTTCATAAAAAGAGGAATCTGGTCACTCATTTTCTGCTAGAACTTCACTAAGTGAGTAACTGATGGTGGGCACTTGATAATTTATTTGGCTGTTTTACTGATGTAACTTCAAATACTCAAATACAAATATCAAAGTCAGAAAAGATTTATTAATAGTAGGTTTTGGACTGGTAAGAACATGTGATTTTAAAAAATACCCTCATACACAACGAAGATAAGTTAAACTTCATTTTTTAAGAACATAAATATGTGACTTCTTCTATGAGCATTCAAGAAATACAAAGAAAGAAATCACATTCATAGGTGATGCAGGTTCTAGAAAATATTGTAGAAAGTTCCAGGGCACAGCAGTGTGCAATAAAAAAGAGAGAAACATGCAGTGATAAAGAAATACTAGACATGAACCAGTATTCAAGGATTGTAGAACAAAACAGCTTTGAAAGTGACCTGCCTCTCATGTGTGTCTCCTTTCACATAAACCTATTATTGGAAGATACAATTGACAAATAATTATTGAAAAGTAAATGATTTCAAAATGTAGATACACTCATGAGTAGCTCCAATAATAACAGTCTTGCTACCTGACTCTATGAGGGAAGTTTATACAGCATTGTGATTTACAGTAATATTAAATTTGTTCAGACTTTTATATGTCTTTATGTTTATCCATATTGCTGCAATGAGAATGAGAACAGAAAGACAAAACTAAAGATAGTGATTAAAACAATAGAGTTGTTTCCCTGAATTTATGCCACCTAACGCATTGGTTTTATGTATGTGTATTTGACAAGTGGCGGCAAAGTTTGTATTTTAATTCTAATAATTTTATAATAGAGCAATTAAGGATTGATGAATGATAGTAAGGAAAGAGACTATCAAGTATGGCAGGACTATGATTCCCTTTTAATAATGAAAAAATCAAGATATAACACAGTGATAATAAATGGGTAAAACATTGTTTTGTACATCAGTGCAGTCTAGAAATGTTAGTGCTGCTACCATGTTCTGAGAGGATGGGAGGAGTAAACATGCCAATGAAAAAGTATTCATTTATAACTAGGGTATTACATAGATAAATTTGGGACATTCTTGCATGTATATCCACTTTGTCATTAAGTGTCCCTGATACGATGAGAAACCTGTCAGTTTCTCCTATTTAAGGAAGAAAGCCTTGGCTCTGTCAGTCCTAGGCTGAACTGTGAAATATCTGAGTCGCAATCACTGGGACAGTGTCGACAGCTGTATGCACTTGGTAATGCCACAACGAAACCAGAGGGCAGAAACATAGACGATTTACTTCCCTACTTGAGTTCTCAAACACAGGTGAATAAATGTTAGAATCACCATGGTAAATAAACTATTAAGAATTGCAATTTTCCTCCTAGAGAGCCGCCCTTTTCCCCAGCTTCTTTCAGCCTTTCCTAATTCAACAACAGGGGTCATGGCTTCTGACCATTGGTTGACTGCAGTTATCTGCATCTGACTCATCCAGCTGCTTGTTGGGTCTTTCAGAGGGCAGTCATGCTAGGTCCCTTTTTGTGAGGGCTCTACAGCCTCAGTAACAGTGTCAGGCCTTGGGACCTCCCCTTGTGCTGGATCCTACTTTGGGCCTGTTGCTGAACCTTCTATTCCTCATGCTCCTATCTTTTTCCATTCCTGTAATTAGTTCAGATGGAACAACTGTGGGTCAGAGCTGTGACTATGGGATAGCAACCCCATCCCTCACTTGATATCCTGTCTTCCTGCTGGAGGAGGGCTCTATAAATTCCCTCCCCACTGTAGGGCATTTCATCTAAGGTCCCTCCCTTTGAGTCCTGCGATTCTCTCACCTCCCAGGTCTCAGGCGCATTCTGGAGGGTCCCCTCTACAATTCTAGATTGCCTGGTCCTCAGGGATTCAATCCTTTTCCATTTCCCAATACAAGATGAGGTTTCCCCAACCCCCACACAATCCCTTGCCCTGTCCACTTTCCCTCTCAGGTAATCCCTCCTTCTCCACTTACTAATTAGTGAGTTCTTACCATGCATGTCCTTTTGGGTCTGAGTTACCTCACTCAGGATGATATTTTCTAGTTCCATCACTTTGCCTGCAAAAGTCAGGATGTCCTCATTCTTAATAGCTGAGTAGTATTCCATTGTGTAAATGAACTATATTTTCTCTATCCATTCATCTCTTGTGGGACATATAGGTTGTTTCCAGCTTCTGGCTATCACAAATAAGGCCACTGCTATGAACATAGTGCAACACATGTCCCTGTGGCATGGTGGGGCATCTTTTGGGTATATTCCAAAGAATGGTATAGCTGGGTTCAGCAGTCTCAATTAATCTGGAACCTGAGATCTCTCAAACACTGGACCACCAAACAGGCAGCATACACCATCTTATATGAGGCCCCCAACACACATAGAGTAGAAGACTGCTGCGTTTGTCTTCATTCAGAGATGATCACCTAACCCTCAAGAGACTGCAGGGCCCATAGGGTTTAGAGGTTAGGTGCAGTGTGGCTGGGGGCATCCATGTGGAGACAAGGGGTGGGAAGGTGGTATGGGGTATACAACAGTCATAGTGTGGATGTGGGGGGTATAAAATATGAAGTGCAAAAAATACATTTAAAAAAGATATACATCATTTTACCTCTAAGAAAGCACAGCCTAATTACTGGCGGCCTTGGTATCCTTAATTAAAGATGTCTTTGGTACATTGTTTGACACTACATAAGTGCAATTTGTTTCTTGTTTTGGACAAGATGTCTTTTGAAAAATATGCCTTGATTCTGTGTGCTAGTAGATCCTTATCGGAGAAGTTTGGGGTGTTCTACCTTTCTCAGACATAAAGTGGATCAAGACCACCTTACTGACCTCTCCCAGCCTTTTCTCATCTTACTGCCAGAGTTGTCTCTTTTTCTACCCTGCCTCAGAGGAATCTTCAATGGTTATTCACTTGTTTCTTATAACTGGACTGGGGGAAGCAGAATAGCCTGAAGAAATGGAAACTTTCTTTAATTATGCAAATACTTTAAAGATTTACTTATTATACTTAATTATGCATATATGTGGATATGTGTACTGGTACCCACAGAGTCTCTGGCCTGGAGAAAGAAATATAAGCAGTTGTGGGCCACTTGATATGGTAGCTGGGAACAGAACTCAGGTCCTCTGTATGTGCTCTTAAGCATTGATCTACCTATTCAGCCCGTGCTTTCCCCATTTCTATATGGTCCCTCCACATTGCCTGTGGCACAGGCACTTATAGTAAGCCAAGTTTATTATATAGGACCCAAATTCCACATCTCTATATAGATCAGAGCTTGACAAATGCTACATCACATTTTCTAGAAAAATGTTACAAGCCTATGTCATCCATATGTCTGCTCCAAATTCCAGGAGAGGAAATGTATACCCCCACTCCTTGATGAATAAGTGTTAATTTCTCAGCATAAGAAGAGTATTTTGAAAGAGCAACCTGCAGCAGGAAACAAATATGTTTTAAAAACTGGGGGTGGGGGGGTTGTGGAGTAGACCCCAGCCCAACTCTAATAAATGAATTAATGTATCTGAACACACTACTATATTTGCATTCAACATTTTTCTTCCTTCTTTTTCAAAACCTGGCAAAGCATACTAAAGTACTCAGGTTGCATGTAAGGTACTCAAGTGACAAATTCTACCCAATTAACCTGAGACTAAAGCTAGGCAAAGCTTTAGCTCTCCTAGTATAGTTATTTGCTGATTCCTGATGCACAGGGACAGAATTTCATGTGTTTTCTTTCCCTCCAGTGTATGGTGTTAGAATGGAGAGCATTGAGATCTTTGAGCATCTTCAAGGCTAGCTTGGTCTACAGAGAGACTTCCAGGACAGACAGAACCATAGAGAAACCCTGTCAAAGAAGAAAGATAAAGAATTGAGAACATCTCCATTTGATGTTTGTGATGGAATGTCTAGGGTTTAGTGAAACACCATAAGGGGGGGATAGAGGGGAGGAGAGATCTTTTTCAATTGCTGGGGCAGGAGGCATGGGAGCAGGCAGTGGAAAGGGAATAAGTTAAAACAAAATATAGTCACACATATGCTTTGTTAATAAACAAAATCAAAATGTAAACAAATCTTGATAAACCTGATCCTTCATGTTTTGTCATCAAAAATTTTGGATAAAATTTATTTTTATGCAAAATTAACAAGCATATCCATCTCATTATCTCATTAACATACAAATTTGCTTTCAACTTTAATAAATGGTCAAATTTAATGTATATAAGAGCACTGTCTTTGTGATGGCCAGTTTTATGTAAACTTGACACAAACTAGAGTCATTTGGGAATGGAAACCTCAACTGAAAAACTATTCTCACCAAAATGACCTGTAGACAAACCTGTGGAACATTTTCTTGACTGATGTTTGGCTGCCACCTCTGGGACAGAGGTCCTGGGAGCTGTTAGAAAGCAGCCTGAGCAAACCATGAGGAGTAAGCCAGTGAGCAGTGCTCCTCCATGTCTTCTGCTTCAGTTCCTGCCTTGAGTTCCTGCGCTGCGTTCCTACAGTGATGGACTGCTGTGATATGGATGTGTGAGCAAAATAAACCTTTTCGTCCCCTCACAATCCCCCAAAAAGTTTTGAGCATTTTCTATCAGGTTCACACTAGAGATCCATTACTCACAGCTTATATTTTCATCAAAGAATATATTCAAGTGAACAATCAGAATGAAGTAGCTGTTGTGTTTGGGTTTGTGTTAAATGAAAAAGAAACTTTATTTTTCTCATTTATTTAAGAAGAAGCTGTATTTTTATTTAGTTACTCATGTTGAAACTTAAAATGAACACAAAATGTAAGATTCTCCACAAAGAGGTTTAGTTTTAAAGGGAATCTCTTGTATTTCCTTACAAAAGCTAATTAGCACTGTTTTCAGTTCCAAGTGAGAATTAACTGCTGTGTCTGTCACCAAATATACATTAAAGACATTGTGCCGCAGTCATCTAGTCAGGCTCTGATACACGATCAACAATCAAATATAACAGACCACTTATCTTATTCTGTTCATCTTAATATATTGTAGCAATAAAAACTGGCAATATTAAGATTTTTACCTGTGTTCTAATTATTCTTTCTGTGGTCAAAATCACTTAACTGTGTTGCATTGATTGGATGTATCACTCATGGTCTTTGTGAAGTTTTGTGAAGTCTAAGTGTCAAATTTATATAATCAATTCATGTTTCATTTCTGAGATTCCTTTATCTCACCTGATATAATTTTAACAACGTTATTGCATGGTATCAAATTCCTTTACCTCTTGTATCTACACAGACACTTGTTATTCATTTTTTTAAAATATTATTATTATTTTATGTGTACAGGAAATTTTATCTGTACACTGGTATCCACAGAGGGCAGGAAAAGCCATTATATTACCTGTAAATGAAATGGGAGATGGTTGCAAGCACACACAGGATGCAAGGAACTGGATTCAGGTACTCTAAAAGAACAGTCAATGCTGTTCAAAGATGAATGGTCTCTCAGTCCCCATTGTATGCTTTGTTCAAAAACAGAAAAATGCAGCCATCATCAAAAGTGAAAATGGGATGCAATTTAAATGAAAAATAAAGCTCCTTGGAGTCTCTACCAGAGCCTGAAAAATACAGAGGTGGATGCTCTGCTCCCAGCCAACCATTGAACTGAGCACCAGGTCCCCAATGGAGGACTTAGAGAAAGGACTGAAGGAGTTGAAGGGATTTGCAACCGCATAGGAAGAACAACAATACCAACCAACCAGAACCCCTAGAGCTCCCAGGGTCTAAACCACCAACAAAGAAGTACATGGGTCCCAAAGGAGGAATGCATGACTCCAGCTGCATATGTAGCAGAAGATGGCCTTGTCAGGCAACAGTGGGAGGAGAGGCCCTTGTTCCTGTGAAGGCTTGATACCCCACTATAGGGGAATGCAGGGACAGGGAGGCAGTAGTGGGTAGGTGGGTTTGAATATATTTTTCAATAGCATGTCTTACTATGATATATTTATCAAAGAGTTTTTCCAGAAATAAACAATCTTTCCCAGCAGCAAATTATGAAAAATATATTTGGTATATTTGTAACTGCACACAAAAGGAAAAATCACATTCTCATATTGAATTGATGTATAAGTTTATAAACCTGGATAATAAAAAAGTACTAAAAAGAGAACTGTTAGTGTTTTACATTCATATATTGCCAGAACTTTGGTAAATGAAGCAGGATGACAAGAAGTTTTAGATAACCCGGGGCTATAAGATAGACTCTATCTCAACTGCCAAAAGACAAGGTAGGATAGAGATTGTAGGAGGAAGGGTAAGAGAATAGAGTGGGAGAATATGACTAGGAGGCAGTGTAAGAGAGGGGGATGGAGAAGGAAAAAAGATGGATATAGAAGAAGAGGAGGACAAAGAAGATGTGGAGGAAAGCAGGAGAAAGAGGAAAAGGAGAGGAGGATGAGGAAGAGGAGGAGGAAGAAGAAAAAGAAGAGGAGGAGATGGAGGAGTAGGAGGAAGAAGAGGAGAAAAAGAATAATGAAAAGGAAAGAAAGATAAAGAAAAAAAGAGAAAGAAAAAAAGAAAGAGAAATAGAGAATGACAGAAAGAAAGAAAGAAGAGATAAAGAAATATTAAGAAATGAAAATTCTTTAAGTTTTTGCAACTATCCAAACACTAATGGGTAACTTTACAGATGCTATACTGTGCTTTCAGACAGGAACATAGAATGGCTATGCTCTAAAACGCTCTAGTGTTTAGAGCAGCTGACTGAGACAGGTGCAGGTGCTCTGGCATTGGACTGAGGTCTAGGTCCCCTAGAGAAGAGTTGGGGGAAGGTTTGGAGGAGCTGAAGGGAATGGCAAATCCATAGGAATATTAAAAGTGCCAAATAACAGGGACAAATGGGGGATCTCAGAGACTGACCCACCAGCAAAAGATCATGTATGGGCTGGGCTGGTCCAAGGTCCCTGGCAGAGGGCTGCCTTCTCTGGCCTCAGAGGGACAGACTAATCCTCTAGAGACTTGATGCTCCAAGTTGGGAGGACTCAGAGGGGGGCACACACTTTCAGGTTATGGGCAATGGTGGCAAGAACTTTGCCAGAGGAAACTAGGAGGGCAGGCAACATTTGGAATGTAAATAAAATGATTAATTAATAAACAATGTTCAGTAGGAAAATGCAATGACACTGGGTAGACAATTCACAAAAACAAAACAGCCTGACAATGGACAAGATGGTGTTAAGAGCAGGATGAAGATAAATCACTCTTTTTTTTTTTTTTTTTTTTGTCAAGGCATCTCTTTGTAGATAACCTCAGCGTGTACCAACTTGACAAATCCCAAACAGGGAAAATATATAATTACTTTTGTACTAAAACTGAGAGCTTGCAGGCAAAAGAAATAAATGATGTCTACAGATCTGTGTTCTATCACTTCAAAGGTCATTTGATCTTTAGATCAATGGAATACTAAATGTTGTGACTCCCTAGCAAATACTCATCTCTGTAAATTCCTTAGGAAAAGTAGGCATTTGAGAAACAAGATATTCATTCAAAACTAATTTATACAGCAACTTCCCTGTACTCAGATTTCATCCAGAGACATGCATTTCTATTAGACATATTTGCTATCTCCCAAGACATAGAGAACAATATGGTTGTGTGACATTCTTGAAACACACACACACACACACACACACACACACACACACACACACACACACACACACACGTGCACACTGAGAGACAGAAACAGAGTCAGAGACAGAAAGAGAGAGCGAGGGAGAGAGCGAAGGAGGGAGGGAGGGAGGGAGGGAGAGAGAGAGAGAGAGAGAGAATAGCAATATTGTTACCTTTTGGAATTTTCAAGGAAAACATAACAAAATATAGTTTTTTTTTTTTAATCAACGGCTTACAGTTTAATAATTACCAAGCATAAAATTTCTATAGCTATAATATTCCTTAAAGAAAAAGAAAATTAGGTTAAAGTAAACGAAGTCGTTTTTCCCTGATATGGGAACCAGTATAGGAAGTTTTGCTATGTAACTTGAGACTGGGCTTGAACTCCAGATTTTCATGCTTCACCATTCTATGTCCTTGGATTACAGGCTATCTGCCACACACTTGACTCACAAGTGAGGTTGAAATGATTTTTGTCTAGGTAAGATAGAGAGCATGTCCTGGACTCATGATTCTCTAACACAACTAATTGCATAACTTTGTAATTATAATTCAGTGCTTCTATTAAATGAAACATAAGGCATCACATGTTGAATAGTGGAAACTCTAATAACCTCAATCACCAGGGCACCAAGAGCTAATTATTAATATACCTCTTTGGTTTCATGTTTGTGTGATCAATATAATACTGGGTTTAGGAATTTAATTTTGTTTTACAAAATTTCAAAATTATAATGATGCATTTACTCTTGGTTTGGATTTGACAAAGAGTAAATAAATGTAGCATTTTAGGATTTAAAAATTCCAAAAATAAGTAAAAATTTTGCACTGATGATCATTGTTTTCTTTCTAAGCAAACTAAATTTATGAACACAACTTAATATTTCAGTATATCAAACATCTGAAAGTTTAGTACTTCAAGATTTGTGATATAATGTTTAAATGGTCTTGGTCTTCAATTAACTATTTTACAAATGTTAAAATTATTGTTAAAGATAATATTAAGAAAGTGATAGAAAATATGAGCAGAATTTTTTATCAAATTGATTAACTATTTCAGGATTTATGAACATAGAATTATAATATTTTATCATATTTGTGGCAAGGTAACTCATGTACTTTGAAGAGTTTTCCCTCAAATATGTTGAACTCTTAATCAATAGCATTTGCAAAACTTTATATAAATGTGAATATATATGAATGTATACATATGGAAAATAATTAAGTATTCTAGAGTCAAAGGGTCTTTTAATCAAATATATATAATACTGTTAAAATGTATAATAGACATCCATCAAAACACATTTAAAGAGAAGGGAATTTCATATGAGGTCTCAGAAGTCATAAAGAACAGGAAATGATATTATGAAACCACAAACCAAGAAAAGCCATGGATTTGTAGCAACCAAAAGAAGGTGGATGTGAAGACGTGGCCTTTTTCATTTCTCAGCTTCAGACTTTACAATTTCAGGAGAGTAATTAATTACTTTAAGATAGGTTTCATGTGTTGGCTTATTACTGTAATTCTTTAACTCACATAGGTGGTCTTAAAGCCATTCACATAAAAGTCAATATGAAAAGAAAATTTTGAGCCTCTCTATATGATCTTTAGTCACAAGTCCATGTACATGCCATGTTCAATCTCAATTTGTTAAATATAGAGAACAACATGCATACCTTCTATACATATGTGTTTCCATAGAAATTTCAGGATGACTTTTCCTCACATTCTCCTTATTTGTATCCTCCTTATTTACTAAATGCCATCAAATGTAAACACTTCATAAGAAATGTGAGTCAAGTCAGTCTAGTTGCTTATAGATTGTTGAGACAGAATTCTTGGCAAATGTCATGTTTATTGGAAGAGGTGCCATGTTTTTCCATGTGAAACATAATGAGTTATATGCTTTCATATACATAGGATTGCTTTTTTATAGGTATGTTTGGACATAAACATAGCCATATATAAACTTATGAACGTTTGAGCGTAAATTGGTGTAGATGTTTTCATAAAGTATTATCCCACACGAGTATGAATCTTCTGTCTTGTCCTAGGTTGTTCATTAACCTTATCAGTAGCAATTAAAAAGTGATAGCTAACTAATAATCAGAGAAAATTTTAGTTCTTATATACTATGATTATGAATTTCAATAAATTGAAGACCATTGATGAGGAATACTCAGTGTTCAGATAGAAATAATTCACCACCACCACAGTGAGAAGCTTGGCATTACTAGTTTGTATTTTTCAATGATCAGTTTATGTGTAATAAGAAACCCAGATACTATTGCTGATGCCAAGAAGTGCTTCTGACAGGAGCCTGATATAACTGTCTCCTGAGAGGCTCTGCCAGAGCCTGACAAATACAAATGTGGATGCTTTCAGTCAACCATCAGACTGAGCCTGGGGACCCCAAAGGAGGAGTTAGGAGAAGGACTGAAGGAGCTGAAGGGGATTGCAACCCCATATGAAGAAAAATAATATAAATTAACCAGACTCCTCAGAGATCCCAAGGACTAAATCATCAACTAGAGAGTGCAAATGAATGGTCCCATGGCTCCAGCTGCATATGAAGCAGAGGATGGCATTGTTGTACATCAATGGGAGGAGAGGACCTTGGTCCTGTGAAGGCTTGATGCCTCAGTGTAGGGTGATGCTAGGGTAGTGAGTCAGAAGTGGATGGGTATGTGTGGGAACACACTCACAGAGCCAGAGGGGGAGAGGATGAGACAAAGAGTTTGTGGAGGGGAAACCAGGAAGGTGGACAGCATTTGAAATGTAAGTAAATAAAATAACCAATTAAAAAAAATCTGGGGGAAAAAAAGTCCTGCTGATAAAGCAAGTTGGATATAAAAGTTAATTCTTTGGGCCTAAGGTAGAGATACTGAATGGTCAAATTCTCTCCGTTTGTTACAATAATAGTCATCTTTATTAGAAGTGTTATTTCTCTATTATAGTGGGAATCCTAAAACAATTGTCTCACTATTAAATAGGTTTACAGAAGACTAGTTATAGAATTACACATGGATGAATATTCATGATGCAATTTTTGTGGAAAGATAGTAAAAGAATCAGTTTGTATCAATACCAGTATTGAGACTACTTAATATCAATGAGTTTCATTAATATAAAATGGTTACATATGTTTGTAGTTACATATGTGCTTTAGCAGATATGTCAAGTCATGCTCTATTGATACTGTCACACTTGAAGACTTATGTGCTGCTTTACAATGATGGCTTCTATCAATTTGGGATCTGTAAAATCTGAAATGGATGTCAGGGTAAAATTCTCTGATACAGAATGTTTAATTATACCTAGGACCTGGAGAGAAAAAGCTCGTTCTTAATTGACTGATATAATCCTGTGCTTCAATGTCCACATAAGGTATAGCTGGAGAGGCTGAGCCTTTCATTCTATCTATTAGGCAAAAACAAAACAATATTTAATGGAAAGCCCTATTTTCAGTTTGAAGCCATAACAACATGTCATTATTTTATGAAAATATTATCACATTTACAGCCTAAATTGGAGTAGAGTTATCACAACCCACAGGAGCAGAAAGACATGCTGAGTCCTTTAACAAGTGAAATCTACCCTTAGGAGCATGATGTCTGAGACACTAACAATATTCAAAATTTAAAATGTTCAATTAGGAATGATTTCTATTCTTTTTGTGGGATTGGAGATCTTTGAATAATATTGGATGTTTTAATCTTTAAACCACAATATCTATACTATCCTAAGCTTCTAAGCATTTATTTCTTTAGAGTAGGCTGGATACTTATCCTGGATATATTTCTCAGCTCTTTGGATTGTAAGAAACTTTTATACAATGACTAATTAATTTGTCTATCCTAATCTATAGTCAGTTCTCTGGTTGTTGTTGTTGTTGTTGTTGATGATGATGATTGTATTAGTCAGGGTTTTACTGCTGTGAACAGACACCATGACCAAGGCAAGTCTTATAAAAACAACATTTAATTGGGGCTGGCTTACAGGTTCAGAGGTTCAGTCCATTATCATCAAGGCAGGAGCATGGCAGTATCCAGGCAGGCATGGTGCAGGAGGAGCTGAGAGTTCTACGTCTTCATCCAAAGGCTGCTACTGGAAGACTGACTTCCAGGCAACTGGGGTGAGAGTCTTAAGCCCACACCCACAGTGACACACCTACTCCAACCAGGTCACACCTATTCCAAACAGGCCACACCTCCAGATGGTGCCACTCCCTGGTCCAAGAATATACAAACCATTACAATGATGATGATGATAATGTTGCTGTTGTTGTTTTCTGTTGACTAATCGTGATGAACTCTATGAATATAAGATATAAACTGTCTGGGTTCATATGTTTAGGTGATCTTTGTAAAATCCAAAGAAACGTGGCAGAAAATTCATCATGATCCTTGTATTCTATTATCTCAAGAATAGAATACCTGCTTGTGGACGTTGTACATCGTGGTGCGNA
>NC_034597.1:97926093-97965315 GCF_900095145.1 Mus pahari
TNCGCACCACGATGTACAACGTCCACAAGCAGACTCCAACAAGGCCACACCTCCAGATGGTGCCACTCCCTGGTCCAAGAATATACAAACCATTACAATGATGATGATGATAATGTTGCTGTTGTTGTTTTCTGTTGACTAATCGTGATGAACTCTATGAATATAAGATATAAACTGTCTGGGTTCATATGTTTAGGTGATCTTTGTAAAATCCAAAGAAACGTGGCAGAAAATTCATCATGATCCTTGTATTCTATTATCTCAAGAATATTTCACAAGGCTTAACAATTACTGCATGGAGCATATATATAGACCAATAGAATATAAAATCACAGCCTATTCTATTTCTTTATTAATGACAGTTTTTAAGCTTTCTTGTTAGGCTCATGATGTTAAATCTTTTCTTGGTTTTGTTTGCCTATTTTCCATAGTAATCTGCCTCAATTCCAACTACAAGCAGTCATCATCTTTTTGGTTGGTCAGTCTTTGTAATATAAAATCTTTTAAGATCTATTTCATGCTGGTTTTTATAAGCTCATCTACTTGGTTGATATCAGACTGTGCTGTGTTCCATTTCATCTACGTTTCCTGCATTTGTTGTTTCAATGATATCTGTTCTGTGTTTATAAGCATAAAACACATGTCCTTTTACTATTGTTTGTTTGGTTTCCATCTTCTGAAAAGCTTTGGATTCTTTTTTTTTCATTCACCAATCAGAGGAACTCTCTAAGCTTTTCATTTGAAAGTAAATCCCCTACATTTCTTGTCTGGAGATTTGGCAGAGAAAGTCTGGCCACTGCCTGTGCCCCAATTCTAATTCTGACACCTCTGAATCCTCCATTGATCTTGGCCTGGCAGGCTCCAATGCACACGTCAGTGACCTTCAGCTCCTTTATCTTCTCATGTAGTCATTTACGTCATATGTGTCCCTGTCATTCCAAAACAGAGGTAATTCTCACCCTGTCTAATTTCAGTCTACCTCCACCCTTCTATACAAGATTATACATTACCAATAGGAGACAGAGACATATAACTCACTGTTTATTTAAATATGGAACTAAAGAAATAGGTCACCAATAAAAATACTTACTAACTAAATTATTCTCATACTCATGAATGTAAATAAATATATGATAAATATTTAGGAAAGTTATTTTGGATTTGTACTGGTAACAAGACAGGATGTGCTACATACCATTAAAATTAAAGATATACATTAAATATCATTTGAATTAACATTTCTCATTGAATTAATTATTATTTTATTCAGCTATTTATATCAAGAGGAATTATAACTAAAATTTGTGGACATAAAATTTCTTAGTATAGAAACCAGTAAAGCAGAACAAAATGAATTAAAACACAAGAAAGAAGAATTTAGAACAAGTTAGAAATCATGAAAATGCTCTTTAAGCTTTCACCTTTCTTACTCTCATCTCTAGCCTCCCTTTTTCTCTCCCTTCTTCCCTCTGTCCACGTGGCCATGGCCAGCCTCTCTCTTTCTACTTTCTCCCTGCCTTTCTACAATAAAACTCTCAAACCACAAAAAGAAAAGAAAAAAAAAAAAAAGGAAATCATGAAAACTTTCATTTGTCTGAAAAAAAAAAACCCTATTTCAGAAAAAAGATATTATAGTTATATACTTAAACACACTGTGGTGGGAAAAAGTCAATATTTTATCCAACTTCAAGCAACAGAAAGGTTATTTTTATTACTTAATTAATTTGCATATCAAGTACAGCTACCTTTTCCCTCCTCCTCCCCCCAACTGAGACCCTACCCCTGCCCTCTTCTGAATTTCCTCTGATAGGGTTGGGCTATCCCAGGGCATCCTCCCACCCTAGTGGCATCAACTCTCTGCCAGATTAGGCACATCCTCCTCCACTGAAGTTAGACAAGGCAGCCCTGTTGCAGAAATGATACCAGTCAGTGTACAACTTTAGTGAGCTTCCTCTGAAGTTGTTGGCAACCCATATGTAGATTGAGTTACACACCTGCAGCATAAATGTCAGGGGTTTGAATCCAGACATTGTTTTCTTCGGTTGGTCTCTCAGTTTGTGAGAGCTCACAGAGGTCCAGGCTAGTTGGCTCTGTTAATCCTCCTGTGGGGTTAACACCCCCTTCAGGGCCTTCAGTACTTCTCCCTATTCTTTTTAACAGTCCCTTACGTCCAGCCAATGTTTGGCTGTGGTTCTCTGTGTCTGTTTTAGTCATCTGCTGGATAAAGCCTCTCAGATGACAGTTAGAATAGACTACTGTCTGCAAAAGTCACAGTATCATTAGTGTTTTGGTCCTTCTTACAAGGGGGCTAAAATACTCACAGGAGGAAATACTGAGACAAAGTGAGGAGCGGACTGACTGAAAGGTCATCCAGAGACGGCTCCAACTGGGGATCCAACCCATAAACAGTCACCAAAGGCGGACACTATGTGAACTCCAAGTGCTTACTGACAGGAGCCTTAGATAACTGTCTTCTGAGAGGCTTTGTCAGAGCCTGACAAGTACAGAGGCAGATGCTCACAGACAACCATTGGACTGAGCACAGTGACCCCAATGGAGGAGTTAGAGAAAGGACTGAAGGGTCTATGGCCACCCTGAATGCACCCTAACTCGTCTGATCTCAGAAACTAAGCAGGGTCGCGCCTGGTTAGTACTTGGATGGGAGAAAGAACTGAAGGAGCTGAAGGGGTTTGCAACTCCATAGGAAGAAAAACAGTATTAACCAACCAGAACCCAGAGCTCCCAAGGACTAAACTACCAATTAAAGAGTACCCATGGCTCCAGCTGCATATGCGGCAGAGGATGTCCTTGGTTGTACATCAATGGGAGGAGAGGCCCTTAGGCTTGGGGCAAGAAGGAGGGGTGTTAGGGGAATGCCAGGGTGGGAATATGGTAATGGGTGGATAGGTGGGTGGGTGAGTACCCTCACAGAACTACGGGAGAGGGTGTGAGAGGGGGTTTCCGCAACGGGGGACACGGAAAGGGGAAAATATTTGAAATGTAAATAAAGAAAATATCCAATAAAAAATATTGATGTAAGGAATTGTTGCCTGCCCATGGACTGGGATTCAAACTGGGCCAGTTATTGGTTGGCCAGTCTTTTAGTCTCTGAATTTCTTTTAGACAGGACAAATTTTAGATCAAAAGTTTTATGGGTGAATTTGTGTCCTTTTCTATCCATTGGATATCTTGCCTGGCTACAGGAGGTAGCTTCTTAAGGTTTCATATCCCACAATGTGACATCTCAGCTAAGGTCATGGACTACTGGGAGTCTCCTCCATCTCAGGTCTCTGGAAGTTCCTAAAGATTCTCTATCTCCACTGCTGGGAGCTGCAGATTCTCATTCATTCTCCTGGCCCTCTGGATTTCTTTCCTGTCTCTCCTTCTGTTCCCAATTCCTCCACTCCTCCCCTCTCCCACCTACTTCCTTCACTCCCTCTGCATCCTGTGACTATTTTGTTTCTCCTTCTAAGTGTGGTTCAGCATTTTTGCTTGTCCTTTCCCTCTTGTTTAATTTTGTTGGGTCTGTAAGGTGTATCATGGGTGTTCTGTGCTTTATGGCTAATAACCCCTTCTCAGTGAGTACACACCAGGCATGTCCTCTGGGTTCCCTCACTCAGGATGTCCATTCATTTGCCTGGAATCTCGTGTTCTTTCAAGTCATGTATGTTTATATTAATGTATAATTTTTAATTATTGGATCGTATATTTGGCATGAAAATAGGCAGTGTAAAATTTATTAATATCTTAACAAATCAATGTAAGAAAAAAATTGATCAAAGTGAAATTTTTAATCTCTATAAAGTCTAACTTCAAAAATGCTTAAATTAATTATTTAAGTAAATGGACTGCTCTTATGTTTCAAATGTACTCCTGTATTTTAGCTGTTACAGTAGTCTATGTTAAATTTTAATGAAGAACAACTTTTAGCACCAAGATATCCTAAGGGAACTTGAATGTGCTGAAAACAAGAAAATATTTGCTTCTTAATCAAATGCTGTATATAAGATGAAGTGAAACACACTTTAAGATACCTACAAAGGCAACAAATTATGCTTTCAGGAGGTAAAAAAAAATTCTTGATTTCTAATCATTAATTTTATTATTTTTCATAAGTATTTTATCAAACACAGAGGAAAACTGCACAGATCTAATTTAGATGATTTTTTTAAAGTAAAGACAAGATCTCCCTTACCAATGAAAAACAAGGAAACAAGACTGCAATAATGAATATTTTGCAGAACACAAGAAAAACCTTAAAACTGAAATTCAATTCTCTGAAGCATTTCTGTTTCCTCAGAGAAGGGATCTCATGAATCTGGTAAATTTCTTTGTTATTTTGTTTATAGAAATGTTTGCTCCATGCCTGTTTGAGATGTTACAGACAACTACAAGAGTAAACTTAATATTTACTATGTCTTAGTTTATGTAACAGACAATACTAATAAAAAATAAACTTACATTTTACTTTGTTTGTTATTTACTGTGCTTTCTTTGTAGGAATCTGAAAGTACTTTCAAAGTATTTCAAAGAGAGATGGCCCATGGGTTAAATTACTGGAAATAATATTATTGATGTGCACTGAAACCTAGACATCTACAAATTAATCTCCTTTGCTGCCACAGCCATGAATAATAATTAACTGATTATGTGGTAGATTTCAGGTAATCCTTTGTTTTCATGAGGATAGCTAACAGCAATTGAACCTGTCTTGTCACTCTAGAGCTTAGGGTCACATTCACAATACAAAAACAAATTGAAAAGAAATAATGCAAACCCCACAATCAAGACAGGTCAAACATTGCACTTGTGTGTCCCTAACCCGATAAAGCATATTTTAGAGAATGTGTTTCTTTGGGTCATATTAGCAAGTAAGATTATAATTTAACAATCACTATAATTATTATATTATTGTTGAAAATGATTCAAGTCTTTTTATTGGAGTAAAGTATATACCTGTATATTAAAGTGTACTGAGTAAAGATCTTTGCAGTATTAATTTTTTATTACATTTCAGCAACTTGTTTTTCAGAAATATTACCATAAGGAAAACTATTAGTCCTCATTCAGATGTGAATTTTGATAAAAATAAATACATGAATGAATGAATGAATGAATAAATAAATAAATAAATATTTCCATTCTTGAAACTGCCAGTTTGTCCAAATGACAGTCTTTTATTTTATAGATTTTTCATTTTCATGAGGTAATAGTTATTAGTTGTTGCTCTTTGTGCTTTTGTAAGAGGGCTGAGACCCAATGAGATTAATCCTATTCCCACTTCCTCTTCTATTAGGTCCAGTATATTTGGTTTTATTTTCTCGTCTTTGATCCAATTGTACTTGAGTTTTATACAGGATGATAATTATGGGTCTATATGCATTCTTCTACATGCAGCCATCAATTTGTCCAAAAAAAAGTTTGTCGAAGAAGCTGTCTTTATTCACAGTGTGTATTTCTGATTTTTATAAAATTCTGGTGTTCATAAGTGTATAGTTTTATGTTTAGATCTTCAATTAAATTCCATTGATCAGAATGTTTATTTTTATACCAATAAAATGAAGTTTTATTAGCATGCTTTTGTAGAAGAACTTGAAATCAGGAATGTAAGTGCCTCTAGCACTTCTTTTATTGTTCAGTATTATTTTTGCAACCCTCTGTAATTTTTTTCATTTGTTTTGTGTGTGTGTGTGTGTGTGTGTGTGTGTTTCTATATGAAGTTGATCATTGTTCTTTAAAGATCTGTGAAAAATCATGTTGTAATTTTGATGGAAATTGGGTTGAGTCTGTAGATTGCTTTTTATAGGAACATCATTATTTACATTAGTTAATTAGTTTTACTAATCATGATCATGGGAGAAATGTCCACCTGTCTATAACACAAGTTACAGCTAAAGCTGATGAGGATGTGGAACAAGAGGAACATTCATGTATTGTTAGTGGGAGTCCAAAATTTACAGCCACTATGAATATCAGTGTGCCCTTTCCTCAGAAAGATAAAAATGAATCTACCCCATGATCCAGCTCTTCCTGATGCATCCAAAGTTCCAGATATTCCTCGCTTGGGCATATACAAAAATTATACTTCTTTCTACTACAAGGATACTTGTTTATTTATGTTTATTGCTGCTCTTTTTGTAATATAAGGAGGATTAAAGAAAAATAGATGTCCCTCTACAGAAGAATAGATAAAGAAAATTGGGTACATTTAAATGATGAACAGTCACATAGCTGTTACAAAATGCCATCATAAAACTAGAAAGGAAAGAGATGGAACTAGAAAAAATATTCAACCACAGTAAGGTAATCTAGACCCAGAAATATCATTTATGACATTCATTTATTAACTGTGGGTATTAGCCATTAGATAGATGATAATTAAGCTACAATCCACAGACTATATAAAAAGGACTAAGGGATAGAGGTCATGGATCTCCCTGGGAGGGGCAAATAGAATAGAATGCACAGGTGAAATTAGAGTTGGAGATAGAATCAAGAGGATCAGGAAGGAAGTGGTCCTGGAGATGGGATTGAGAAAGAAAAGGTGACTGATTGCACATCTTGGCATTTGTTCCTATGTGCTTCAGGAGTAAATTTCTCTGATGATCCCTGAATGAGATATGATAGATGAGAATAGAAGAATACCATGAAGTGTCACCTTTAATAGTATTTTTTATTTTATTTGTAAGAACAGTATTATTTGGTTTTATTCAAGGTCACTAGGGTATCTAGTCTCTCATTTTGATCACTTAAGCAGTGGTTAAGTGTGGGTTATATCTCATAGAATAAGCTTTAACTTAGATCTGATTTTGATTGATTAATATCACAAGCTTTGGTCTACAATTGCCTGAGTGTAATTTTTAGGCAGTACCGAGTTATAGGTCAAAGTATAGTGACTCAGTTGGTATTTACATTTCTATTTTGGTAGCTTGCAGAGTATCTTTCTGTACCAAGACACTAGAAAGTTTGGATGTAGTTTCTACATTTGAACCGGCTCAAGCTCCTTCATGATCGGTGAGTTATATATGTGTTGTCTTCAGCAACATGGCCTTGGTATCATTTTATGGAAAGCAACCTGTTGTCTTGGCAGTAACTTGTATTGTTTGGAATTTTCCATTGTACCTGTTTTCCAATAACTCAGTTAGATATAACCCAATTCCAGGGCTAGACATTTCATTTGGTAATAAGAGATGGCCAGTTGGTACACCATTTTCCTCATTATTTCTTTAGGATTGTCATAAAATATTTTACTAATTTTCCACTACAGTAGGCTTCCATACTCCCCTCAAGTGCCTCAAATGTCTCTCAATTCTAGTTTTATCTACTCACAACTTCAATGTGATGACTATTGATTTATCTAATTACATGTTCTTTTGTTGTGTTTTGTTATTGTATCTTAGAAGCCTGTTGTTGTCTAATGAAAGACAGGAAGGGGATGGATCCAGATGGGAGGGGAGATGTGGAGAAACTGGAAGGAGTAGAGGGAGAGGGACTGTAATCAGGATACCCTGTTTGATTTTTAAAAATCAATTTTCACTCTTTTAACACTTATTTATGTATTTACATCACAAATACTGCCCTTCCCCTCTGTTTTCACTCAAAGGGTTTGTCTCCCCATGAGCCCCACTTCACCTTAGAGGGTGCCTCCCTAGATATTCTTCCCACTCTGGTACCTCAAGTCCAAAAATGTGTTTTCAAACACAAGGAAAAAAGAATCATGTTTATTTTAATAGATCAATTAGGTTTATTTGATTATTGTTTCATGTATACTAAAAGCACATTTAAAACCCAGTGTATAAGTTAATACCAATTATCTCATATTCACAATGTTATTCTAAATAAACAGGTTATTTCCAAATTAACCAGGTTAGCAATTTTGGCAAGGTTGGGAAGCATAACAGCAAGCCATGTGGACTTCACAGTCCCTTTTTCTGTTATCTATTCACATAAGGATATTTGCAGAGAGATTGTATCAGATAAAGAGAAACAAGATAAAGCATATGTTCCCAAAAGCCTTGCAATTGCAAAATAATTTACTCAAAGACAAATGCATTTTGAAAGGCATGAAAGAAAGGTTGCAAGCCATTTTAAGAGATGTAGGCAACATGCTGGAAGATAGAAAGGCAATCATTAAATCGTAGCTGACATTCTAGTTTAAATGTGTCTACCTGTTTAATGGGGCATGTCATGGAGACTGTGCCAAATGTCAAGACAAAAACATTCCAGAGAGACTCAGCAATGTTGGTGCTAGTTACCAACATTGCTGAGTGCATGGAGCATGGGCAAAATGTGTGGATTTGAACAAGGCATTAATGAGGAGAAATATTTCTAACCTTCTGACTCAAAATGAAATTTTATCTTCCTCATTCGAACTGAATAAAAAGAATGCCATCTTTTACAATATAAAAAAATCTAAGAACACAAAGTAAAGATGAGGATTATTTTAAATATTATAAGTAATAAAAATTGTTTGAAAACTGAGTATGGAATCATATTGATCATTCCTAGTTTTCTCTGTCCATACAGTAAAGTTTCAAATAACATTTTGTGACCTTACTGTAAAATGATAATAAAACATTATTCAGAATTAGATTATAAATTAGGAAGACATCCGTATTGATTACATTACCTGAGATTGAAGCCAAAGCTCTTTAAATAGCTGCAGTGCTGTAATTCTCTGTGAAAAGTGCATTTGTCATGATCGGGATTGTAACTTGGTTTATGTTCTGCTTCTGTCTCAAAATCATACACTAGCTCTGAATTCTGAAAATATTGTCCAGTGCAACAGTAGCACATGCCCTGAAACATGTATGTAACGGATGTTTCTGAAGTTCTATATATTTGCCTTTGCATATAGTGTTTTCAATGTTAAGTGAGTATAGAATTCTGGAAGACTTTGCCCATTATGAGTTCAAGGTACAAACTTGTGCAGGGTGAATATGCCGCTCTTCCATCAGAGTATTGCCCTGTAGACTGATGTGCGATAGAACTTTGTCCTTGCTCTCACTCTTCCCTGATGTTCCCTGAGCACTGGATGTGGTATAATCAATGTGGATAGTGTTGAACCATTTGTTGCTTAAGGCCTGTGGTTACTGGTTCTCGGCATTTTAGTCAGTTGTGAGTCTCTGAATCAGCCACTACTGACTGCACAATGAAGCTTTGCAAACAAACAAATAAGCAAACAAGCTAGAGTTAAAAACTGTTATACAGTGAGAGAGAATTAAAGTAACTTGGCTAGAAAATATCTCAGTGTCATCTTTATGGAGTTTTATAGGCACTTGTTTTGTTAGAGATCATCCATGTATTCAAAAGCAGCATTATCCGGACATTTTGAGTAACTATTTTCTCAGTTTCCTTCTTAAAGTTATATTTTTATTTCGACTTACTTAGCAGTAAGTCTCTGTCTGGAGTTTGCATGCATCTTTAGTTTCCATTCCTCTCTGCTCTTCCACAGTCCCCTAAATCTATTCCTGTTAAGTTCTCTATTCCTGATTCCTAGCAATTGCAACTCTGTGTTTACATATCACACGTGTTATTCTATCCTGACCCCTTGATGGCTTGCCACATCCTAGTGGACATTTTTAGTCCCCTTACTGTTATAGGAACTACTAATAGAATATTTAGGTCTAAAACTCTGAAGATAGGATCTACATATGAGAGAAAACATGTAGGTTTTTTATTTCATTTCATGAGTTTCTTGCTCAACAAATTTACCTGTGAACTTCATTATTTCTTTTTCTCTACAGCTGAAAATATTGTGACAGAAATGTACTATATGTTCATTATCCATTCATCTGTTGATGACATCCAGGCTTACTCCCTTTGTCTACATATTGAGAGTATAACAACAGCATGGTTGAATAAGTATTCTATGAAGTAGAATACAGAATTATTTGATTATATGTCCTATAGTTGTAAAATTAGATCAAATTGTAGTTTTGACTAATTGTCATAGATTCTATACTTGGCAAAACCCTAATAATCTGTAACAATGACCTAAGAAACACTTGAGTCTCTTAAATAGAAACAATTATAGATGTGAGCAGAATGACAAATCAAGAACTATAAGAGACTTTTATCACAAGGGAAGAAAAATAGAGACACTCTCTATCATCTGTTATATGTGTCTATATAACGTGTGTTGAATCCTCTCAGAAGCGAATAATGATTCTTTTGGCCTTCACTAGACACCCAGCCAAGCCCATGTGCAAGGTCCAGGCCAATGATAAAATCTTATCATAAGAGAATTAAAATCAAGTGAACTATGTCAAAAGTTTGTCGCTTCAAGTTGTCTTCTGATTCATACATCTTCAAAGACAGAAGGGGGAAGAAGAAGGAGTTCACCCTGGGTGTCCGAGGAACAGGTATTCCTGCATCTTTTTAAAAATAGTTTATCATGTTGTGAGTGCATAATCTCACTTTCTATTAAAAAATCTACTGAATTAAAAACTTTAAAATATTAGAAAAGCCATCCCATTGAAGATTGTCACTCAAACACTGAGTACATTTCAGAGCTCTAGTTCACAGAGAACGTGCCTGGGTGAAGGAGATGGTTCATTACCATCTTTAGTGATCACCATCATGTCCCAGCTGTTAATCAGATATTCAGAGGCAGACCTACAAATGTGAACAGACCATATTGCCTTACCAAATCTCATCAGCAAATAGTAGAGATGAGTTCGCTAAGGAAACTACATGCTTCTGGGAGACACATTCAGAATTGAGAGAAGGAATGCTGTAGTCGGACATGAGTCAACAAATAATTCTGCTAACAGAAAAAAATATAAAAAACAGCTGATTACTATTACATCTTATTATTGGAAGAAATGTAAACATGACAGTCTTGAAGATTTGAATGAGATTTATTACAGGATTTAAAAATTTACATTCTACTGTTTACATTGGCAATTAGCTTAACAATACACCTTACTCAAGGTCTAATTGAAGACAAAATATGGTATGGATGTATCGGTATAATGAACAGAGCTAGCAGGAAAGAAAAGCTGAATCTGGTGGCATAAATTTGTTACCCCAACATTAGGGCAAATTAAGGCCAGTTTGTGGGGTACCCTGTCAGCAAGACTACTTAATTGGTGAGACCCAAGTTCAGTAAGAGGTGCGGGCTTAATAAATTAGGTGGTAAGGGTTTCAGATAGGGACTTTTTATTACCTCGTCTGTTCACACAGATGTGTGCAGTCATGCAGTAATATGCATGCTCCCCACTCCTTTTTCTTCCCTTTCTCTTCCTTCTTACTCTTATATACACACATGCACATACAAACACACAAATACACACACACACACAGAGAGAGAGAGAGAGACAGAGAGAAAGAGAGGGACAGAGACAGAGAGAGAGACAGAGACAGAGACAGAGAAAGAGAGAGGGAGAGAGAGAAGAGAACTGAGAGAGGTAGAAAGAAAGTTTGAAGGTTTACAGTAACAAATATGTAAACTGAAATTTTATTTTATTTCTGATTAGAGGTAAGACTATAAAGAATAGCACAAATAAATGAGTTTTGAATTTATTTGTGTAAGAATAACAAATGCATTATTAATTTGAAAGTATATATAAAACATGAAACAACTGTAGAAAAAATATTTTTCTTCTGTCATAATTTCATTGTTTACTTTATTTATTTACATTTTTCTTTTTTCTCAAAGTAAATCATTCACATCTTGAGTTAATGTACTTTTTCCTTTATAGTTCTTGAGTTTTGAATTATTCCCCTTTCATACTATGATAGTATTCAAACAATCATATTTTCTTTCTTTAAAATGTGTAATACAGATAAAGATACTTAAAGCTAACCATTAGGCTGAACCTGCTTTATCCCCTTTCCTGGTCTACCCTCCACAAAACCCCCATCCCTGCCCCCTCCCCTTTGTTTCTAAGAGGATGGTCCTCCACCCAGCTACCCACCCATTCCTGCCTCACCATTCTAACATCCCCAATCCCTGGGGTATCAAGGTTCCACAGGATCAAGGCCCTCCCCTCCCCTTGAAACCAGATAAAGTTATCCTCTGCTACATTTGCACCTGGAGCCCTGGGTCCCTCCATGTATACTCTTTTGTTGGTGGTTTAGTTCCTGGGAACCCTGTGGAGTCTGCTTAGTTGATATTATTGTTCTTCCTGTGGTTGCAATCCCCACTCATCTCCTTCAGTCCTTTCTCTAACTCTTCCATTGGAGTCACTGGGTTCAGTCTGAAGGTTGGTTGTGAGTATCTACATCTGTATTAGACATTTTAAAGAAAAAAATATGATTGAATACTATTATAGTGGGGAAAAGGGCATAATTCAAAACTCATGAACTGTAAAGAAAAGTTACAATAACTAAAGATGTGTATGATTTGCTTTGAGAAAAAAGAAAAAACAACATATGGTTCAACTCTTTGTATTATTTTTGATAAATAATAATCAGTTTTTAAAAACTGCTTATTAGGATTTTTTTTTTCCAGTTCTGACGTATCCCACACTACCAAAACATGTGTGACTCTTTGTTTGTGAGGAGGAAAAGCAAAATATAGGATTTGTTGAAACAAAGTTTTGTATTGGTAAGAATCCAAGTTTTAAATTCCAGACATTTCAAATTAAGAATCATTTAAACAACAATAACACAAACAACAATAAACAGAGAACAAATTCCATATGGTCAGCATGGAGCAATAAAGCATTTTCCTTCAGCTTGTTTGCTTTATAAATCCATTGGTTAGGCCCTTGCCACACAAGAAGCTCAATGTCTTTTACATCCCTTTGCAGTAAGCAATGAAAGTAAAACTGAAAGATACACAATTTTTACCCTGCATTCTTTCTTTGACATTTTCTGCATTAATCTCAGATGAATGTAAACAGAGACAGATGTCCACACTCATAATGTCAAGTTTTGTTTCCATTAATTCTTCTCAAACCGAAATAAAGCTGCGCATTTAAGTGTGAGGATAATGGGAATTGTACATTCTTTGAATGTGCCTGGTAAAACTCAAAGGGCTACTAAATTACTAAGTTTGGAGGGAGGAACACCAAAATGTGCATTTTTATAAGTAGACTATAAAATAAAAATTATCAAATCTACTAGTAATCTGTTTAACTATGTGTTATTAAAAATGAATAAGGATAATGTATGAAAAGCTTTATGACTGAGACTTATTTTTATTTTTGTAATTTAAAAATAGTCAATCACTTAGATAATTATTAATACAGATATTGCTGATGTTAATGAGAATGATTAATTAGATCAATTATAAAGACTTTAGATTTCGCACAGAATTATTTAAAGTCAGCACGCTTAGCTGCATCGGAAACTCATAGAAGCCTCAACCAACACACTTATTTAATTGTACTTCTGCTTCTTGTTGTCATAACTACCCATGTTGTACTTCTGCTTCTTGTTGTCATAACTACCCATGCTTTTTGCCAGGACCTCCCAGAAGGACAGCATTTCCATACAAGATGTCATAAACTCCAGTAGTGACACTGAAGTTCAACAATTCTGGATTTATGAAGAATTCTTTTTTTTTTTTTTTTTTCTGTAGAGCTGTGTTACACAGACCCACTCTTGTCCTGAGCCGCATTGACAGTCTCAAGGTCAGAAATGTGATTCATTCTGACCAAAAAATTCAAGACACTGGAGAGAATATAAGAAAACAGAAAAAGAGTCACATTATATATAAAAGTCACCAAACATGGTGTTTACCTGTTAAAGTATGTTATTATTTATAAATGAAAATAGTAGCCCAAGTGAAAACAGTACAGCTATGATTTTATGGAAATAACCTTTGTGTTAAACATTCCTATGAACTCCAAAATGACAAATTATTGTTACTGATAAATGATTAGCAGTGTGTATTGAATCATCTTAATGAGATTGTCGTCTGAAATTGATGGCTTCCAATTATGTTGAGATAGAGCAATAAACCATTTGCACTCTACTGGAATATTAACTCTACAACTTTGCTGTTTGTGTATCATTCTAAAATTTTTTATCTATCTATCTATCTATCTATCTATCTATCTATCTATCTATCTATCTATCTACACTCCAGATTTTATTCCCCTCCCAGTCCACCCTCCAACTGTTCCACATCCCATACCTCCTCTTCACCCACCCGTCTCCAGGAGGATGTCCCCACCACCCACCCTCCATGCAACCAGACTTCTAAACTTCCTCAGGCCTCCAGTCTCTTGAAGGTTAGGTGCATCTTCTCTGACTAAACCCAGACCCGGCAGTCCTCTGCTGTGTATGTGTTGAGGGCCTCATATTAGCTGGTGTGTGCTGCCTGGTTGGTGATCCAGTGACTGGGAGATCTCTGGGTCCAGGTTAATTGAGACTACTGATCCTACTACAGGGTCTCCTTCCTCCTCAACTTCTTCCAGCTTTTCTGTAATTGAACCACAGGGACCACCAGCTTCTGTCCAGTGCTTGGGTGCAAATATCTGTATCTGACTCTTTCAGCTGCTTGTAAGATCTTTCAGAGGGCAGTCATGATAGGTCCCTTTTTGTGAGCAATCTATAGCTTCAGTAATAGTGTCAGGCCTTGGAACCTCCCCTGGAGCTGGATCTCACTTTGGGCCTGTTGTTGGACCATCTTTTTCTCAGGCTCCTCTTCATTTCCATCCCTGTAATTCAGACAGGAACAATTATCGGTCAGAGATGTGACTGTGGGATAGCAACCCCATCTCTCACTTCATGCCCTGTGTTTCTGCTGGAGGTGGGCTCTACAAGTTCCTTCTCCCATTGTTGAGCATTTCATCTAATCTCAAAAGGAAACAGCAAAGAAAAATATTGACTACTTGTCTATGACATTTGTTCAAACTCAAAAGATAAAATGTGTAGTCATTGGGCTTTCTTTACAAATTAAAAAACGAGTCTTAGTTTTTATTGACGTAAAGTGAGATTTGCTTACTGATAAGATAAATTTGTATCTTTCTTGACTGATCACTGCATGATAGAAAAGCAATCCACCAGTTTAAACACTGCACTGTATTAACTTGTCCTTCAAGCATCTTTCAAGCCAGGTGTACTGGGATACTAGTGATAACTTTGTCCTTACTTAAAGATTTTAGAGGGAAATGTACATTGTCACACAGAAGAAGCACTTTTACTATGCTTGACTAAAACTGTTTAGACATTGAAGATGTTACAGTTTTAAACAAAAGTTAATACTGATTAAATGAAAAAGTTGCCAGGAGTGGTGGCACACGCCTTTAATCCCAGTACTCGGGAGGCAGAGACAGGCAAATTTCTGAGTTCGAGGCCAGCCTGGTCTACGAAGTGAGTTCCAGGACAGCCAGGGCTATACAGAGAAACCTTGCACCCCCCCCCCCAAAAAAAATAAAATAAATAAAAAGATTAAAATGTTGCTTCTATTTCTACTTTGTAATTAATGTTTCGGAAACTAATAAGAGATATATTCATAAATATAACAATTACAGGAATAAAATTAGAAATTATGAATTAAAAGAACTCTATCATTTCCACTTCACATTTTCAATGATATATTTATCAATATAAATGTCAGTTTCCTGTAATATTTAATAAATAACAACATATACTAGGACACAGTTTTTAAGATATGTTTTATTTCAGAACATTCAGACAATTTATAAAGCTATAATCTCATTCTAAACCTCATGGCTCATTCCACTGACATTTCAGCATTAGTACTCTATAGTATATTAATTCTTTATATAAAAGAGTATTTTATTAAGTAGAAAATTTATAAAGACATTCTATTTCTACCCAAATCTAACATAAAAAAAAAAACTGAAAATTATCTGAAGCTAAATTAAAGGTGATTATATAGTATAAAACTAGGTAGGAGTCCCCGATAAAGGAATCAGAGGTGGTGAGAGGGTGAATGGGACAAATGGTCACATGTGATAAGCAATGGGAAATGGAGCTGGAGCTACAAAAGGGCATGCGAGAGAGAAGTAATATGGGAAAGAAAGAAAAAGAGAAATAATAAAACTAATTATATCTGAATAATGACATAGGAAATATAATTCTTATAATCTAAGACAAAATAAATTACTAAATATTTAAAACCATCATCTATGAAACATGGTGAGAAAATTAATACATATATAGCAGCCTTTTGTTTACAACAGGGTATACAACATACATATAGATGATGATACAGGAAGAGAAAAACTCATAAATGAAACAGCAAACAAACTTTAATGATTTTTGGTGGTATATATGACAAATTATTAAATTAAATGTTCTACAATAGAAATGTTTTTATCAAAATCATATATAGAAGCTTTTATTGAAGTATGCAGCTTAGGATAGCATATGTATTACAGTTTATTTCATGTAGTTGATATGCTCATCAGGAAGAAGTTTCTTTATTTTTTTTAAATTGGAAAGAATGTATTATCTCAATCCCAATACTTCATGGTAAATTGTGAAGTAAAACCTGTCATAAGTGGGCAAGAAACAGCCTTGTCAAACTCCCAAATGTTAATCAATTTAGGAGAGAAAAAAAATCTTATCATTACACTATCAACATGCTACACCATTTAGCAAGATGTGAGTAAATTCATGTATTTACTGCTCGGCTTAACAAAGTCTTTGGTCTCATATGAACAATAAATTGCTTCAGCAGTGTGTACTTGTGATATAACTCTGGAAACCTTTGTCTTATTTAGCTCTACTTAGCTATAAACATTTTAGAATTATTGACTATATCTGTTCTATAAGTCACCGTAACTGAGGATGAAGATTTGAATAAAAAACAATTTACAATTTCCACAAAAATGATTTCCTTGGTAAAATTCAATATATGTACAAAATGTATATGAAAATAAAACAGTAAATATCTACTAGAGAAAACCAAAGATGACATAAGTATTTGGGCATAAATTCAAAATATATTAAATATAATATATTTAAATTATGTATATACACATAATTTAAAATGTACATAATTATGAATAGTTGTATAGTGTTATAAAAGACGCAACTGAAGATCTGAAAGGAGAAGAGGAAGTTAAAGAAAGGGAAGGAGGAAAAGGAGAAGGCTTTAGGTAAGCCCCAGAAAGCTTTTAGTTTTAATTAATTCTGTTATCCAAACATATACGTGAACTACGGAGATTCATTTCCAAATCCATTTATATTTTCTCATCTCAATTCTGCATTCACTGTGATTTGTTTAAAACACTTTCCTCATATGATGTCAAGAATGTGACAATTTTTTTCTTCCTGACAGTGTTATTTAACTCAGGTCTACTCTGTTAATATCTGTCTACTTTCCTGCACGCAACCACATTTCATTCTCTTTTAAGGCAAAATGGCGTTGTACTATATTCCAATTGTGTGTGTGTGTGTGTGTGTGTGTGTGTGTGATATTTTCTTATTTTCTGTCTACACTTTTTGTTGAGTACTTAGGTTGACATGATAGCTAGGTTGTTTTGTGTGTGTGTGTGTGTGTGTGTGTGTGTGTGTGTGTGTTTCTAATTTTATATTCTTATCTCATATATTACATCCTGTCCAAAGTTCCCCTTCCTCCCTCCTGCCTGACTGCCTGTACCACCACTCTTCCTCGGACCTACTATCCATCTGCCTGCTTTTCCTCACAAAAGAGTAGGCCCAGTTATATCAACCTTACATAGCCATGGAGTGTTTTGCATGTAAACACTTTCAAGGCCAGTCTTGTACAGAGCAAGTTCCAAGTAAAGAAAAGCATATATCCAGGCAAAGTGACCATTGCCTTCTTGTGATGGCATGTGCCGAGTCTTACTGTAGCTTGCTATGCTAGGTACAAGAGGCAAGGCCAGGTGTGCATACTGCAGCTCCATCCCTCTGTAACAATGTTCTGCATAGTTCAATGTAGCTAAATCTGTTACAAGTTGAATAAGCATATGTTCATTTTCAGCTTAGTCATTTATCTGCATTTTAGGACATATTGTATCTTCTGCTGAATATCATACTAGACATTTTGTTGTACCTTAAAGCTATATATCCTTACCCTTATAAATGATTGCTTTGACAAATCAACCTAGACTTAGAAATTATTGTATTTTCACAGAGTTTCTTCTTCTAAACAATCCCTAAGGAAAGGTATTCAAAAGAGAATTCATTTATCCTTAAAATATGATGAGTAAAACTGTTCATAAATTTGACTATGAAATGCAGCTGCTTTCTTCATAATGCTGACTGCATTACAAATAACAATTAGCGTAACAAATGCCTCTTACCACAAAACAATTGTGTAGAACTTTCAATACATTTTACAATTACAATTACTTATTGTTCCAAGTTTGAATAAGTAAGCTCAATGCTCCGCATCTATCTTGGAATCCTTCATGAAAATCACTGTTTTTGGATCATATGGATTCTTACTTATCTGCCTCCAACATCATAAACTTTTCAAATACATACAGTCAGAAAAATATATCTTATGATATATAAGAATAAAAATCTTTATTTCTAACTGTACTGGATAGCTTTGTGTCAACTTGACACAGCTGGAGTTATCACAGAGAAAGGAGCTTTAGTTGGGGAAATGCCTCCATGAGTTCCAGCTGTAAGGCATTTTCTCAATTAGTGATCAAGGGGGGAGGTTCCCTTGTGGGTGGTGCCATCTCTGGGCTGGTAGTCTTGGGTTCTATAAGAGAGTGGACTGAGCAAGCCAGGGGAAGCAAGCCAGTAAAGAACATCCCTCCATGGCTTCTGCATCAGCTCCTGCTCCCTGACCCGCTTGAATTCCAGTCCTGCATCCTTTGGTGATCAACAGCAGTATGGAAATGTAAGCCAAATAAACCCTTTCCTCCCCAACTTGCTTCTTGGTCATGACGTTTGTGCAGGAATAGAAATCCTGACTAAGACACTAACATAGGAAGAAATTCCAATTTTGCTAAAATGCTACAGTCAGATGTAGGATTGGCAATCACCAAACCCAGAACACTATTGTGGATGTCCACACTATTTGCTGACAGGAGCTTGATATAGCTGTCTCCTGAGAAGCTCTGCCAGTGTCTGGCAAATACAGAAGTGGATGCTCACGGCCATCTATTGAACTAAGCACAGGGTCCCCAATGAAGGAGCTAGAGAAAGGACCCAAGAAGTTGAAGGGTTTTGCAGCCCCATAGGTAGAACAACAATATGAACTAGCCAGTACACCAGAACTCCCAGGGACTAAACCACCAACCAAAGAATACACATTGTGGGATTCATGGCTGCAGCTGCATATGTAGCAGAGGATGGCCTAGTGGGACATCAATGGGAGGAGAGGCCCTTGGTACTGTGACTGTTCTATGCCCCAATGTAGGGGAATGCCAGAACCTGGGACCAGGAGTTGCGGGTGCGGGGGGGTGAGCAGGGGGAGGGGGGAGGAGATAGGGGGGAGGATGTTTTCGGAGGGGAAACCTTGAAAGGGGATAACATTTGAAATGTAAATAAATAAAAAGTCTATGTACTGGCTAATTTTGTGTCAACTTGACACAGCTGGAGTTATCACAGAGAAAGGAGCTTTAGTTGGGGTAATGTCTCCATGAGATCCAGTTGCAGCTCATTTTCTCAATTAGTGACCAAAGGGGAAGGGCCCTTTGTAGGTGGGACCATCTCTGGGCTGGTAGTCTTGGGTTCTATAAGAGAGTGGACTGAGCAAGCCAGGGGAAGCAAGCCAGTAAAGAACATCCCTCCATGGCTTCTGCATCAGCTCCTGCTCCCTGACCTGCTTGAGTTCCAGTCCTGCATCCTTTGGTGATCAACAGCAGTATGGAAATGTAAGCCAAATAAACCCTTTCCTCCCCAACTTGCTTCTTGGTCATGACGTTTGTGCAGGAATAGAAACCCTGACTAAGACAGTCTAATAAAAAATAAGTTCACAAATAAATAAAATCTCCAGATAATTCTGTCCTTCAGAAAAAAAACAGTACTATAATGTTCAACAATGTGATGAACTTTTGGTTAATAATTTGAGATAAAAATCATTTTTATAAACTTATATAATTTGAAAAACAAATTAAAAGAAATATTTCTTTGGGGCTATTCCAGTCTCCTTGTCAGGATAGCAGCAGTTCAGTTCACATGAATCAGCAGTGGTAGTTCAATCTACTTATAAACACCACTCAGGAATCATCAATAGCAGTTCAATCCAGAAGAAACCGTATGTCTCTGCCAATTGGCCTCAGTCTGCAAAAGCAGGAAGCAGCTACTGGAACATTGCGTGGATTTGTTTTGTGAGTTTCTCTCTATGAAGTCACAACAAACTGTGGTCAGTGAAGAAGAAAAGTTGAACCATGCCACGGTGTATTCAGCAAAGATATGTTCAGCAAAGCGCAACAAAGGCCAGCCAAGAATGTGAAGGTGAACCAATGTCATACTGCTCTCCACAGTGTTAGACCGTTTCCAAATACCTACGTTCTCTCAAGCACCCGAACTATCAACTTATCACAAGCCCCCTTTCCAGACAGCTTCCAGAAAACTACCACCTGTCTACCTCAGCAAAATAGCCACTCAGAAGACAAGTTCCAGAAAGGCATCATATGACACAATTGCATCTCCAGAGGAACCAGAAGTTTCTAATCGAAATTTGTTCTAACCTTCTATCTCTTTATTCTCTGGCTTCAGCTGCCTCCACGGAATTTCACTGAACTGTGAGGACTCACAAATGAACTTAATTCCACTGCACTGCCTTACTGTGCTGGCTACCAACTGACTCACTCCCAAGTCACTAACAAACTCACTGAACTGAACAACCTCTCTCTGTGCTTCTCTGAAATAGTGTTATTCGTGAGAGTTAGGCATATCATATATCAAACTCATTCTGTCATATCTTTCTCTGATTTATCACTTTGTCTGCCTCTCAATTAGACTTCATTTTTTTTGGAGGTGGAGATATTAAAGGTATGTTTGTATTCCAGACAGATTATGTAGACACAGAAAATCTTCAGAAATGATTAAAAAGGCCAGGTTGTTAGCTTAAAATTCCTTTACACCCGTGTTTCTTACACTTAAAGGTTCAGTGACTATTTAGGAAATAGTGCATATTCATTGTAAAGTGGAGATTTCTTTTCTCTGGTAAAGCCTCATGTGGCATATTGTCCTTTCCGGGTAGCTTTCCAATGACTACCCTAAAAGTACCACTGGTGGGAACAGGGTGAAAGGCCACCACAACTAGTGATGCAATGAAATGGGAATATTTTTAAGGAAGCAGCACTGGTATCATGGTCGCTGCTTCAGTAGGGAGAATGTGAGTGAATCTTCCATAATAATTTTCAATTAAAGTGAGTTATGACAGTCAAAAGTATAGGTGAATTTTCTTCTGTATGCTCATACCTAACATCACACTTAATCATGAAAAAAATAGATAGATGCATAAGTAAAAGTTCTTGTTGGCTACCTGATCATTACTTTTAGTACCTGGTACAGAAGAATTCTATCTTGAAGTTCTATATAGGAAATATGTCAAATAACATTTTCACATTTATATACCAGAAAAAGTATATAAACACCAAAGTATTCAAATAAAGGTGTGATTTTGAAGCCACTTGCTGATACTGATGCCAGAAACAAGAATAAACATTATAGTTCCCCCAAAAGGATAGCACTTACAAAGTCCTATGACTAAAATACTAATACTAACTAAATTATTTTAAGTTTCAAATCAGCAATTCCAATCCCAATGTGACTATTTCTTCTAGGAGAAAGTATAAGATGTTTGACTTAATGTTTAAGAAAAAATCTAAAGGCTTAGTATTTTTTTAATTTACATGGATGTAATGTGAAAAGAAGGACCACATAGGAACACAAAAAAACTCTCTCTGCATTGCTACTCTAGTTATTAATAATAGTAACAATAATGAATCTTATAGTGATTCATAGTAAGTACGGTTAATTATTAATAATAGTAACAATAATGAATCTTATAGTGATTCATAGTAAGTACTGTTAACAAATGTAATGGTTGATAATGGAGACATCTCTGCAATGAATTCTACTAAATAATATTTCCCATATCTGCACAGCCTAGGCACATGGGAGTTCAATCTGTATTTATCTAGTACATCCTTTAATTCTTGACGATGGTGTGCATGTAGTGCTTCTGACTGGAAGAAAGCAATATCTAGCAGAGCAAATACTTGTTTGTTTATTTATTTATTTATTTATTTATTTATTTATTTATTTATTTATTGTTTTTTTGAAACAGGGTTTCTCTGTATTGCCCTGGCCGTCCTGGAACTCACTCTGTAGACCAGGATGGCCTCAAACTCAGAAATCCGACTGCCTCTGCCTCCCTAGTGCTGGGATTAAAGGCATGTGCCACCATGCCCGGCTGCAAATACTTTTAATATTCACTCGTAGAGATAATGAAACATAATTGATATTGACCTCTGAAAGATGGCAGTACATATTAATTTTCTTGTTTCATAGCATTTCCAATATTCTTGCACCATCATCTTTATCTGAGTCTGAAGGCTGAACTTTTGAGAAGAATTTTAAGGTAAATTTATTCTGTCAGTTAATACAGCTAATGGAGATTATCGGTAATATAAATGTTCCTCTTCATGCTGAGTGTTGTGTTATATTTAAAAAGGATAGTGGGGAGCTGTGGAGGATCAAGGAGGAAATGTTGACGGACAAGAAAATATATTGTATCAACATTTTAAAAATAAAAATACATACAGGAAAAATAGGAATAACTCTAGCACTTTTTACTTCTTTTTTACTTTACATGTTAATATTCTTTGGAGGTTTTATAGATGTAGGAAATGAATCTTAAACTTTTCCATTAATCCTAGCCCCAATTCCTCTTTCCTACTAAAAATGACAAGCCAACCACCTGCTTTCATGTTTTCTTCTTTATGGGGTAACCTATAGAGTGTAATGAGCATTATCCATGTTAACATGGGTGGAATATATTTTCCATAGACTGTACCATTTATTAGTGTGGATGTGCCACTGGAAAAAATAACACAGGTATTCTGAGAAACTATGAACTGAAAATCAAACCTTAGTGTTTGTAAAGTCTCATAGGCCTACTTTGAGTCTATGAAAAAATTTTGATGAGCCCAATTCTATGTTGGTCTTGTGATGTTATCAGTTACAAAAATGACATGAGTTCAATGGCTATGCCGTGTCCAGATAATGTGTATTATTCTTCTTTGGCTCTACATTCTTTCCAACCCCTGCTCTGTGATGATCCCTGAGTCCTACAGTGGGGATATGTATGTCTCATTCAAACACTAGCATTCTATCATCTCTTATGAATACTTTGACTGGTTACGATGTTCTGCATTAACAGTTTCCTGATGTAAAAGCTGCCATTAAAAAGGCATAGTCCATCAGTAAATGGGTATAAACATAAGTATTTAGAAGTCAGTTCCATAAGATGATCTTTTACCAAAACAATGTTTATCCTTTTTCTTTAGGGCATATGACCTCTGTAGCTGCAGAACCTTGGCCAGATTAACAATAGCAGTTATAGTTTCTCTCCTGTGGAGAAGACCTAAAATCCCATCAGAAATCAGTTGGTTATCCTTGTAAAATTCATGTCACTATTAAACCAGAGAGAACATTTTGTCAGGAGTATTGAGGCACTGAGGGTTCCCTGCTATGTAAGAGTATCTGTGATGTTTCTACCCCAACAGTCTTCAGAGCACCTTCTAGCATTAGGAAAGCTAACTGTCCAGTAGAATATTTCTCACTCATTTCTACCTTGATTTCCCTATAATTTAATGACCAAGTAGACAGTATCAAAAATAGGGACTTACCATCAGTTTCACTGGTAGAATTATTAACTAACAGAATTTCTGTGAAAATCATCATGGAGAATCCACAACAGATTAAAAGTAGAAACATATGGTAGTTGCACAACACCTTGGCCTACATTGAAGGATTCCATATCCAAGGACACAGAAAACTGTATATACACATTCATTGATAATATAACAGCAAAGAAAAAGATAAGCCTAGATGTTAACAAATTGAAAAATGGATGATGGAAATGTGTATAGACAACAATCAATTTTTATTCATACATAAAGCAAAGCAAAATTGTGACATTTAAACAAAAATAAATGAAATTCTATAATATTATGATGAATAAGGTGCCTCAACCCCGAAACACAACTGTCTTATATGTGTATTACAGATATGAAGTTTTAGAATAATGTATTAAACTTGAGTGTGTTAAGATTAAGTGCACTACATCATTTCAGAGGTGAGGGAGGAAGAGATAGAACATATAGGACAAGTTAGTGGAGGGAGGAAAAGGTCTAAGTAAGGAGGGAGTAGCAGGGGTCCCCAACTCAGCACAGGGTATTTCCATTACACTTGTTTGCCCACTCAGACAGCTTTTCTCCTCTTCCATTACTACATATTAAGTAAATAAGCTAACATATTGAAAAAAGATGGTTTTGGTTATTGATTTCACCATTATTGTTATCTATGAATAATATCCTAGTAGTAAAACTTCATCTCTTATACAAGTAGGGGTGATACATTTGATAAGGAAGGCAGAGAATTTATAGGGGCCAGCAATGATCTGTTTACCCTACTTGTCTTTTTCCTATATTGCTACAAATGTCCCTTTGATTAGCACAATATTTATGGAGCTAATAAAAATACCTGCAAAATTACTTATGTTTATTGCAAACTGCTGAGCAAGCCTACTGTAAATGATACTGCTTTCACAAACAGCCATTTCCCTGGATACACTCATATACCTAGTAACATAGTCCTCAAGCCTTGACTAAACATTGCTACAAAGAAAATTATATTAAAGGAGCACTCTACTTCCAACCGAATATTGACATTTTTGAGTTAGTATAGTTACACATTTTAAATTCATTTTTAATTCATAGATGATTCCTAAAAGAGACTTACATATTTAAATAATTATATTTTGTGCTAAAATTTCAGGTTATTATGTGAGTAGCTAAGTTTATCGTATAACTTAGTCAGTTACAGTTAGATTTTATCGCAATTCACATTTAAAAATTCCAAATTACTATTATAGAGCAAGGCTTGGTTCACTCACTCTGTTAAATGTCTGCTGTGCATGCAGGAGCATCCAAGCATGCATGATAACTGCTGAATACAGAAGTCTGTATCCATGAGCCCAGCAAGTGAATCCCTGAAGTCTGATATTCAACCAGCCTTCTTAAGCAAATAAATCAACTCCAGATTCAATGAAAGGCTCTGTCTTGAATAATGAAGTGTAGAGGGGTTCAGAAAAGCAGTTGATCTCTATCTCTGTCCTCTAGACATATAATTATTTGTGCAAGCACAGAAAAAAGTACACACACACACACACACACACACACACACACACACACACACATATGCATGCATTTGGACATGCACACACACACATACAGAGAATTATTATTGTTTCATCTTATGCTTTTTTAATTTAATTTTTATTTTATATATTATTATTGTTGTTGTTAGATATTTTCTTTATTTACATTTCAATTTTTATCTCCTTTCCTCATTTCCCCTCCAAAAATCCCTCTATACCACCCCCCCCCCCTTCTGCTCACTAACCTACCCACTCTGTTCCCTGTCCTGGCATTCATCTATGCTGGAGCATCGAGCCTTCACAAGATCAAGGGCCTCTCATTGATGTCCCACAAGGCCATTCTCTGCTATATCTGTGGCTGGAGCCTTGAGTACCTCCATGTGCACTTTTTGGTTGGTGGTTTAGTCCCTGGGAGCTCTGGGGTTACTGGCTGTTTCATATTATTGTTCCTCCTATGGGGAGGCAAATCTCTTTGGCTCCTTGGGTCCTTTCTCTAGCTCCTACATTGGGGACCCTGTGCTTTTCTTTTTTTACAGTCCAGTTGTTAACTCTCTCCCTGTCTGTCATCTTACATTTCCTCATCACATTCCTCCTCCCCCTGTCTCAAAGAGCATATCCCACATCCCATCTTCACCTCCATCCAACTTCACCACTCCCTGGGGCCTCAACTCTCTTAAGAGTTAAGCTTTTCTTCTCCTACTGAAGCCAGACAAGGCAGTCCTCTGCTAGCTTTGGTCCAGCTAGTGCATACTTGTTAGGCGCTAAGTATCTGAGAGATCTCAGCAGTCCAGGTTAGTAGAGACTGCTGGTCTTCCTATGGCCTTGCCAGCCTCCTCAGCTTCTTCCAGCCTTTCCCTAATTCAACCATAGGGTCCCCTACTTCAGTCCATTGGTTGGATGTAAGTGCCTCTGTCTCAGTCAGCTACTTGTGCTGTCTCAGAGGAGAGCCATGCTAGGCTCCTGTCTGTAATCACACCATAGCATCAGAAATAGTGTCAGGCCTTGGAGCCTCCTCTTGAGCTGAATCCCAATTTAGGTCTTTCCCTCAGTTTCTTCTTCATTTTTGTCCCTATAGTTCTTTTAGACTGGAACAATTCTGGATCAGAGGTTTTGACTGTGGGATGATGTGATGGTTTATATATTCTTGGACCAGGGAGTGGCAACATTTGGAGGTATGGCCTTGTTAGAATAGGTGTGACCTGGTTGGAGTAGGTGTGTCTCTGTGGGTGTGGGCATAAGATCTTCACCCTTGTTGTCTGGAAGTCAGTCTTCCACTAGCAGCCTTTGAATGAAGATGTAGAACTCTCATCTCCTCCTGTGCCATGCCTGCCTGGATACTACCATGCTCTCACCTTGATGATAATGGACTGAACCACTAAACCTGTAAGCCAGCCCCAATTAAATGTTGTTTTTATAAGACTTGCCTTGGTCATGGTGTCTGTTCACAGCAGTAAACCCTTAACTAAGACAGATGACAACCCCATCCCTCACTTGATGCCCTGTCTTTCTACTGGATGTGGCTCTACAAGTTCACTCTCCCCACTGTTGGGCATTTCATCTAATGTCCCACCCATTGGGTCCAGGGAATCTCTTACCTCCCACGTCTCTGGTACATTTTAGAGGATTCTCCCCCCGCAGGGTTGTCTGTTTCCATTCTTTCTCCTGGCTCTTGGGGCTTCTCCAGTGTTCCCTCCCCCCAGTACCTGATTGATCATGTTCCTCTTTTCCCCTCCTCCTCCTCCCTCCCACCCAGGTTTAAAACAATTTCATTAGTACTTTATGGCCTCTATGTATTTTTATATAAGTTCCTATTTTCAAACATGTTTTCTATAAATGTTATGAAAATAAAACTCATATTTTGTATGCTGCAGAGATCTTGTAGAAACCTTACCCATTAAATGCTAAGTTTGATAGAACAAATGGGAAGCAAAGGTGTCTCAGGAGGCATCATGATGACTTTCGGCTGGATGTTGATGAAGAAAACTACATGCATTCCAGACCATCATTCTCTGTCTCTCTAAACCAGTCTTTCTTTCAGTAAAAACCTTTAGATAATTGATCAATGGCAGATTAAATGAAAAAAAATGGATTCAATACTCAATATTCCCTTCTTCAATTATTAGACATAGGCAAAAGAGGTTTTAGACCAATATGATAAAGAAAAATAATTTAAAAATTTGCCCCAAGGATGATATATCAAAATTTTAATAGCTGTTTCTTATTTTTAACTACATATCTTGATTTATGGAACAAACATTGGAAAGTAGTTAAAATAATAGAAGGTAAAAAGCCCAAAAATAAATCTATAAATTTTAATTTCTATGAGGATATTGTTTGGAAAATTACCTGATCCTGTGTGATCTTATGGCAAAAAAATTGCTTCATTATTTCACTGGAGAAGAGATTCAAGAATTGCTTATACAAAAAAAGCTGAATAACTAATTCCATACCTGTAAAACTGAAAAAATGAATGTGACTGTTCAAAAGTATTATACCCTGAAATTTCTCTGTTACGTGGAGCACCTTGTCAATGTAACCATAATCTCTGTTGCTAATAGAGGACATTTTATTTCAATTAAAATAAACATTTAAATATAGAAAAGAATGAATCATAAAAATATAATTAAACAAATAAAATATGGCCAATCCCTTTAATGTCAGCGCAAGGTAAAGGGAGGCAGGAAGACTTTTGATCTGGAAATGCTTGCTCTACATAGCAAGTTCTGGGCCAGCCAAGGATACATGTGTGACATTGTCTGAAAATATATTGTGATAGATCAGTCATTTATGCCTGTGTTTTGTAAATGGTTTTTTGTTCATTCCACATTATGTTTTATTTTTGTTCTTTTGTTTTGTTTTCAGAATTTTCAAGCCTAACTATTAAGTTATATTTCCTTACTCAGCAGCCTGTCTTCTTTCATGGAGACAGCTGAATTTATCATATTTGTGTTATCCCTGTACAGATGTGTTAACCATTTAGAATTCTTCTTTCCAATTGAACATGACTATCATTTTTTAAAAATAGCGAATGATAAACCAATTTTCCCTGCTGCTCATGTCTTTTTGTATAGTCTACATGGATTCTGTATACTTCTTGGATATATATATATATATATATATATATATATATATATATATATATATATATAATGGATATAATGGATATAATATATATAATGGATATAATCATATAATATATGGATATAATATATATACATAGTATATCCATACTTGTTGGCTTTCAGTTAGGAAGCTAATGGGAGGATAGGGATAGATGAGAACCAGATCCAGTTTCTGATTGTATCCTCACAGCACTCTGAACTACCTTCTTCCAGGTATCTAACTCTCATAAGCTTCTGGTAGGGTGGGTTCCTGCCCTTTATATCTATGCCTCAAGGAGTCTACTTTTCACTTCACTTGTTACAGTCCATATTCATTTTAATTGAAAAAAATTCTATGAAATCTTTCCTGGTAAAACCTTGAGAGATCCCTACCGTTTTGTGGAAGGTGTTTTACAAAGGTATATTAAGGACAAGCTCTGACAAGCCTACATAGATTGTGTTCTACCCTTTGTAACCTTAACCCTGGCCAAGCATGGTTTTCAGTCTTTGAGCTTTTCAAAGGAATCTATATAAATCCAAGGCTTCTACTTCTAATCCTTGTTTGCTTTGAACTTCCTAGAGTTTAAATCCCTGCAGCAGTGCCATGCAGGGGGGCTCCAAACAGAACTCTGTAGTTTCAATAAAGAGGAACAGAAAAGAGACTATAAAATAATGAAGCAAAAGACGAAGAGATGTTACTAAATTGTGAAGCTGTGATGTGTACTGGGGAGAAAAGATCAGTAATAAAGAAAAAACTAGCCTGAAGACTGATATTTTACCATGATAAAATGATATTTCAAAATTTATCTTAGTGATTATTTTATTGTTTATATTCAATTTAGCTTTATATATGTATATTTTTACTGTTTTAAGAAATAAAATTTCAAATATCCTAATATGGGTAATACTGTGCTTTAAATGTGTACAATGCCAAATGGCAAATATGAATGTTTTAATCTCTGTGGGTAAAGAAGTCACAGACACTGGAGGGAATGGTGTTATTATATAAAGGGCTAGTGATTCTGTGCTTATTATTTTTACTACTTTGATCTGCACAGACAAGTAGGTTAATAAAATAAGAGAACCATCGTGGATTTCTCTTCCAGTGAAAAGGCTAAAAAGAGAATTCAGTTGGATATTTCTGAGCCATTATAAGATTAAAGAGCTGTCTCCAACAGCAAGGCATGTTTTAAATCCATATGAGTATCCAGCGGAGTGGTAATGGAAGGCTGGGATTGTTATGTTACAGCCGGCTCTTGAAAGAAACGATTATGACTACAATATCTTGGTTGGATGCTGCTGAGAAGCTAAACTTTCTGATAATTTTTTTTTCACAAAGCTGAAACTAATGATATAGACTTGAAAATAGTTGGGCACTTAGGAGCCTTCAACCTCCATCCTAGATATAGAACTGCAGACAGCTAAGGGATGCTGAGAGTAGAAGAAACTGTCTTTCCCTTGGAAGAGCACACCAAGTGATTTTCCAATTCCAAATCGCCATTCGGCAAGAAGGTTATACAATCAAGTAGGTTATATTTAGGCATACATACATATAATTGTGCATGTATGTGTGGGGAGAGGGTTGATTTAAAAAAAAGACCAATAAAAAGAGGTCATAAATGTGAAACAGAGCAATATTGTACACAGTGCACTGTGAGGAATAAAGTAAACGGTAGAATGATTTAATTATATTATTTTAGCAAACCATAAATAAGTTATATTTTAAAATTGGGATATGTAGGTAAAAACATAATTAAATATGTTACATATAAATACATATTTTATATATGATATATAAATTTGATATATATTGTAAAAGATACATTGTGGAGCAATCCATTTGTAATTTAATATACAGCTACAAAATAGAATGTTATTACAGCATCTTAAAGTCATTCAATGAGGGGGTTCCCCTACCTACCAACCCACTCCTGCCTCACCACCCTGGCATTCCCCAGCACTGGGGCATTCATCAAGCCATCACAGGACCAGGGGCCTCTCCTCCCACTGACGGCCGAGAAGGCCATCCTCTGCTACATATGTGCCTGGAGCCATGGGTCCCTCCATGTGTACTCGTTGGTTGGTGGTTTAGTTCCTGGGAGCTCTGGGGGTTCTGGTTGGTTGATATTGTTGTTCTTCCTAAGGGGCTGAAAGCCTCTTCAACTCCTTCAGTCCTTTCTCTAACTCCTCCATTTGGGATCCAGTGCTCCATCTAATGGTTGGCTGAGAGCATCCACTTCTATATTTGTCAGGATCTGACAGAGCCTCTCAGGAAATAGCTATATCAGTCTCCTTTCAGCAAACACAATAGTATCTGGGTTTGGTGACTGTATATGGGATGGATCCCAGGTGGGTAATTCTCTGGATGGCCTTTCCTTCAGACTCTGCTCTACACTTTGTCTCCATATTTGATCCTGTGAGTGAGTATTTTGTTCCCCTTTCTAAGAAGGACTGAAACACCCACATGGTCTTCCTTCTTGAGCTTCATGTGGTCTGTGAATTGTATCTTGGGTATTCCAAGATTTTGGGCTAGAATCCACTTACCAGTGAGTGTCCTTTTGTGATTTGGTTACCACACTCAGGATGATATTTTCTAGTTCTTTCCATTTGCCTAAGAATGTCATGAATTCATTGTTTTTGATAACTGAGTAGTACTCCATTGTGTGAATGTACCACATTTTCTGTATCCATTCCTCTGTTGAAGGACATCTGGGTTCTTTCCAGCTTCTGGTTATTATAAGTAAGGCTTCTATGAACAGAGGGGGCATGTGTTATTGTATGTTGGAGCATCTTTTGGGTATATGCCCAGGAGTGTTATAGTAGGGTCTTCAGGTAATTCAATGTCCAATTTTCTGAGGAACCACCACACTGATTTCCAGAGGGGTTGTACCAGCTTGCAATCCCACCAACAATGGAGGAGTGTTCCTCTTTCTCCACATCCTTGCCAGCATCAGATATCACCTGAATTTTGATCTTAGCCATTCTGACTAGTGTGAGATAAAATATCAGGTTTGTTTTGATTTGAAATTCCCTAAATACTAAGGATGTTGAACACTTCTTTAGATGCTTGGCCATTCGATATTCCTCAGTTGAAAATTCTGTTTAACTCTGTATGTCATTTTTAATAGGGTTATTTGATTCTCAGGAGTCTTACTTCATTTTTTATTAGATATTTTCTTTATTTACATTTCAAATGCTATCCCCAAAGTTCCCTATACACCCCACCCATCCCTGCTCCCCTACCAACCCACTCCCACTTCTTGCCCCTGGCCTTCCCCTGTACTGGGGCATATAAAGTTTGCAAGACCAAGTTGCCTCTCTTCCCAATTATGGCCGAATAGACCATCTTCTGTTACATAGGCAGCTAGAGACAGGAGCTCAGGGGGTGCTTGGTTAGTTCATATTGTTGTTCCACCTATAGGGTTGCAGACCCCTTCAGCTCCTTGGGTACTTCTTCTAGCTCCTCCATTGGGGACCCTATGTTCCATCCAATAGCTGACTGTGAGCATCCACTTCTGTGTTTGCCAGGCACTGGCATAGCCTCTCAAGAGACTGCTATATCAGGGTCCCTTCAGCAAAATCTTGCTGGCATGTGCAATAAGGTCTGGGTTTGGTGGCTGATGATGGGATAGATCCCCGGGGGGGGGGGTGGGTAGTCTCTGGATAGTCCATCCTTTTGTCTTAGCTCCAAACTTTGTCTCTGTAACTACTTTCAAGGGCATTTTGTTCTTGATTCTAAGGAGAAATGAAGTATCCACACATTGGAGGAGTCTAACTTCTTGACTTCTTCGTATATATTAGAGATTAGTCCTGTATTGGATGTAGGATTGGTAAAGATCTTTTCTCAATCTGTTGGTTGCTGTTTTGTCCTATTCACAGTGTCCTTTGCCTTACAGAAGCTTTGCAATTTTTTTGAGGTCCCATTGAGCCATTGGTGATCTGTTCAGGAAACTTTTCCCTATGCCCTTGTGTTCAAGGCTCTTCCCCAGTTTCTCCTCTAATAGTTTCAGTGTATCTGATTTTATATGGAGGTCCTTGCGGATGGGGAATGTGTTAGAGGTGGTTTCCAGGAGGGGGGAATAGCAAGGAAAGGGGATAACATTTGAAATGTAATAAAGAAAATATCTAATAAAAAATAAAAAATAAATAAATAAAAGAATACATAAGAGAGTAACATCATTTTACATTAATTGTTTTGTTTACTCTCTTTGCATGTTGTATTTCTGAGCTAAATTTCTCCAGTCATGTTGGATTCTAGGTCAGGAATTGCAACATCTTTATCCTTCTATAGTATATCGTTCATGAAATGTCACACTTTCTTTCATTATATTGGAGTAGGCTGTCAAGTAGAATCATTAAACAGCATCATCTATTGTTATATTTTCTTTCAAAAGCTGTACAATATAAACACCAATCATCCATTTATTTGTAAGAAAGATTGATTAATTGATTGCATTTTATAATATATCAAATAATTTAAATGGCATATATATATATATATATATATATATATATATATATATATATATATTTCATTCAAGTAATACAAGCCTTACTAGTTTCAGTTTTGAGGGCTTCCCCCCCTCCCATAGGCCTAACATTTGAGGATAAACAAAATTCTTCATGCAACAGATGTTTACTTTTAATTCTAGGGTTTTTAGTCTATCTTTAGTGTCTGACATAATGGTACAGGAAACAATTATCTGAAAATTGTTAAGACTACAGGAGAATAACATGAAGTACTTCCAAGTCAGCTTACTTCAAATATTCTAACCAGTCTGAGTGACAGGACACTGATTAGTCTGGATTTAGTTAACAATATTTTATTTACCTCACTTAATTTACTTTGACTAGATAATTCTCCAAATCTCATTTGCCTCAGTCTCCCAGATACCACACACAAGTTCTAGTCTTGATCTCACTGAAGATTCTATGGATACTCATATTGGATTTCCCAGGGTTTTAAGACTTTTCCAATACAGGGTGGTAAACTACATTGGGTATGGTACTTATAGGGATGGCATAAATTCTGCAAAATTGAACTTTAATAAATTTTTATGTTAAATTTTTGTATTTATTTATATTCCAAATGTTGCTCCCCTTCTGGTTTTGAAACTTCACTGCAATCATGTGTCTACATCATTTAAAAGATAAATTAAGTCATAATGATGGCCTCCAGTCTCTTGAGGGTTATGTGTATCTTCTCTGACTGAGTCCAGACCCAGCAGTCCTCTGCTCTATATGCACTGGGGGCCTCACATCAACGGGTGTACTATGCTGCATGGTTGGTGATCCAGTGTCTGAGAGATCTCTGGGTTCAGGTTAATTGAGACTGATGGTCCTCCTATAGCTTCTCCCTCTTCCTCATCTTCTTCCAGCTTTTCCTTTATTCAACCACAGGGGACAACTTCTGTCCATTGGTTCGTTGCAAGTATCTGCATCTGACTCTTTCAGCTGCCTTTTGGGTCTTTCAAAGGGCAATCATGATAGGTCCATTTTTGTGAGCACTCTGTAGCCTCAGTAATAGTGTCAGTCCTTGGGACCTCCCCTTGAGATGGATCCCAACTTGGGCCTCTTGCTAGACCTTTTCCTCAGGCTCCCCTTCATTTATATCCCTGAAGTTCTTTCAGACAGGAGCAATTATGGGTCACATTTTTGACTATATGTAAGCAACCCCATCCCTCACTTGATGCCTTGTGATTCTGCTGGAGGTGTGCTCTACAAGATCCCCCTCCCCACTGTATGGCATTTCATCTAAGTCTCTCACCTCTCAGGTATCCGATACATTTTGGAGGTATCCATCTGCTACCACCAGAGGTTTCCTGTTTCCATTCTTTCTGCTGACCCTCAAGGATTCAGTCCTGTTCCTCCCATACAATACCTAATTATGTTCCCCTCTTCCCCACATCCACTTTCCCACCCAGGTCCCTCCCTCTCTACCCCTTCCAATGATTCCTTTCTTCTCCATTCCAAGTGGGATGAGGCATCCTCACTCGGGCCCTTTAGCTTGTTAGACTTTTTGAGTTCTGTGATTTGTTTCCTGGGTATTCTGTAATTTTTAGGCTAATATATACTTATTATTTATCCAGTTTTGTATTAACAGTTTAGTACATATAGAAAACAAAAGAATGATGTTTTAGAAATAAAATAGGATCTACTTTGCTTTATTTGTAGAAAATTTACATGTTATTCATAATATTCTCTTCAAAATACATGTATAAATCATTGTTATTTTACATATAAATCCTATATAACCAATATGACAAATATTATATTTATTTTTAATAATCTTACCAAATTGTGCTCATGTTTATTTGCTCCATTAGATTTAAGTTATAAATTGAGATAAGAGTAAAAAGGAAGGACAGTGATAATATAAGGAAGATGAAATTGAGTTGAGATAAGCCTGGGTAAATTACCAAAGTCAACAACATCCTGAGAAAGTACATTTCTTCAAGGTCAAGTACAAGTTAGTAGAGACTTGCCCCAAGGACTTCTACTTGGAAGCACTAATAGTGCAGAAGAAGATAGTTGTACCAACAATGGGAATATCATGAACAGGCATATCATGATGCTCAGAGATAAACACTAACTGTACATAATTAAGATTCTGTGTTCATGTCTTTTGAAGATTATATTTACCATGTTCATTGATATGAACATACCTTCCCAGTGTCAGTGGCTCCATTTCCTCTATTGCTGATTCTAGATTATATGAAAGTGGGGAAGCCGAGCTCTAGCATAGCTACCAATGTCCATCTAAAAAGATGGTAGCTGTTGAGATAAAGCAAATGTGAATGCACGAATTTATGCATACCGATATATTTTATGTCTATAAATTATTCACATGCCATTAAGTGTCTATAAGATATCTATTCCAGAACAATTGTATTTGAAATTCCTTTTCTACTGACATTTTGTATAGATTAACTTTTAAAACAAGCATAACTCAGAGTATTTTCAATTTATAATGATGTTTCTTTTCCTTTAAAATACCCTCCTAGATTCTATTTCAAATATAGCCAGTATTTTACACATAGTTAAAGAAAGAAAAGTGAAAAGCAAAAAAGAAAAGAACAAAAGGAAAAAATCTATTCAGTTCCAAAATGAGATAGGGCCTTTAAAGTTCATCTTAACTTAATAGTTCACATATGACACTGTCTATTTTAACCTAAAAATGATGTGTGAAATGATAGCATTGAATTTTCTAGTGGACTGGGAATTATAGAATAATGAATAACCTTGGGAAGTACAATTTTCCTCAGGATTGAAGTGATTCTGTTCTGGTTCTGTGACTCCTATTCTTATGTACTATGTCATAAGTCAGTGTTATCAACTGTTCAATCAAAACTTAAAAAAAAAACAAAAAAAAACTAGAGATAGCAACATTATTTAATCATGGGACTGATTGTATTTATTTATTTTTAAATTATTCATTTCTTATACATTACAGCTCAACAGCAATTTCCCATCCTCCTGTACCGCCCGTACTTGTTTCTGTACCCCCACTACTTCCTCACTTCCAGATCCACTCTTCTTTCTCTTCCATTTCCTTCCAGAAGAAACTAGGCCTCTCAAAGATATCAACCAACTAACTTACAATAAGACTAGCCACAAGACATCAAATGAAGGATCAGTGAGACAACTCCATACAAGGAAAAGGATCTTAAGAACAAGCAAAAGAGATAGGAAATCCCCCACTTCCTTTGTTAGGACTCCCACAAGAATACTAAGCTACACTACTGTAACACATATGAAGAAGCCTGAGCTCCGACACATTCTGGGGCCCTGATTATTACTTCAGACTCTGTGAGCCCCTATGACCCCATCTTATTTAACCCTGTGGCCATGTTCTTGTAGTATCTTCAATCCCTCTGGTTCCTACAATAATTCATTCACTCTTCTGCAGGGTTCCTTGAGGTTACCTAATGTTTGGGTTGTGGATCTCTGCTTCTGTTCCTGATGGTTACTGATGGAAGCCTGTTTGATGACAACTGAGCTAGGTTCTGCTCTATGAGAGATGCAAAATATGATTTGGAGTCATTTCACTTTTCATCTAAACTACTTTAATTTTTTTGCTGGTCATGTTTGTTCTTTTCTATACCTTTGCGCTATCTGTCCTCTGGTTCCTGACACTCAAGACAGTGTCAGGCCTATGTTTCTTCTTGTGGAGTGGGTCTCAACTTGGACAGTATTGGTTGGTCCTGCTACAAATTCTATGCCACCATTTCTCCAGCACATCTTGCAGGCAAGACAAATTGTAGCAGCAAGGTTTTGTGGCTTGGTTGATATTCCAGTCATACTGCAGGTGCCTTGCATGGTTATAGATGATATCTGGTGCAGGCTTCTAATCCCCCAAGACTAGGAGTCATAGCTATCATAAGTCTCTTAAATTCCAAGGAATTTCCATTATACTTGGTTTCCACATTGCTCCCCATAAGGCCTCCAAATCTAGTCATCTCTACTAATGCTTTCTCCTTACATGCCCCTCCCTCACTTGAGCCCTCCTGTTTCCATCCCCTTCCCATGCCAGTCCACTATGTAAATTTGTTCTATTTTCTTTATCCAGGGTGATCCATGTGTCCCCCCACCTGAGCCCTTCACACTAATTAGACTCTCTGGCTCTGTGGAATGATGCACAATTTATTTGTTATGACTTTTTGAGACGATGTCTCACTCTGTAAGACTAGCTGGTCTGAAACTCAGTGAAGAGGTCAGGCCTAGCTATGACATACAAGAAGTCATCTGATGCATCTTCAATTTGTTGGGGTTACAGCAATCACTCACTACATGAAAGTCACATGTGATTTTAATAATACATTTTATTATTTTATATGTGAAATAAAAACAGAATAGTTGGTTTCATTTCTCAGTTAATTTTAATTATATATTTTTAAATTTTAACCAAGAAAAAACCAAAGTTATTCTTTATGATGTGTCAAATGTATCTAATTATTCTTTACTTTTATTCATATGCCTATCAAAATATTCTGTTTATTGCATGTAAACATTCCTATCAGTTAAACATGACTGCTAAAAGAAAAATGGAGATCATTTCCTGAATTCAATGAGGCTAGTGTAGGTGAGCAAAGTAACAAATTTAAGAACTATAGAAAAGATCCCTGGAAAAACATCGATTGAACTCAGTGGTTCATAAAACAAGAACAAACAAAAGCCATGCTAGTGAGAGAGGAACACATCAGGGGAAAGAGGCTCAGGCTGTTCCCGAAGGTATAATAAAGATGATAGCATAGAGAAGCTGGCCACAATGTGTTACACACACACATAAACCTGTCAGCAAGGAAATGGGAAATTAAGAAAAGAAATCCTTGTTAAAAAAAAAAAAAGGAAGAAAAAATTAAAAAGACAGGAGACTGAGATGACTATTAGAGCCTTCCAAGTGAATGTTTAAGTTGGATTCATGGCTAGTGAGGAGGTAATGAAAAAAAGATTAACAATAGATAACAAAATTATAACAACAACATTAACAAATGTATTAACACACTTTTATGTGACTTCAGATATGAAAATTCAAAGATTGAGTGAAAGTACCTACTTTTCCTAGTTTTCAAAGAGAACAGGTAACTGGAGAAATGTGATTATAAACAAACAAACAAACAAACAAACGAAGAGAACAGAAGAGCTGTTATGTGAGGATATGCTTAAGAAAGGAGTAGGAAGCCAGAGACCTATTAGGTCAATTTCCTGTCTGAACAGTATTGCTTCTCTCTGATCTTTTGTGCATTCATTATGTTGCTACTTGCTTATTGAGGGTTTGTAAGAGAGAAAACTTTATCTCCTGTATTAGAAATGCTACAGAGATAAGCATTTTATAAATTTTATGATTTGCCCCCTGTGAGAATCACTTTCATTTCTGTACTTTGCTTTGGGGGGTATGACAAGGAAATGTGATGGTGCTCTGAGGCCCTGTTTAACTAGTCATTCCTGGTTAAAGGTGGGAGCAACCCATGGTGTCACAGTTTGACATAATAAGCTGGGAGGTAGAATGGCATGGCCCTTGACACTTTTGCTTTCCCAGGAGAATCTATGACCCTTCTGCCACTGCTCTCCATGTTGACTATGGAAGACAATTTGATTATAGAATTCCTATTCAATTTCCAAGTATTGTTACTTTGTAAGTACCTTGTCTCTGTTAGCTTACTAATAATGACACAAAAATAATATATTTGTAATTTTGACCATCAAGTGTGAGAAACTGTTAAAGATTTTATTTGCTTTTCAAATATTTTATCTTTTTGTTAAATGTATTGTTATCTTCAATGTTGTTACAAATAATGCTAATAAGCTATCATTAGCAGTATGTAATGTTCTACTTTTATTTTATCTACTCTTATTTTTCATTCATTTTATCTTCATAATTACCTAGAATCTGAATGCAGAAAGGCATGTTTGACAACAGAAAGAGCAAAAGAACATTTTCTATTCCTCATATTCAACATTCCTCTAAGAAAAACAAATAGCCATTTCCTCCTTTGCATTTTGATATCACATTTTCTGACTCTAATAACTAGTTTGTAATTTCATAAATTCATTGTTTTTAATAGCTGAGTAGTACGCCATTGTGTAAATGGACCACATTTTCTGTATCCATTACTCTGTTGAGGGACAACTGGGTTCTTTCCAGCTTCTGGCTATTAAAAATATGGCTGCTATGAACATAGCAGAGCACGTGTCCTCATTACCAGTAGGAACATCTTCTAGGTATATACCTAGAAGAGGTATTGCTGGATCTGCTGGCAGTACTATGCCCAGTTTTCTGAGGAACCACCAGACTGATTTCCAGAGTGGTTGTACAAGCTTGCAATCCCACCAGCAATGGAGGAGTGTTCCTCTTTCTCCACATCCTCGCCA
>NC_034597.1:97966410-97966934 GCF_900095145.1 Mus pahari
CTTTCTTCCCTATATATTTCAGTGTCTCTGGTTTTATGTGGAGTTCTTTGATCCACTTAGACTTGAGCTTTGTACAAGGAGATAAGAATGGATCAATTCGTATTCTTCTGCATGCTAACAGCCAGTTGTGCCAGTACCATTTGTTGAAAATGCTGTCTTTTTTCCACTGTATGGTTTTAGCTCCTTTGTCAAAGATCAGGTAACCATAGGTGTACGGGTTCATTTCTGGGTCTTCAATTCTGTTCCACTGATCTAATAACTAGTTTGGGCTGTAAAACCCACGTATGCCTGCTGTCAACTTTATTTCCTAATGTTTGTAATTATCACGCTTACCACCCAATCCGTTGCATTAGTATCAAAAACTAAATTAATTTTATCTTGAGAGATGTCACAATGACTGACACTCTGACTGCAAAGGCATAAACATGGAGTTAGGATACCGGGCATCTCCTCAGGTGGAAGGACGAGGTATCAATGGAGTTAGGATACCGGGCATCTCCTCAGGTGGAAGGACGAGGTATCAA
>NC_034597.1:97967408-97991527 GCF_900095145.1 Mus pahari
CCGGGCATCTCCTCAGGTGGAAGGACGAGGTATCAATGGAGTTAGGATGCCGGGCATCTCCTCAGGTGGAAGGACGAGGTATCACCTGCTTCAGGCACAGCACCGGTCACACAGTAGCAAGATGAAGATTTCCAGACCTTTCTGGGTGGAAGAGATGTCAGTGTGTCTCATACTCTTATCTGCACACCCACATGTGCAATAGCATGCCTGTACTCCATAGACACACACACACACACACACACACACAGCATAATAAAGTCAAGAAACATACACCTAAATGCTCAAATGGGATCCTTTTTTATTTGAAACACATTGTAGCTCACCATACTGCAGCCTCCTCCATCTCGTCTGCTTTCCTCTTTCTTCCTTTCTCCTCCATTCTTCCGGCTGACCATCTTTTCCTTCCTTTCTGATATGTTCCAATGTGTCTTAAAATAAGCTACAATTTCATTTTGGAAAAAAATCTCCTTTCTGCTTTATATTATGTGGATTGATAAAGGAGCATATAATGAATGTTGTGAAGGTGCAGTAAAAAAAATCTTTTCTATATGTGATAATCACATCTGGAGGGTTCATGGGGAATTATCTGTGACTGTTCTCCATGATGAGACCTCAATAATTAACCTACTATAAAGCATAAAGGCTCATGGGATTTTCTTATTTTGTAGTATAAATTTGCATATTTTGCCTCAGAATGTCAAATATCAAGTAAGAACTGAAGAACATATACAGGATAGCCTCTGCACAAATGTGGTAGACATGCAGCTCACTCCCCATGTGTGTCCCCCAACTGGATTTGGGGACTGTACTAAAGCTGTAGCCTGACTGTAGAATACATTCCCCAACAGGGATGCTTTGTCTAACCTCAATGGGAGAAGATATACCTCCTAATCTTGCAGAGACTTGATATATATGCCAAAGTGGGTTGTCCCAAGCCACTCAGAGGAGAAAGGGGAGGGATGGGAAACGGACTCCTTGAGGTGGCATCAGGGAGAAGGCAACATTTGAGAGAGGGGGGAGGTGGGGAGAGGGAGAGGGAGGGGGGAGAGGGAGAGGGGGAAGAGGCTAGAGAGGGAGAGAGAAGAAAATGAGGAATCAATGCTAAGAAATCCATATACTTTATCAAGAATTTTACTGTTTTTCAATCCTACAGAAAGCCACAGATTTACATCTGGTGTGTTTTATGAATAAAATGGTATCTTGAATCTGTATTAGAAAGAATATAAATATTTTGCCATGTTAACATTGCATTTACTTTTATGTCACGTGAAAATATGCACCCCAAAATTCTATTACATATTGTTTCCTTTGCAAAGTAGATCAGCACAAAACTAAATGCTTGTTTTATTTAATGCTTTTTCTTCATAGTAAATATAAAAAATAGTTAAAATATGCTTCATGAATTCAAGAGGTATTCTTTGATCTTTTGAAAGAAAAATAATTTTATTTGCTGCCCATTAAGCAGAACTCTTAAAACACTTTTAATAGGTGGTTTTCATTTTTTGTTGCCGACAGATCTCAGGTTTATTGGTCATTATTAAAATTTAGTAGGAAAGATTAAGTGTTCTGTTCTCTTCAGCTATAAATCAACATAATATGTCTCATTCTGGTTTCTACAGCTACATTGAAACTTTCTTTGAATAACATTTAGTCAACAGACTCCTAAAACAATGCCGGAAAATAAACCTGCGAAAAGCACATGTGACCTCTAGGTCTCAGTAGCCTAGATTTGGTCTGGATCTTTGTCTCAGCTTATTATGCGTAACAATTTGAACCATAGATTTAAAAAAAAATGTATTTCTAGTCCCTAAGATTCCTTTTACCAGTTATCCCTAGAAGATTCGGTTGGCTGGTTAGAGACAGAGCCCTGTGCACACCAGGCTGACATATTCACTTTCTTACTCTATTCTTGAATTTCTGATCCTGCTATTTCCAGTTTTCTAGTACTAGGATTTCAGGCTGGTGCACCAGGTTTTATGGACTTCTGGGCACAGAATGTTGTAGTGATAGACAGGAGATAATCTAGCAGTCCTGGAATGTCATAATTTATTTGTAATCATTCTCTTTGGACTTAGGACTTTGTTTTGTTTTGTGTGTCCTCTGAAGCAACCTCTTAAAATCAATTTGAATAGATGCTATTTACCTTGTTTGCTTTTTTCCTGTGACTATAGGACTGAGTGCATGGATTCGTGATACTTCATCACTAATAGTATATTTATATGTAAATAATACATAAAGTTGAATATCCCTTCTTTCAGTTTTATGCCAAAATGAATCGCTAGTGATAAATCTATGCCTACTTTCATTATTTGTTAAAAAATCATATACACTTTTTAAAGTCTACTGAATCCACATAGTATTATCAAAATATGCAGCTTTGGAGGACTCTCTCCATGAGCATTCTCCATGAGTCATTCTATCCTGGAAGAAGAAGAAAAGTGACTCTTTTTCCCCTTAGAATCAATTTTCAAAAATAATTTTCAATTTGTTTTTATGTGTGTATAAATCTCTCTTTCACCCTCTCTCTCTCCCTCTGCCTTCCCTCTCCCCCTCTCCCCCTCTTGCCTCCTCGATCTCTCCGTATGTGTGTGTGTGTGTGTGTGTGTGTGTGTGTGTGTGTTTGGTTTTCATGCATGTTCACTTGCCATCATGCCATGCATGTGTGAGGTTAGAGGACAATTTGGATTTTTCTTCTCCAATTTTCACAGAAGCTTTGGTAATAAAACCCACATTTCTAAGTTTACTAGACCTTATCCCCAAGGTGTTTCAAAAACACTAAAGTTTCAGTCTTTGCTTTTTCTGAAGGTATTGACTGGACTCACACACATTCCCACAGTATCCATGTGGTCACAATGGCTGTATCTGCTTCTCTAATGTGTCAAGCTGGGATGTTTGGTAGGTGCTCTCTAAAAGATACAACTGTCCTTGTGCTTTTTGCTTTCCTATTATGGTTGAAATGCAGTAAAGCTAAGATGCATTTAAAGAATTGTATTCCTATCTGTTTCTCTAAAGTACATAAATATTATATATATATATATATATATATATATATATATATATATATATATATATATATGTATATGAGTCTATTACTTTTTGTATAACCTCTTATGTTCTAAAACAAAATTTTCCAGAGTGTATGCGTGGAAAAATGCTGAGTATCAGGGCTTCTAGCATAAAATAAGAAAATATTAAAAACAAGAATTCTATAGGGCAGTTCTTGATTCTTATCAATCTATACAAATATGACCATTTCACAACACTGTAACAATTAATTCCTCATATTAATATGACACTTATCAGGCAATTTTGTTTGTAGTAACCTGCCACTTACTTTTAAAAATAAGCTTAAAACTTGCATGGCACCTTAAATATGACAAGTTTCTTTTTCATGTATCATGGTACTTTTTTTTTGCTGTGAGAAAGCTGATATTTTCATTCTGTTTTGTTTTGGGTTTTTTTTTTTTGCATATCTGAGGATTGAATATAATGTCTCTTATCTGAGGAGTGTACTGTACCTCCAATTACACCTAGCCTCTCAGTCCCTTGAGCCGTTTACTTATTAGTTTTATTTGAGCCGTTTACTTATTAGTCTTGTTTGAGCTGTTTACTTATTAGTCTTATTTGAGCCGTTTACTTATTAATTAGTCTTTCCTTAATAAGAACTCCAGATTTCTCTACAACTTGAAATTTATGTAAATTATATGAGAAGGGTCAAGTATTTAAAGACCTTCAATAACAGTATCTCAGGAATATTAATTTGACTATAATTTACAGAGATGTTTCTGTTTCTACATATTCACAGATGAACTTTTTTTCTGTATTTACTAGCATATCACAGTCATTGCAGTTATAAGACCACTGTCTATTTTCCAAATGTCATAGTGAGTTACTACAGGACTCATTGGAAAGTCACAACACTGATTCCAAATACAATGGATGCATTAAAGATACGGGGTAGCTATTTATTTGTTCCTTTGAGTTTTGTTAAAATGCTTCCAATGGTAACTATCCCACCAGGATTTGCATTTCACTGTTGAAAATCATAGTTCATAGGATACAATCCAGTCGAGGTACTGCTATCTTCACTATTCATCATCCTCCTTCAATATTTCAAAGTTAGCAGGATAATGAAATGTCTTTTTTCCTCTCCCCAAATTGATTGAATATTCCTGAATTAAATCAGTCATTTATAACAAGCCCTGGATGAATTTAGTGAAGTGGAAAATCATTTTTAAAGTCTTTATTGATGCAGTAGTTTCTGTGCTGTTATAAAATAGCATGCTATTAGTTCTTAGAGTCTATTTATCATAAAAGGTCATAATCCTGGTGTCATGGTACTTCTATTATGCTATGAGAAGAATATCATTTATATACATAACATGTCACTGGGAATATTAAGCTGTCTCATCATGCTAATCATGTAATATAATCATGCCAGCTCTATTACTCTAATGCATTTTGCTATATTAAGTATGACAGAACATAATTTACCTGGATTGCTAATAGGTGTCTCTATAAATTTGTTTAATAGTGGAATTTTAATAGTGGAATTTTAGTTGTATTCATTCCAAATTTATTTCTAAATATTATGGTTACAATTTATGTGTTTATATTGCAAAAGTTTCATTATTAAAGGAAATCCTATAAAATAAGATATAAATGTGTAAACATTAACCAATCATAAAAGCATATTTTAAATAATGCTATATAAGTCATAAAATTATTTAAGTTTGATTGTATAATTTTTCTAAATCCTCATTTTCATATTCACTCATGCTTTACCTTCCTTGGTCCATTCTCCTTACCTCCTCACATCCTTACTGAGATTAGAATAATTAATTCACTTTTCTCAGTATCTCCATTCCACATGTGACATATTATACTTCATATTTAAGTTATTATTTCCTGGTGTATGTATATAATCTTGAGGTTCCTTAAGCAGAAACTTCACAAACTATTTTGGCATAATAAAACTCTGATAATGTTTCAATATAATTGACATTTTTAAACGAGCTCTTAGTTATGAGAAAATTTAATGTCCATGTTTATTACAGTGATAATGATAAATGTTAACTTATAGGACCCACCTATCCATCTGAAAGTTAAAAACAAGATAATGTAAAAAATTTACATACATTATGGACTTTTGTCAGCCATATAGTAAAATGAAGTTACTTTGTTTGCAGGAAACTGGAAGTAATGAGAAAGAATTGCATTAAGTGAATTAAACAAGTTTCAAAAAACCAAATATATATATTCTCTCATTTTCAGTTTCAAGATTTTTATACAGGTAGGTACAATCTTGTATGGGTATAGGAAAAATATATCTCTATCTAAAAGGTTAACACTTGATAACACTTCCTCATAATCATGTTTTTCTTGTTCAGATATTTCACATCACTAATGACAGAACTTGATAATACTTCCTCACGATCATAAAGTTTTCATTTAGATATTCACATCATTAATGACAGAATTTTTTGAAATGCATTTCCCATCATCTCCGCACTGACATCTGATGTATTTGCATTACATAGTGTATTTAGAATATTGTGAATCATTTTGATAGTTAAAACATTTTATCCCACATAGACATAATGAGCTTAAGTAGTTGTTTCCTGGATGTTCAGAAGATACTCCTATGTTCAAGAAATAGGATTGTATTTCATCAGCAATTTGCATGGTCTCCATATTCATATATATCTTGCCATGTCCACCAAGGCTCAATCACGATCCATAGACAGTATCCTCATAGCACTAAGAAGAGTGGAGTGGATGAGGAGATAATTTGACAGTTATGAACCCGGGCTGCTCGCCCACAAAACCTGCTAGTATATCCCAGAACCCATGTCCAGTAGTTCAAAATCACCAGAAACACTTGTTCCAAAGTATCTGTTATCCTATTTTGGCCTCCATAAGCATTTCTCTCAAATCAGTTCACAACCAGACAGAGACACAAACACACGCGTGTATGTGCATAAGCACAAACAAACCAAGACCATTGAAAGTGAGTTCAGAAACATTGATCATTTCTGATGACACTTTAGGACCAAAGTGCTTCATAAACATTTTGAACAAGTATTTTATAGTTTTATTTTGCTTAAATCTCAGGTTTCATCTAGAAGTTATGAAGTATGAAAAGAAAAAGTCTAAGGAAACTTATGAATAGAGTAAGAGGAAATTGATTCTTCAAAGAGTTCCTTCAAGTACTGGAAACAATAATGAGATCAAATCAGAAATTAAGCCTACATGCCTCATTTCAATATGGACATCCTCAAATTTTTAGTAAAATATATAAGTATTATGTAGTTAATCTAACTAAAATTATCTTAATAATAGGTCTTATGTCACTGATATGTTCAATATCACTATAAAATTTATTGGAAAGCCTCTTTAATGTAAAAAAAAAAGAGCAAAAAACAAAAAAACAAAAAACAACAACAAGAGACATTTAGTTTTATAGTGTCTGTAGATGTAGGAGAATTTTTCTTAAATATATTAAAATATTACTATATGTTCTGGAATATATGATTTTAATCGCTGAAATCGGAATACAGTATTGTTTTAATCATATTTAAAAGTCAAAATCAAATTTTTGTATTTTTTTAATATGTCATTAGAAAAAAGTTTTCTTTCTGATAATTTTAAAAATGGATTCAGAAAATAAAGAACTGAATATTAAAATATCATTTTTTAAGAAATGTTGTAAAAATAAATCCATAAAAGTCAGTAACCTAAAAGTCACTGTTTGGGGGATATGATTTTCTCTGTATCATTCATATCCTCATATCATGTTTTTTTATTCTATGCAAATTAATATGAAATTATTAACAAGGCCTGTTTATTTCCTTTTAAGAGATCAAAGGTTATCAATTTTACTTGATATTTTATTTTAGATTTCTTGTAATATATTACTCCAATTCTACAAAATAAGTTAAAAATACAACATATCCACAGCAGGAGCATAATCCGATGCATATTTCCTTAAAGCAAGCGGAAATGACCTCAGTGTGAGCCATATGGTGGAAACAGGAGAGATCAGTGCTGCCATGTGGACACACGCACACACATTTAATCTTAACATAGCAATGTTTGAACTCCAGTGAGCATCTGTATAATGCTATCACTAAATAGACACCACCTGTGAACTGCAGGACTGAACATACAATGTTGGAAAGAAAAGTTCCACTCAATATCCAGTCACAAAATAGAACAGGGAAAGTGATGTTAAGTCGTTGATCTAAAAATACAACAGAGTAATTAATTCATAAGGAAACAAATTAACAAAGGGAAGAAACACTTTTAAGTAAATGAGACATCATCTATTACTTAAAAGTAAAACTTCACATACCCACAGATATACATACAGAAGTTTGATGAATCTAGATAGAAAGATAGATAGAAAGATAGATAGATAGATAGATAGATATTTCAAAGAAGTAACATGTATTAATTATAAACATTAAAACACATGTTGAAACTATAAAAATATAATGAAATGTGTATACTACTCTCACATTAACAAATGTGATCAAAAAAGAAAAAATTATATAATCAACATCTTCTTGGAGTATTTCAGCAGGTAATAATTAATCAAATGAATAAAAAGTAAATTCTTAGGCCTCACCAGAGAGATACAAGATACTGAAAAGATACAATAACAGACATGATGAAGTCCTATTTCAAAATAAGGATGCTGGAAGACAATGACACACTATACATATGAAAAAATTACCATATGGCTTTGAATAGTGATTCCTGTGTAATGTAAACACTTTTTCAACTAGGCACAAAAGTGAATTCTGAGGATAAGCTGATTTTTGTCAAGATGTTTCAACATAAATGTGCAATTAAACAATAACCCCCCCAAATCAAAAGATATATTTCATGAAAAAAGAAATATTCATATTTCATGCTATAGTAGTTGAATTCTATTTAATGAGAAATATTTTTTATTCATCATTCTATTCATTTACATCTCAAATGATATACCACTTTCAGGTTAATCCTCCACAATCTCCCCATCCCACAACCTCCCTTTTCTCCCTGCCTTTGCCTCTATGAGGGTGGTTACCCACCCACCCACCCTCTCTCACCCCACCCCTCCAACATCCCCTTTTGGGGGAAGGGCATCAAACTGACACAGGACCAATGGCCTCTCCTCCCACTGATGTCACACAAGGCAATCCTCTGCTACTTATGTATCTGGATCCATGGATCCCTCCCTGTACATTACTTGGTTGATATTCTAGTCCTTGGGAGCACTGGGTGGTTCGGCTAGCTAATGTTGATCTTCCTATGGAGTTGCAATCCCACTTAGCTCCTCCAGTCTTGCTGCAGCTCCCCTACCCAGTTCCTGTGCTCTGACTGATGGCTGGTTCCAAGTATCTACATCTAAATAGGTCTGTTGCTTGCTGAACAGCCCATAGAACAGTCACATCAAAATAATGATTTAGCATCCATTCTCTGTCTTTCAGTATGTGCTACCAGTTCATATGTATCATTTTCTGTAACCTGGTGTTACACCAGTATAATGCTGTTATTTATTTTTACATAGGTCTTTTGCTTCAGTCAAAACTCTCTGAAAATGCCTTCACTGGTAATCTGAGGTCTATTTCCTTAGGTGACTGAGGTAAAGGGACATCGATAGTCAAGATCAGCTGTGCCAAGTCTATTACTATCCACTATATACCCAAACACAATACTTTATACCCAAAACTGTCATTCTGGATGCATGTATGTTGATGCAAAACACATTCGGTGTACCTTCAAAATTCTCAATATTCTATAGCATTTCCAAGGCTAAAATTTGTGGTATACATATATAAAGTGTTAAGTCATAAATAAAAGAATCAAATTAAAGAATCAATGTCTTTTCCAAACTAAAATCAATCTCTTAGCTGTGATTTTCCCCCTTAAAATTTCCAAAACAGCCAGGCTGTGGTGGCACACGCCTTTAATCCCAGTACTTGGGAGGCAGAGGCAGGCAGATTTCTGAGTTCGAGGCCAGCCTGGTCTACAGAGTGAGTTCCAGGACAGCCAGGGCTATACAGAGAAACACTGTCTCGGAAAAAAGAAAAATTCTAAAACAAAATGCATATATCTAACAAAGCTATCCTCCTGTTATAAAAGAAAGAAAGGGGCAGAGCATTAAAAGAATGCAACAAAGTAAGATGAAAATCTAGTAGGGAAAAATTGTCTTCTTCAGCTACATGTCCACTAGTGTTTCAGGCTAATGATAGGTTCATCTAGGCTTCTGCTTCTATATATGCACACATATGTACATGCACCCAGAATACATATGCATATACCCTTAAATATTTTCCACATAACACAACCACGTCTATGTAAACAAAAGTCTATGTAAGTAAGGAATACTGTGAAGGTGTTCTGCCAGGAAAAATATAACCAGACTTTCTTGGACTACCAGTTGTGAGCATATCTGTGTGCTTTGAACAAGGATATATTTCAAAAGAAAAATTAAAGTCTTCATCTAGAGAATATTTTATTTAAGAAAATAGTTCGTCAGCATTTACAATTAAATTGATCTAATTTTAACTGTATTTATAATGAGTGGTGGGAGAGGTGGCTTGATCAGTAAAGTGCTTTGTAAAAATATTTAATAGATTTCTACCCTAGTACCTATATAAAGACTTTGGTGCCTACATAGGCACACATAAACACATGTACCCTGTTCACACAAACACAAGCACATGCACACACACGCAAGCGCGTGCACGTGCGCGCGCACACACACACACACACACACACACACACACACACTCACACACACATGCACACACAAACAGACACACAGGAATTTCAGTGTAGTTATTCAAATTGATTCTTTTGATTTGTGGAGTCGTGTACTCCAGATAATTTTTCTGTCTTTCAGCACAGACACTGAGATCTTTTTGTTTGTCTGTTTGTTTTGTTTGTGGTTAAATAATAAAATAAAAGAACACAAAAACTAACCCATTATAATTGAAGAAAACAACAAACACAAGGAAAAGAAGCCCAAAAAGTGTACAAGAAACAAGAGACACCCTCTCATAAAAACACGAATCTGGAAGCCATAATATATACACAAAGAACCTATAAGATAAAAACAGAAAATAAAAAATATACAAAATCATAAAAATAATTTAAAACAGTATATATCTTTAAGGAAATGTCCAGATATGACCTTGTGAAACAAGGAACCTCCAGATACTCCACTGAGGTTTTCTTTGGGTCATCTACTCTTGACCATGCAACCTACCTTTAAGAGTACTTTGGTTCCCCATTGAGACTTCCTTGGAGGAAGCTAATTGCAGGTAGCTTCCAGGTTAGGGTTGGGAGTGTGTGTCCACTTCTTTCCGCTCCTTGGTCCCATCTGATACACATCAGTGCAGGCTCTGTGCATCCTGCCACTGGCTCTGTGAGTTCATTTGATCTCTGATAATGTTGACATAGACAATCTTGTTTCTTGCTGTCCTCCATCTCCTTAGGTTTTACACATTTCCTGCCTCACTTTTTTTAAACACCTTTTCTTCCACAGTGTATCTTTTTTTTCCAAAGGTAATAAATCACTGAGGGAAGGAATTCGATGGAAACATCTGTTTAGGGCTTAGTGTTCCAAGATCTCTCTGGCTCCATACAATGTCTAAAAGTGTGTCTGCCATACACTGTGGACAGATGCTTCTCTGTTGATGGCTGACCAGAGCACTGGGCAGAGTTCAATTGTTTGCTATTGTTTTTGGTTTAATTTTGCTTGTGTTTTTGTTACAGTTGTTGGTTGTATATTTAGTAATCTCTTTAACCCTCACACAGCATTTTCCATTGTCTGTAAATGTTAAATAGCTAACACTCTTTGCCATGTCCAACTACATATTTTCGTATCCTAGTATTTCATTTAGTGCTCTCTTTCACCCTAGACTTGGCATGAGAGAAGTGACTAGTAACTATGAGAAAGCTTGAATGTTATGCTATCATAATTTTTTTTCTTTCAAAGAATTAATTTCAATTCATTCTAATGTAGCCTCACCAAAACTCTCAGGGCAGCATTATACATCTGGCAAGTGCTCCACTAGAATATAATACATAAGGGGGTTCTAGACCTATAGAATTCTGGTCCCCCAATAATCCTCAATAGCTAGGTCTAGACTATTACATTTATGTAAGCCTTCTGGTCTTCTCATCTCCTACCAGAATGGTTTTTTACAGTTTTGTAAAGCTGTTGTACTGCACAGTTATGACTTTTGTATTCTTCTACATCAACTGTCTCCAAAGGTCATAAAACCACGTGTTCATATGTATCCCAACAATGGTTGTTCTTATTGGTATCAATTTACTGCATCACTCAATTTCTTATTTATCTCAATTCTGTTGCAGAATACATGGGAAAAGCAACTTTAGAATGAAAGTGTTTGTTTAGACTCAGACAGCCCATCACAGCATATAAGGTAAGGAGGCAGTCACCAGGTTTGTGCTCAGTTTGTGACCAGTCAGGAAGCAGAAATAAGTGCTGCATTATGGTTGCTTTATCGCTGTTTATTCCATCCTAGACTCCATCCAACAAAATGATGTCACTCACACTCAAGCTGTCTTCTTACCTCAGTCAGTTTCAGGAAATGCCAAAATTGCCAAACATGCCAGACCCAATCACAGCATCATTTTTTAGGGTCTCTAAATCCCATTAAGTTGCCTATTGTGATTACCCATTACAATAACTGTATAAACAGATATTGGGACTCTGAGTAGAGAGTCAGACAGTAATAAGCTACCAAGAGAGTTTAAAGAGACACCAGATACGCCTGTAACTGTATATTGCTGAAGCTAACATACAGCAAGGTTGTCATTTGCTAGAGCTTTATAAAATCAGAATTGTAGTGAGTTGATTTTATATCCATAATTGCACAAAATATTTTAAGCAATACTTAATTGATAAAATAAAATGACTTAAAACAGAATGATCAATTTAAATCATTTGTCATTTATTTTTCAACTCATAACTTAGAATCAAACTCCTTAATTACTTAATTACCATCATTACCCATGCAGATATTTAAGTAATTTGTTTTCAATTAATCATCTAGAATAAATTTGATTTTTCACTAGTATGGACTAATTTAAAAGAAAACCTTATGAGTGAAATTTTACCTTGAAATGATTGTTGTATTGAGCATTACCTAATAGGCTACTTTAGTCTACTTCAATTTCCCTTGTAATGAAGTTGGTAGCATAAATTAAAAGGCTTGTATATCGTTTTGAAAAATACAAATTATACTGTGAAGATTTAGCAATGTTTATTCAATATTTAGTAAACTTTCAATGTAAAATTTCATTGAATGTTTTTTAATTTAAAATATTTAACAATGAATTAAAATTTTAATTTGAACTTTCAAAAGTTACCTCAATTCTTTATGCCACCACGAAGTTTTAAACATATTCGTTAAAGTACAAAAATAGAAAATTTATATCTGTTGATGCTTTTCTGTTTCACATTTTGCAAAAGTCAAGTATTTTCTATTTAATTAGATACTTTAGCAAACTATGGCTCCCCCACTTCAATATAATGGCTTTGAAATGGCTCAGAAATTATGTAGACTTCAAATGCTTACTAAAGCACAGTACATTTAAAAGCTGAGAGCGAATTATCAAAACCATATGACGACCCTTTCTTTAAAATGAATTTCACATGGTAAAAGCAGAGAAGAAGACAGTCTAGGCATAACTCCTGTAAATGTAGCCTATAAATTCCTAACCCTAACACTCTGGTTTTAATTGGGTTTTGTTGTTTTATTTTGTTTTCTTTAATTTTGTTTTGATATGACTGTGGTGCTGAGCACGAAGCACTACCCTCCTTTTCCTAGACTGAAGAGATGCTTGCTTAGAAATGTCAGGGAAACAGCAAGGTTCCTGTGCTTTCATTTTGTCAGAAAACTTTATAGATTATGCCTCAAAATATAAGTGTTTGCAGTAATTTTTGTCCTTTGCAAAGTGGCTATAATCCAGACATGAAAAGAAATACACAGTTATACAGTATGGGTATGATTTGCAAGAAGAAACACATTTAAACTAAAATTATATTCGTCAAATTTGAAAGAATTATTACTATAAAAACTTTCAAATATGTTATAAAAAGCATATAGGCTTAAAACAAGCCTGGCTTCATAGAGGCATGTAAATATAATGATTGTCACTAGAGACTTAAAAATGGAGAGAAGAAGGAATCATTGACTGCAGGTTTGAACTACATGCTGAAGACAGGACAAAAATGCAAAGCAAATATAAAGAGCTCTTGGAAGCCACAGAGGCAGGGACAGAATGTAGAAACTAGAGAGGTTGAGAACACCAGGAGAACAGGGCCCTCAAAAATGAAAAGAAGGGTTTATAGGGGCTCACAATTGCAGCAGCAATCATAGATCCTGCTAGGTTCTGTGCTGCTATTACCTCTGCATGTATGTAGTGTTTTTTGTTTTTTTTTTTTTTTTTCAGCTTGGAGTTCTTGTGGGAGTGTTAACAGTGCTACCGCTGGTGTCTCTGAGGTTTTGCCTCCTCTTGGAACCCTTTGCCTCCAGCTGAGTTACCTCAACCAGCTTTGATAAGATATTTTGTGTCTAATCTGATTGCATTTTGCTATGCCAGGTTAGGTTTTTTTGTTTGTTTGTTTGTTTTTTGTTTTTTGTTTTTCTCTAAAGGGAGCCATTGATCTGGCAGGCAGATGAGGTGTGAGATGTGGTTAGGATGCATTGTATGAGAGAATAAACTTTTTAAAAAGGAAAGATCTAAGACTCTTTAAAGCAAAAATAAATTTGTAGATGGATGTTTCCATTTCCAACTCCAAATCCACCCCTTACCAAATAATTGTTCTTGAGGTTAGGTGGGGTGGAGGGTACGGCCATCCACGTGGAGACAGGTGGTAGGGAAGAGGTATGGGATGTAGAGCAGTCAGAGGATAGATCTGGTGTGGGGTGGTGAATAAAATATGGAGTGTTAAAAAAAAAGTTATTAAGTGCAATTGAATAGAAACTGTGGAGTCTCACTACTCTGAGGTCCTTCACAAGCATTTTACATACTTTGATTCACATTCTACAACATGAGACTTTTCAATACAAATTATTGATTTGCTATTTACAATCTCCACTGCCACTATTTTAGAACAATCTTTAAGATAAAATTTCAGTGTGTGTTCCCTAACACTTCCATCAGCATGGTATTTTTGTATTGGACAAAGTCAGAATGGAGGAGTCGTAGCTAAACTGTCAATGTGACCAACGAAAGCAGAAAAGGAAGAGAGGAGGGGTTTGAATTTGAGATAGGAGGTTACTTATATTAAAATAATGGGTTAAGATATCTTTTATTATGTAAGATGATAACCATGACAACAGTCACTAAGGAAATATACATTTAAAAAAATAGGTATAACACATAGAATTACTTTTTCATTATTTATTTATTTACTTAATATTTACCATTCCTCAGCCCCACTGTCTCCAAAAGGATGTCCCCACACCAACCCAACCCACTGGGGTTTCAAGCCTCTCAAGGATTAGGCACATCTTCTCTCACAGAGGCCAGACCTGGCAGTTCTGTACTGTATTGGCGCCTCAGACCAGCTAGTGTATGCTGCCTGGTTGGTGGCTTAGTGTCTGAAAGATCTCAGGGGTCTGCTTAGAGGTCTGGGTCAGTTGAGACTAAAACAACATCCTCAGTGAGGTAAATCAGAACCAAGAGGACATGTATGGTATTTACTCACTAAAAAAGTGGATATTAGAATTATGTTTTAAATTTATTTTTGAGAATTTAATGTACACATACTTTATTTACATCATCTGCTCCCTCTTTCTCTTTACTCCATCTCATAAGCTATCAATAAACAATTGTAAATGCTATGGCTGGTTGTCAACTTGACTATATCCAGGATTAACTAAAACAACAAAAAAGATCACCTGTAAGATATCTTTTGATAGATTAAGTTATTTGAAGTGGGAAAACATATTTCTAATCCAGACTTTTTTCCTGTATTTCTCAACTGGTAAGCTATTTTCCACTAAAGAACCATGCCTCATACAAAATGTTATTATATGTGGTCAATGATTTAAGAGACATTAAGGCGAGGGCTTGGAGGGTGAAAAAAAAAAAGAATGAATATGATTTCATTATCTTTTCAAAAATAAAACAATATTATAAAAAGTAATATATCACACAAATGTTTTCAGAGAATGAAGTTATGTGCTCATCTTAATAAATGCAGGAAAGAATTTTGACAAAATCCAGGGTATAAGAAGCCCTAAAGAGCCCAGGAACAAAATTAAGACATCAGAAGCTAGTAAAGACTGTATCTGGGAATCCAATAGTACATACTATATATATATATATATATATATATATATATATATATATATATATATATATATCCATTAAAGCTTTAAAGAATTTCCAATAAGTTAAAATATGACAAGAGTGTTTATTTTCTCCATTCTTATTCAGTGCAATTCTTTAAATCTTAGCTAGAATAATAAGATATAAAAAGAAATAACATAGACAGGAGTGAAAGAAGAAGACTCCCAAGGAATACTTATTGCCAATTATACAATTCCTTATCTAAGAGACCCTAAATATTCCATGTCAGAAGAACATGTTACATCTGACGGTAAGTTTATTATTAAAGTGCCAGGATACTACTATAGCATTTCTGATTTTCTACTAAAAATAGTTACACTTAATTTTATTAACATTTTTATTTTTTTTAATTTAATTTTATTTTTTCAATTATTCACTTTATATCCTGCTCACTACCTTCTTCTTGTCAGTCCCTCCAACAATCCTTCCCCTGTCCTCTGAGTTGGTGGGAGCCCCCTTACTATCCTCCCAACTCTGACAATTCAAGTGTCTGCAGAGCTAGCCAATTCCTCCCCCACTGAGGTCAGACAAGGCAGCCCAGCTAGTGGAACTTATCCCATGTGCAGTCAAGAGCTACTGGGATACCCCTTTTCCAGTTGCTCAGGAGCCACATCCAGGTCAAGTTGCATATCTACTACATAGAGCAGGGAGGCTAGGTCCAGCCCTTGGTGTATGTTCTTTGGTTTCTGGTTCAGACTCTAAGAGCTCACAAGGGTCTAGGTTACCAGATTAGTTGATCAGGTTAACTGATCAGGTAAACTATTTAAACATCTCTATAGACAGGAAAAATTAGGAGTCATTAAAAGTCTTCTGTTAGAAAAAAAAAAGTTGTTTTGTGGAGAATTCAAACTTTCAAAGAAGAGCTAATTCCAATACTTTTCAAATACAAAGAATACTGCCAAACTCATTCTCTGAGGCCACAGTCATGATGTTACCTAAACCACACAAAGACTCAACAAAGAAAGGGAACTTAAGACAGATTTCTCTTATGAACATTGATGCAAAAATACTCAATAAAATCCTTGCAAATCGAATCCAGGAACACATCAAAGACATTATTTATTATGATCAAGTAGGCTTCACCCTAGGGATTTAGGGTTGGTTCAATGTAAAAAAAATCCACCAGTGTAATGCACTATGTAAAGAAACTGAAAGAAAAGAAACCACATGATTTTCTCACTTGATGCTGAAAAAAGACTTTGATAAAATCCAACACCCTTCATGTGTTGGGCCAATAAAGAAATGGAAACAACACCCTTTACAATAGCCATGAATAATATAAAATATCTTGGTGTGATTCTAACCAAGCAAGCAAGAGCTTTGAATGAACTTCAATTCCCTGAAGTAAGAAATTGAAGATGATACACTTAAACTTTGAACCTGATATTACACACATTCCTGTTGAAGTATATTTTTATAGTATTTCTATTTACTCTATGATTTTGTTTACTTATAATACTAATACCATAAATTACAAATTTTCAGTAAATAGCTATTGGACAATTTATGCAACATATCAAATAATTAAAACAACCATTTCAATATGTTGACTTTTTAAACATAATCAATGGGTTTTGAATTATCCCTGGGTTTTCACTATTAAGCTAAGTTTTTGTGCTCTCAGTTTAGATATTTTACTAATAGACACAATAGTGCTTTCTATTCCACTAGATTTAGTTGAGTCTCATGACATTATTGAATTTGCTTTAAATTAGCACTGGAAAGAAATGGTTCTGTTACAATTTAAACCCAGTGGATACTAAACTCATTTAGTGCTGACAAGCCTCATTATTTGCCTTGTCAGAGAAAGGCCTTGAGGTAACCACTAAATATACTTGTTTACTTTAATTGCAGTGTATCTCAAAAGTTTTGAGAGTGTATAGAAACAAAGAAAAATAATTAAAACTAAGCAAAGTTCACAGAGAAGAGTCGACTGCTCTTGGCATCCTCTAAAATCAACCAACAGTAGTTAATAGAAAAAAAAAATGTACACATGGTTCAATAATTATGCGAGAGGAGGAAATGACGGTAATTTTTCCAAGAAATAACATTGCAAAGAAAATTGCTTTAAGTTAATCACTATGCTTCTGCAAACATGTAGGTAAATATCCACATATATTATATATTGTATTATATGTATTATAAATGTATGTGATACATGTATCTGACAATATAAGAGCTTTTTAAAAAATATTTGTTAGTTCATTCATGTAAAGTATTTGAGTAAAATATTTATACAACTTATGAAGGAAATAATGTGATTACAATTCTTTATATAAATTTTTGTCTCAATCTTAATCTGGAGAGCAAAGTTGGTGGACTTAAAATTTCTTACACAAATAAAATTTCTTAATTTTCACTCATATCTAATTGGTGTTTAAGAATATGACTTTATGCTACCAGAGATAATAATTTTTAGTTAATTATTTTGAAAAATAACAACTGTGTTCATAATTTCATTTATTCTGTGTGTTATCCTCCATCATAAACGTCTGCATTTTCTCAGCAATCAATCAATAGGATCAACAGAAAGTTATGCTAAAGATTTCAAAATCTGTTGTATCAATAGATATCATGTCTCCTAGAAAATAATTGTAGCTCCAAAATTATTCATTGTTTTTATTTTTTCCAGAGATGTGATTTTGAGGATGTCTTCCTTCACCAACTAAAGTTATGACCAGCTAATGGTCCATACAATCTGTGGATTCTTTGAGGCAATGGCTTATGTGGTTAATAGAGCTGGTTTCTGAAGAACATAGAAGATACATAGGTCATGTCAAATGTATACCTTTTGAAGTGAAGTTACAGTATAAAACATGAGAAATGAGGAAAATTACTATATTTTAGCCTATCATTGTTCTCTTTGTGGTATATTGTTTATTAGTCATGATTGGATAACATTCTTCATCAAACTTGAAATGGGAATGTGTCCTTTAGTGAATCAGGAAGAATTTGGGATGTTGAAAACACAATTTGGGAAAGATACAACCAAATTAATAGAGCTATATAAACTTGGATCCCACGTAAAGGCTAAGGGGCTTGTTTGTGTGTGTGTGTGTGTAATAGTATTTCTCTCTATTTTTATTTATTAACTATTTTATTTATTTTACCCCCTTGCCCATCCTCATTGCCAGAGTTCTTCACTCCATTCACCCTTCACCTCTGAGAGCGTGCCCTCTGGGGCATACCTCATCTCTGGTGCATCAAGTCTTTACAGAATTAGGCACACGTTCTCAAGGCAGTCCTCTGCTATTTATGTTCCCAGGGCCTCAGACCAGCCCACATATGCTCCTTGTTTGGCTTAGTCCCTGAGAGATCCCAGGGGTACAGAATAGTTTACACTGTTGATCTTCCTATGGGGTTGCCATCCCATTCAGCTCCTTCAATCCTTCCCTTAATTATTCCATATTGGTGCCCAACCTCAGTTGAATGTTTGGCTGTAAGTACCTGTATATGTCTCTGGCAAATGCTGGTAGGGCCTCTCAGAGGACAGCCTTGCTAAGCTTCTGTCTGCCAGCTCCAAAGAGTATCTGATATAGTGTCAAGGTTCAGTGCCCATCCATTGGATGGTTCTCAAGTTGAGCCTAGTCAGCCTTTCCTCTATTATCTGTTCCATGTTTTGTCCCTGCATTTCTTTTAGACAGGGACAATTGTGTGTGCGTGTGTGTGTGTGTGTGTGTGTGTGTGTGTGTGTGTGTGCCATATCATGTAGCTCCTACAGGGCCTGGACAAGTTGCCAAAGCCCTGGAAAGAGTATTACAGTGGGAGGTGAGATTTCAAAATATAAATATAAATATAAATATAAGAATCTTTCTACTATATATTTATAACTCAGAACTTATTCTAAAAATAGATTTGAATAATGAAGAATTATTTATACTTTGTTTCAGTAGCCTTATGTACTTTTTAATCAACCAGTAATAATTACTTGAGAAAGTAGACTTATGCAAGAAATAAACAATCCAGTCAGATTCTAAAATGTTTACTATTAAATTTGGAAGTATATTTTATTATTATATAAGATATATTCCTGCACATTATTCTTAGCTTTTTCACATCAAGTTTGATACTATGAAGAAAATGGGAGTTTTGATGCCATAATCTAGAACTTGGGAATTGCTATTTTTAGAAGATTCATGGTAAGCTCCTATTTTGTTTATAAATAATTCACACTAAATATTTAATTATATTATATTGCATTTCAACTAAAGATACTTCAGGGAAACTTGAAAGTAATAAACTAGTAAAATATCTTTAAAGTACCAGTTTTACTTTACCACAATCATGACAACAAACAGCTCTTCTCTATAATATAAACTTTGAAATAAATACTTATATTATTATCATCCTGGCTGTTGTATTAATACTTTTCTATTGCTGTGATAAAATATCATGGTCAAGACAACTTATAGATAAAAGAAAAATGATTGCTTGGGGTTTTGGTTTGAGAAGAATAATAGTCTGTTATAGCAATGAGACATGGCAGTAAGAAGCAGGCATAGTGTCTGGAACACAAAGTTTAGAACTCAGACCATAAATCATATGCAGAAAGCACAGAGAATCACCTTAGAGTGGCAAGAGTCCTTAAATTCCCAAAGCTAACCTTGAGGGACATACTTATTCCAAACAAGGCCATGCGACCTAAACTTTACAACACCAATTTTAGACCATGTGTTCAAATACCCAAGACTATGGGGATAGTCCATTCAATCCACCACAGCTATTAAATGGTTTTATCAAAGCTTGAATTTCTATCATTAAGTCCTTGATAATCAAGATAGAACACATCATTAAAATTATGTAAACTGCTGTCTAGTACTATGTCACACTTCATAAAACTGCTATGAGTAAACCTTCTGGCCTTGTAAGAAATGATAAGAGAATATTTTCAACACAGAAATTAAATATTAGTGTTTTAAGAAGAGATAAATACATTGTGAATTATCAACTTTCAGTAAAGGTTAAGTAAATTCCCCATGAAAGCAAATTGTACCTTCTGAAAGTATGAGTGACTTAAATTTGTGAAGATATCTTGTGTTGTTACTAAAAATTCTAAGTTTCCATTTAAATAAAAGCAATTATTAACATGAAGGAATTGGCTCACATAGTGCTGAGCAGCTAAAAGCTTATCTGAATTTTTTAATGATTGTTTTGTTCAGTAAAGAGAACAGAAGCATAGCACAGAGCAGCTGGGTGCTTGTGAAACACAGAAAGCATCCGATCTTTCTGGAGCTTAGACTTCTGCAAGATGGAAGTTGGCTATATCCAATTAAATTCAAACCTTTGAACATAATTAGCTTAGCCTCAGAAGAACGCCTTGCCCTAGTTAGACATGGTTTTAAACCCTATAAAAATATCAGAAGATTGTGTAACATGATGCAAAATTTGAAATGCATATAAATAAACAGTAATCTGAATAGTTAAGTATATTTTGAACATTTCAAAATTGTTTTCTTATGAGGTGAATTCAGGGTTTCGAAATGTTCAGAAGTTGTTTAAATCATGGGTCCATCATAATCCTACACAGTAGAAAACTTGGCAATTGTATCTGATCAGAGTTTCATAATACAGTTGAAAAATCTCAAGAAACTTACTTCTCTGAAGAAAATGCATAAAAATCTCTGCCATGTGAATATTTTTTTTTTTTTCTCATTAGAAAAAGTTTTCAGTTCAACAGTCAGGGCTAACGACGTTACTCAGCCACGTATATCATGAAAGGAGAGCAAGCATTTCAAGTTGCCATTGCACATGAGGAACTTGGACACAATCTCTCTAAATCCTGTGTACATTCGATTTCCACTTTTATGTTCTAAACATAGTACATCAATCTCTAAATCATCATATAGAATGTGCTGGATGTTTTTATGAAATTTGAAATGTAAACTATTTCTATGGAATGCTCTAAAAAGACAAATGACAGAAATATGGTTTTCAGAGTTATACAAAAATATATTTGTAATATAGTTACCAACTGACAATTTTCAACTGCCAATGCATTGGCCAAAATATTTTCACTAATACTGGATATGTTTCACCATAAGTCTAAGCAAAACTGGAAGTCAATTTAAAAAATGCTATCAATAAAATTATTTCATAGATATGTAAAGTTTCTATTATCACCAATCTGTCTCACTATCCTATATACTTTCCTTTATTTGACTTCATATTGAACACAAAATTAAGGTGTACTAATCACAGTATTAACTAATAAACATAAATGATCAGAAACATAGTCTATGATTTTGTAACAGTAATATTAACACATCAAATATACAATATTAACCCTATAAAATTTCCTGATATTTATTTGTTTTTTTTTTTCATTTTTTCCATCTTAATTGTTTTTGTTCAAGAAAAATACATTTATGGCCTTCCTTCTTTCTACAACTTTTCCCTTCTATATTTCCTTTTATTTTCTTTAATTAGTTTTGTAACATTCCTGCATGAATACATATGAAAATGCAATGTGTTTAGCTCAGTGAATGTAGCTTGTATGTGTGTGTATGTAGGGCTGACTACTTGGTATTGGGCAACCATTGAGCGATGGTATCTTCAGTAGATAATTGCCTGTTTACTATGTAGACCAGACCACACTGGAAATCATTTCATAGATTGGGTTGCTTCCTATAATCATGGTATTTTTCTTGGCTGAGTTTCCCAAAAGTTGGAAGTAAAGATATGTACCACTTTATCCAGTTAAAATTTCATGACTGCTTTACACACAAACACACACACACACACACACACACACACACACACACACACACACTGGTTAGAAAACAACATTTAAATTGTACAATATGCTGAGAAAAAGAATTTGGTTAACATCTATAAGAGCTCTAATAGAGAAGAGGAATTCAATTCACTCTCTTGTAGTAAATATATTCGAAAAAGATGAATATGGATATTTTACTAATATTAAAATTATTAAAATTGTATAATTTATTAGATAATGTTATGAAGATGTAAATACTAAACCCAAAAAACCCAATCAAAACAATTCAAATTGTTCCTGCATTGTTTTCTGCCAATTTGTTGATGTTAATTAAAAAAGGTATTTTCTTTTCTATTTGTAGTTTTGCAAATTAAGTCCAGTTCTTTCAGTATTGTTGGCAAATTCTCTACTACCAAATCATACTCTAACTTCTTTATCAATCTTCCTAGAGGATATAAATGTGCGAAGGTTAGCAGTTTTGTGATGAACACTTTATTTATTTAATTATCCTTACAGATTATCATGCCTGGGCCTCATGAGGGCTGGGCAGATATTCCCTTAGTGAAACTATTTTCCAAGAACGTCCTGTCTGTTTCTTTCTCAATCATCTGCTACTTCTGTGTATCAGAAATCAAATGTTGTTGAAATGCAATACTAGGGCCTCTCTTGATTTTTTTTCTTTTCTTACCATCCTCTGCTGCCCCATTTTGACGTTGTTCCTTCCTCCTCCTGGTTCTTATTCATCTTCTTTCTGGACGCCTTTCTTTGCTAGTTAAAGGACTCGCATGTCATGGGACAGAATGTCATATAAAATAAGTGCATTCTCTATACAAAACTGGCTATCTAACCTCTGTCCATCAGAAACAAGTAGAAAAACAAAAACAGCCTCACAAAGCTGTACTCTAATCTACACGCGTGGACTATGATGTGTACCAGAGCATCACACACATAGATGGACCACGGACTATGATGTGTGCCAGAGCATCACACACATAGATGGACCGCAGTAGTATTGATGGCGACAGTTACGATGAGGAAAACGATCATGATTATGGACAGGAAATGAATATTAATAGAAAAAGTCCTTATAATATCAGATTTGTGTTCTTTCCAAATTGAAGGGTCTTTATAGTCTGATAATGTATACTTTAGGAAGCAAACTCCTGTAATAATGTGTGAGTGTATGTGTGTGTGTGTGTGTGTGTGTGTGTGTGTGTGTGTGTGTTTTCACATATGTAGCAGAGGATGGCCTTACCTGACATCAATGGGAGGAGAGGTGATTGGTCCTATAAGACTCAATACCCCAGTGTAGAGGAATGCCAGGACAGGGAGGCAGGAGTAGGTTGGTAGTTGGGGGAGCACCCTAATAGAAGCAGGGAGATGGAAGATGGCATAGTGGGTTTATGGGGTGGGGACCAGGAATAACATTTGAAATATAAATAAAAAAATCCACCAAAAAAGAAAACAAAAGAAAGTAATTATGACTTGGAGATCTAAAAATTTATTTATTTTTCTTTAAAATAGTTATATGCTATATGTTGTTGGGAGAGTTAGGAATACTCAGGTCACTATGTGCTAACTGTGTTTATATATTATATTGTGCTACAGTTGTTTTCATAAACATTGCAGAAAAAAATCCTATAACTAGAAATTCTGTGATATCTCAGCATTTGGGCATAATTTTCATTTGTAACAAAATCATTTAAAAATGAGCTACCAAGACTAAAGTTTACTCCCAGGGAAGTTAAATTGATTGCACATGTGTGTGCATTCTTCCTTGAACCCTGGAGTGAAAGGAAACTAGAAAAAGAAAAGGTGATGTATTGATTTTGTCATTTTTGCCTATGAATGAATAAAATATTCATATATATATATATATATATATATATATATATATATATATATATATATATATCTCACATACACATATAAATCCATATATATTGATTTGTATGTGTGTATGTGTGTGTGTTTGTGTGTGTGTATGTGTGTGTGAGTTTGTGTGTGTGTGTGT
>NC_034597.1:97992736-98001137 GCF_900095145.1 Mus pahari
CCTCCCTTCCCCTCTCCTCCCCTCCCCTCCCCTCTCCTCTCTTTCTTTCTCCACTCTCTATACATGTATACAACTCAAGAGAGATTTAAAAGTGATCTGTATTTTATTTTTTTTACTAAAATACATTCACAATGTAGGGCTTTATTTGAGAAGAATTAACAGTTAAGCACGAGGGTCTTTCTTCTTCAGACTTAGATTTTCTACCATTCTTAACAGTATTCTGTTTCTTTGTTCTTAAAAGCAACACCCCACTCAGGTACTTTTTGTTATTGCTGTGTAATACATAAAATACATGAGAGAATATTCTACTGTGAAGCTTCTATTGGATGAATTTAGTGTCATCCCTTCATATTCATAATCAACACATGTCACATTATTTAAAAATATACTTCATATGTGTTTTCAGTTACCCGATAGTTGGCTTTTTTTTTCTGAAAAGGATAGGCATATTCAGTTCATTATTAGCAAAACTAAAAATACCCAGTTTAGAAAAGTTATACTTTACTTGTTTTGGCTCAGAATACAAAACATAGTTAATTGATTCTATTGGTCTTCCTGTGGAGTTCCTGTTCCCTTAGGGTCTCAATCCTTACTCCTGTTCTTCAATAAGAGTCCCCAAGTTCCTTCCACTGTTTGACTATGGTTGTCTGCATCTGTCTGAGTCAGTTGGTGGACTCAGTCTTTCAGAGCATAGCCATGCTAGACTCCTGTCTGCAAGCAACACAGAGTTAATAGTGTGAAGGATTGGTGCTTGCCCATGGGATGGGTCTCAAAATGGGCCTGTTATTGTTTGGCGCTTTTCTCAGTCTCTGTTCCATTTGTAGCCAAGATAAATTTGGGGTCAAAAGTTTTGGGGGTGGATTGATGTCCCTATCATGTCACTGTGGTTCCTACCTGGCCACAGGAAGAAACCTCTCCAGGCTTCATATCCCCAGTGTGGTGTGTCACAGCTAAGGTCATCCCCATTGATTCTTGGGTGCCTCCCCATCCCTGGAGATGCTACCTAGCTCCCGGCTCAACCCCCTCTTGCCAGTTGCAGATTTCCGTTCATTTCATGGCCATCCTGCCAACCTGAACCCTTGGGATATCAGAGACTGAACCACCAACCAAAGAGCACCCACGAGCTGAACCTAGGCCTCCCCATACATATGTAGCTCATCTACAGCTTGGTCTTCATGTGGGTCCTCAACAACTGGAGCAGGGGCTACCCCAAAAGCTGTTGCCTATATGTGGGATATATTCTAACTAACCTCCCTAGTCTGGCCTCAGTGGGAAAGGAAGACTTGAAGTGCCAGGGTGTAGAAGATACCATGGCCTCTCCCCACCTAGAGGAGAAAGGAAATGGGGTGTGGGGGAAGCATTGTAGATGGGTTTGACTGGGGTTTGAGCAGTGTGCTGGATGTAAATTGAATAACTTTAGTTAATTAATTAATTTTTTTAAAAAAATGTTTTAAGTTAGGGATAAAAACACAGTTAAAGTTATTGTGAAGTTTGTGTTCATTATATGAACCTGCTTGTGGCACGCATTTCATATGTACATAGGGAATGTTAGCAGGAGCCAGAAATAACAGTCATTAAAATTGTAAGTTACACTCTTCAGGTTGGTAACATTTTCCTTTAGACTCCTCGAGGGGAAATATATTTCTTCAGGAGTGGCTCTGATTAGGGGACAGAGCTGGCTGCTTTTCACCCCTGGGAAATGGAGAAGTCACCTGCAGGAACTAACATGTCTTTGTAATTCTTCTGGGAGATGTCAACAGAGTTAAAGTATACATCCTGTGCTGGAATTTTTACAAAAAACACTTTGACCTTTACCTAAGGCAGTGCCCTGCTAGCAAGCAGAGATAAGTATTGCACACGTGTACAAGAAGCAAAAAGAGTGGATTTGCCTGTCTCTTGTTCCAAGGCCTGCTAACAGTTGAATGCAGAGCACTGAACTGTAGTTTTCATGGACGAATCTCAGCACAATAAACACAGGTTTATTTCTGGCAGAAATACTGTCTCTTCTTGAATCCAGACCAGTTGTAATTTTTTTTTTTGGCAGTACTTCTGAGTAAACTCTTCACTTGGAGTCTTCTCTATATACACAATTTCAAGATTAGTACCCACCAAATAGCCTGAGATGCTCCTAAACATCTTGTCCCAGCAGTGACATCATTAATTACCTGTTGTTTAGAGCAGATAATATGACCAGTATCTCACTTCAAAGTTACATTTCAGACTATCAGTTTAGATCAAATAAAACCCTAGAACACTCAGTGACATCTCATCCTTGACACCTCTCTTAAATGTTACTAAAGTTTCAGTATGTACCAAAAATTTTGCCAGATATTTTTGGTAAGTGACTAAGGAATCACTTTATGCCTCACTTAAGATAAATAGACATGAAAGAGTAATGGAATAAATGCGATAAATGATCTAATAAAGAAGTGCACGTTAGTGCTTCAGAACACACAGACCTCTTCACTTTTCCCAGAGAAGGTCATGGTCAATTTTATAAGAGCATTTCTTTAAAATATGAATTTAAAATGTTTAAAATAAACATTTGAAATGTTATAAAAATTTAAGAACACATTAATTTATGGGTATCTGTAATAGACAGATTTTCTCTGTCAGAGCCTAAAGAATATAGAGGTAGATGCTTGCAGCCAACTATTGAAATGAGTACTCAGAGAAAGGACTGAAGGAGCGGAAGGGGTTTGTAATCCCATAGAAAGAACAACAATATCAACCAACCAGACCCACCCAGAGCTTCTAGGAACTAAACCACCAACCAATGTATACTAATGACTCCAGCTGCATATGTAGCATAGGATGGTCTTGTCAGGTTTCAATGGAAAGAGGCCCTTGGTCCCATGAAGATCCAATGCCCCAGTGTAGGGGAATTTGAGAGTGGGAAGGCAGGAGTGGGTAGGTGGGGGAACTCCTTCATAGAAGCAGGGGAAGGGGGATAGGATAGCAGGTTTCTGGGGGGATCAAAAAGGGAATAACATTTTAAATGTAAATAAAGAAAATACCCAATAAAAAATAAAGCAGAAAACAACAACAACAACAACAACAACAACAACAACAACAACAACAACAACAAAAAGAAGATTTTCCAAAGGCAATAAAAATTATAAGGCCAGTCTGTTTCATAAGCTAAGCATGGGAGGGGAGAAAAGAAGAAGAAGAAGAAGAAGAAGAAGAAGAAGAAGAAGAAGAAGAAGAAGAAGAAGAAGAAGAAGAAGAAGAAGAAGAAGAAGAAGAAGAAGAAGAAAAAGAAGAAGAAGAAGAAGAAGAAGAAGGGCAGCAGCAGCAGTAGCAACAACAACAACAACAACAACAACAACAACAACAACAACAGAGAAGAAGGACCTGAAATGAGGTAAACTGCAGCCTGCTCATGGCGTTGTTATCATTATAGTTAACAAAATGTCACTGGTAAATTTCAGGCTTTCAGGTTTTTACCAACATACTGTTTTAGAATTCAGGTTTTGAGAAACATTCCAAGTTGATATCTGCTAAGGATGATGGATATGAACTTGAATGTTTAAAATATCTGTTTAAAGTTGTTTAGGCTTGGGGACAGTGTTTGGCAAAGAGACTTGAAGTTTAAGCCCTTCATAAAAGGCTTTCTATTGAAATAGTGGAGCCACGTTTCTCTGTCAGATGAACAACAGTGGAGGTTTTGTGTTAGGCCAAATAAGCATAACACTGGCAGATGCCCTAACTTTCAGCAGTGTAAAGTGTTCCTTCTGAACAAAGCATTCATCAATGTACAGACAATGAGGACTCTGGATGTCAAAGGAAGAGATGCTTGGATGATTAGAATGCCATTTCAAAATAAGACAGATGACTCTCATTCCCATTCAGTGTAAGCCTCCTTTTCTCTTTTATTTGATGACAATATCTCTCCTCTTTCAACAAAACAAATAACAAAGCTCTGATTGTATTCGTTGGTTTTTATCATTGTCTTTACAGAAAAAAAATATCAATAAGTTGTTAAGTAAAATACATATCAGTAACTAAAGTTGACTTTGCTATGCAAGTAAATGTTACAAAGCAAAAAATATTTTATTCGTTAAGACGTGTGTAAAACTTTCAAACTGAAAACTTGTTCTAGTATGAGATCCAATTGGGATTTAATGCAAGATTCTGGAACATTAGATAAGGAAGCCCACCACTGGCTACAATGCTGCATTCTGTATGAATGTGTTGGAAATAGACTTTTATTTCTCCTCATGTGTGAGGAAATGCTTTTATTTTCAATACACTCAGTATACTAACTACCATGATTTCATTTATATATTACTGACAATGTTACTTCTGCAGAAATGGATTTGAAAACAGTCACTATTGCTTCTTAATTCATACTCTCGAAATAAAAATAACATGGCATTCAAAATTATTTCTATTTCTAGAAAACAAATCAAATACAGAATGATGATTTCAATCCTTTTTTTTAACTTCTCAGTTTAAATCACATGAATTCAATTTTTGGTAAATTTTCTTGTTTTTAATTTATTGGGTTTTTATGCAATAGTTTTCTTTTATCTAATAATTTATTTTCAATTTTCACAAACAACAAAACTTGCAGTGTTTACATAGATAGTACATAACTGAAAACCTTACAATTAAAATACTAAAAGTTTTACAGGATATGTGCATTTGTTGCTATATTACTGGTGATAAACTTTTAGTAACTTTAAAGATGTTAATGTTACCAGAATCTAATAAACCTCTTAATGAGCTAAATCTTCTGCTTACTCTGACATATTTAATGTCACATGTCACATGACTTACCAAAATGAAGAGAATTATTTAAGTCATTGTATAGAAATACTACAAACCTCACAAATGTATTTATTTCAGCTTATATTATTTTTCCTAGAATATTTGAACTAATAATTGAACTAAAAAAAAGATCTCCAGGGCAGGGATGAAAAACAAAAACAAACAAACCAACAAACAGATCTATTAAGGAATAGTAATGAAAATGGAAACATTTGTAAATTGAGTGTACAATAAGTTTAGACTGTTTTTGAAGACATATTGTAGAGTAATTTTAACATAATTAATATATACACACATTATGTATACATATATGTAATGTGATTTTATGCAAGTTTCTAGAACATTAGATAAGGATTCCCTCCACTGGGATTATATATATATATATATATATATATATATATATATATATATATATATATATATTGTATATGTGTAATATATATTATGTTGAGGTAACTGCCAACTTTAAAATAGAAATAAATATAAGAAATTTGAATATAGGCATTGTAGTCCTCATAAAATCATACAAACAAATAATAAGTGTTTGCCCAGTGACATCATATGCAAGAACTCCAAAACAAACGTCAGATACTGAATTTTTAAATAAATGTCTGAGATGGACATAAATTGTAAATTTAGAGAAGTTCTTCCAAATGACCTGAATAGTCAGTGGAGCTGATTTACTCCCAAGGTCATAGCTGACAACACTTCTGAGTGTGAACACTTACCATAGCATCTGGTATACAGAACAGGAGTTGCTTTAAAAACTGGAGTGTATTTCATAAACTACTATCTGTAGGCTGTGATGCCATACATTCAACAGTAAGCCACAGCCTGACATAAAGATATTTTTCCCCTAAAATAAGTAAATTTTCCATAGGCATAGTTTATTCAGTTAAAGGTGTTACAAAGGGGGATGTGAGATTTCTTCCCATAAAGTCACTCTAGAGCTCCAGCATTTGTACAGAAATAGACAAAAGTGGGTTATAAACATGTCCATAAAGCGAAAGAGTTTTTTATAATTTAGTAACTCCTTACTTAGGGTTTGTATTCCTGCACAAAATATTATGACCAAGAAGCATGTTGGGGAGGAAAGGGTTTATTCAGCTTGCACTTCCACATTGCTGTTCATGACCAAAGGAAGTCAGGACAGGAACTCACACAGGGCAGGAACTTGGAGGAAGTAGATGATGCAGAGACCATGGAGAGAGCTGCTTACTGGATTGCAACCCCTAGCTTGCTCAGCTTGTTTTCTTATAGAACCCATGACTACCAGCCCAGGGATGGCACCACCCACTATGGCCTGGGACTTACCCCCTTGATCACTAATTGAGGAAATGCCTTACAGCTGGATGCCATGGAGGTATTGCCTCAAGGGAGGCGCCTTTCTCTGTGATAACTCCAGTTTGTGTAAAGTTAATACAGGAATCCAGCCAGTATAGTACTTGAACTGTGTGTGTGTGTGTTTTGGTTTCACACTTAGTTTACATGAACAAGTTCTGTGTTAAAACAAAAGACTTTTCAGTTCTCACCATCAACCACCATGAACAATTAATTGAATAGAATTGTTTTAATTCAAAAAGAAAAGAAGACTCTTCCATTGATTTATTAAGAAAAGTTGAACATAGTTACACCTTGCACTATTTAATGCATATGTTTTGTTAAATGCCAGCACACTTGCAATAAAACATACATTTAAAAATAGAAAGATATCATATGTTATAATCATGAATATAGAAAATAAACTTAGTTCTAGAAACAGAAAGGACCTACGTGGAAAATGACATGGATTACAAATACCACTAGACACTCAAAATAAGATAAAAAGTAAATTAGAGGATTCAGACAGAGCAAAAATAGATTTCATGAGACTGTCATAGGAAAACTGAAAAAATGTGTCAGTTTCCATTGGGGCTCGTTCTCTATAATGAGTAGGCAAAAAGGCTTACAAGACATTTCATTACAGTTCAGTTACACAGCTGTTGCTCAAAAGAGAAGGTTAGTTTGCAAAAACAATTGAACGCTAATGAAATGCCTTAAGAGTTCGCAATTAAACACTGAGTTGTATGGAATGACTTAAAAACATCGTAAAATTTCTGAGTAAAAGTATTTCAGTAATTATTGCAATCGTGAATGTTTGATGATCAAAATGGGACATTTATTAGAAAAGTGGATAAATTTTCCTATTACTTTTCATAAGATTACACCATAAAAAGTAGAAAGTTGACATTTATAAAAATGAAATTTTTGATGAATAACTTTTGTGAGGATAAAATTAAAGACTAATGGTGGGATCGTTATAAAAAAAGTCTGACAAAAACACCTAAGTGAGAAAAAGATACTGATGTACTTAAGACAGAAAGATATTAGAGAAGAAGTATAGAAGAGAACAGGAAAAAAATAACCCTAACACAGTGGAATTAAAGAACAAAACTAGAACATTAACAGAATATTTAGATATATAGAAAAGTAACAGATTTTAATTAAGAATAGTAATAAATTTTGTTACCCCCAAACTCATATTAAATACATAAAAATATATAATATGTGATAGTATCAGCATTAACATCTCTGTCAATGACCATAGTCTACTTAGACATAATTTGATGGTTAATATTAATATTCCTTCGTCTCCTTAAAGGAACAAGTAAATGATAATTTTTGATACAATCAGGATCGATTATGTGTTTATTGAAACCTTTTATACTCTATATTTTCATAGCAGCTTAATCAAACTTAATGTTGAAAGCAGATTTAATGATTCCAAGAATTATATGGTCTTTTCACAGCTTATTTTTTAGCCTACTTTAGCCCTATTTTTCAATATCCAGAATGAAAGTGGTAATCAACTTAGTCATAGTATTTTTCTTTGAAGCAAAATGAATAAGTCCAGTAAGCATCTTAAATCACTATTGTTTTCTATACAGGCACTCTCAAACTTTGTGCCAGACATTGAGTCCTGAAAAAGAAACTAAGATAAAATTTAATTCCTCAAGGGACATGATGCAGTGTGTTTTTTTAATTTTTTTAATTGTTAGATATTTTCTTCATTTACATTTCAAATGCTATCCCAAAAGTCCCCAATACCCTCCCCCCCCCCGCCCTGCTCCCCTACCCACCACTCCTACTTCTTGGCCCTGGCCTTCCCCTGTATGGGGCATATAAAGTTTGCAAGACCAAGGGGACTCTCTTCCCAATGATGGACGACCAGGCCATCTTCTGCTACATATGCAGCTAGAGACATAAGCTCAGGGGTTACTGATTAGTTCATATTGTTGTTCCATCTACAGGGTTGCAGGCCCCTTCAGCTCCTCCATTGGGGTCCCTGTGATAAACGATTTTTTGAAGAGAACTTAATATTGTTGTTTTTTTTTTTTATTCTTTTGACAATATTTTACTTTGAAGCAGAAATGAAAGGAAATAAAATAATTCTTCTAAACCTAATGGTACTCAGTTTTATTGATGCCAAACCTCTCCTCTCTCTCTCTCTCTCTCTCTCTCTCTCTCTCTCTCTCTCTCTCTCTCTCTCTCTCTCAGAATGTAACTCTCAGCTACCACTGCAATGCCACATGTGCAGCCATGCTCCCACCATGCTCTCTGTCATGATGATAATGGACTAAGCCTC
>NC_034597.1:98001242-98066686 GCF_900095145.1 Mus pahari
CACACACACACACACACACACACACACACACACACACACACACATACACATACACACTCACAGAGATGAAACTACAAATGTAAAAGAAGGTAATGTGTGGGTTAAAATGGTGTCCAGAATCTCTTCCACAGGGGTAGGGCCTCTTGTGGAGGCGGGACAGAGGACATTTGGCTGAGTATACCCCACACTGCTGCTGGGCAGACATCTGGCTGTGAGAAGCCCCAGGGCCTGTTTCAGGGGTAGAGAGGTGCAGTATGTGGTCCCTGCTGACCTGCTGGAGTTGGCTCAGACTCTCAGGTACCACAGACTCCACGGGGTGCCACAGAAAACTGGGCTCTGGGATCCCCAGGCCTACAAGGAGGCCAAGGTTGACAGATTCTCAAACTTTTGGGCACCCCAGATTCCACTGGATGCCAAGGAAAAGATGAGAATGGAGTGTCAGCCCTCGGGCGGGTTCTAGCCCAGGCCAAAGGGAAAAGAGGGGGAGGAGACTCAGGGACAAGAGTCCTGGGCTTGCTCAGGCAGGGGGCTTGACTTGGTGGAAACCTGGCTGAGAGCACAGGGAGGTCTCATGCAGGATGTTAGATGCTGCTCTTTAGAGGAAGACCTGCTCCATTACTCCCATATGGTGGATCCTGATGTGAAGAAGCTGTCCAGGGTTTTAAGGCTTTTATTGTCAAGGCTGAGAGCTGTGGTGAGTGCAACCTTATCCCCTTTCTCAGGGCAGGCCTTTTGCAGGGAGGAGTGTCTGGGAAGGGGGGCTAGAAGGGCAGTAGAGGCAGTGAGAAGGAGCGAATAGAGAAGTAGAGGCTGGCCATGGCCACATGGAGAGAGGGAGGAAGGGAATGGGGAGAGAGGGGGATCAGGAGGACAGGGGAGAGAGGCAAGAGTAAGAGAGTATGAGAGGGAGGAGGGATCAAGCAGCCCCTTTTATAGTGAGCCAGGCCTATGTGGCTGTTGCCAGGTAACTGTGGGGAGCAGCACACCTGGCTGTTGCCAGGTAATGGTGAGATTGGAGTTCAGACAGAATACCAGGGGTTTGGGGTGTTGCCATACGTGACTGACGGCCACAGAATTATGGAGCTGAGGCCTTGTGTCAGGAATCTGGTGTCTGGGGGCGTGGCACATGGCCTTTTGTCCCTTGCCAGAACATATGCTGGGTTTCTGGGTTTAAACCTAGCTCTAGCAGAAAACAGATTGTCTTTCATGGTCCCGCAGTAGTGATTCTAAATTAAGTTGGGTATTTATGACACTGTAAAATTCTCATCAAACTATGACTATTACTTTTGGTTTATGCACATTTATTTGGGGGGTACATATTAATGTTATATTTATTTAATTTTATTAGATATTTTCTTTAATTACATTTCAAATGTTATCCTCTTTCCCGATTCTCGCCGCAAGAAACTCCCTGTCCTAACCCCTCCCTCTGCTCTTATGAGGGTGTTCCTCCCCCCACCCATCCAGTCCTACCTCCCTACCCCCCCCCCCCAATTCTCCTACACTGAGGCATCCAGCCTCATAGGACCAAGGGCCTCTCCTCCCATTGATGACAAAAAACCCATCGTCTGCAACATAAGCAGCTGGAGCCATGGGTCTCTCCATGTGTACTCCTTGGTTAGTGGTTTAGTCTCTGGGATCTCTGGTTGGGTCTTGTTGGTTGATATTGTTGTTCTTCCTAAGGGGTTGCAAATCCCTTCAGCTCCATCAGTCCTTTCTGTATCTCTTCCATTAGCAACCCCTGGTCAGTCCCATGGTTGGCTGCAAGCATCTACCTCTGTATGTGTCAGGCTCTGGCAGAGCCTCTCAGGAGACAGCTATATCAGGTTCCTGTCAGCATGTAGTTCTTGGCATCCACAATAGTGTCTGGGTTTGGTGACTGTCTATGGGAAGAATCCCTAGGTGGAACTGCCTCTAGATGGTCTTTCCTTCAGTCTCTGCTCCACTCTTTGCCTCTGTATTAACTCCAGTATTTTGTTCCCCTTTCTAAGAAGGGCAGGAACCGCACTTTGGTCTTTCTTCTTGAGCTTCATGTGGTTTGTGAATTGTATCTTGGGTATTCCAAGCTTTTGGACTTATCATTGACTGCATTCCATGTGTGTTCTTTTTGTGATAGGGTTACCTCACTCAGGATGATATTTTCTATTTCATCCATTTGATCCATTTGTCTAAGAATTTCATGAATTCATTGTTTTAATAACTGAGTAGTTCTCCATTGTGTAAATGTATCACATTTTTTGTATCTGTTTCTCTGTTGAAGGACAGCTGGGTCCTTTCCAGCTTCTAGCTATTATGTATAAGGCTGATAAGAACATAGTAGAGCATGTGTCCTTGTTATATGTTTGAGAATCTTTTGGGTATATGCCTAGGAGAGGTATAGCTGGGTCATCAGGTAATACTATGTCCAATTTTCTGAGGAAACACCAGACTGTTTTCCAGAGTGTTTGTACCAGCTTGCAATCCCAGATCAATGGAGTTCTCCCCTTTCTCCACATCCTCAATAGCATCTGCTGTCACCTGAGTGTTTGATCTTAGCTATTCTGACTGGTGTGAGGTAGAATCTCAGGGTTGTTTTGATTTGTATTTCCATCTAAGAATGATGAACATTTCTTAAGGTGCTTCTCAACCATTTGATATTTCTCAGTTGAGATTTCTTTAGCTCTGTACCCCACTTTTAATAGGGCTATTTGATTCTCTGGATTCTTTTTGTGTTCTTTGTATATATTGAATATTAGCCCTTTATCGGATGCAAGATTGGTAAAGATCTTTTCCAACATTTAACTATTGAAGAATTCAAATCAGCTTTATATTTTAGGGTGACTTAGACGAAGTTACATGGCAAAATCATGTTAGATAAGGGGAATACTTAATTTTCTCCTGTTTGAAATGGTTATGATTGTTACTGCAAATTCTCTCACCTGAATTAACTAGATTCACTGCTATTGAGAAGAAAAATTCTAAAGTGTATTTCTTTTTGTCAAAAAAATGGTAAGTAAAGCAACTAAAATATCTAAGCAAATAAAGTGCATTGAAGTAACAAATATTTCAGAAAACAATGTATCTTCTGGACCACTTTCTTTTATGTTAAAATACCATAAATTTAAAGACTTATTGTGATATTATAAAAAATTATGAGTGAAAATTCTATATTATTTAATTTGAGAAGACAAAGATAGACATTCACTTGATGAACTATGGCAATGCTTTCTTTTATAAGGATCCCCTTTATTAACTTTTTAATCATGTCATTTTGTCCTTCTAACTTTACCAATAATTAATTTTCAATCACATGAAAAAATTCAATAGGTAATTTTTTTAAATGAAGAAAGCTATTATCTAAGAACCAAAATTTGCTTGAGCCAATTACTATTGCTAAATTATTTAAGTTTTTTTCTCTAGTATTCGTATTTTGTATGAAGGAAATAAAACTGATGAAAGCAAATAAATGTAGAAAAGAAAATGAGAAGATATTTTTTTTTCAAATATCTGGTGTGCTGATATTATAAAAAGTCCATCAACCTAAGAAATGATAGTAAAGCTGAATAATTCATCTATTCTATAAAATATAACTGCAGGCAATGAAGAAGTAAGCCAGGGCAGAGAAAAAGTTATACTTTTAATTTCTATGCACATAAGGTGCAAATTCAAATTTAGGGATTAGAAAATTGGAACTATGCAAAAGAAAAATCTCATTTAAACACTTTCATAGAAAATCCCCAGTGGTAGTAAGCAAATAATGTATATTGCCATTTAAGTGCAGGTATTCAAATTATGTTCTATAAATTCAATAACATATTTAGAGATGATCCAATAAGAAGAGAAAATGGGTACCTGGAGCAATGCCTCTGAAGCACTGGAAGCTGCATTGGGAGACGCTAGCTAGAGGCTCAACAAACACACAGCAACTTCCCATCGCATACAACTCAAGTTCCATGAACTCTGATGTCCTCTTCTTGCCTCTGTGAGCAGTAAGGATACAGTAAGCAGGTTGCATGCTAGCTGTGTCAGCAGTAATAATAAGGGGTGTTGAAGTGGACATTTCTGATTTCTTTGGAGACTTTTATGTTTCTCTGTAAAGTGTCTTTTGAGAGGATGTTTTTGCTAAAGCAACCATGCGGTATTTTTCCTGAGAACAGACTTGTTTTGATGAGAACAGACATACAGTGGGTTTTGGGGTGTGGGGTGTGTGGGGGGGACTGCCTGGAAAAGGGGCAGGCATATAATGTTTTGCTTATGAGACCATGTGTTGTTTGGAAAGTATAAATATAACCTGACAAACAATAGATGACAATGTGTGGTATTGGTTTGCCTTGCCATTCGTTGCTGATCATAGTTTGTCATGACTTAGTAGAGAGAAACACACTGAAGAACTTCTGATGGTGTTCCTGTGGGTTCTGGCTATTTCTGCAGACTCCAGCCTGTTAGCAAAGCCTCCAGGTTGCTTCTGGATTGAACTGCCATTGCTGATTAGTAAATGGTGTTTGCAAGTGGATCTAGCTACCACTACTGATTCATGTGAACTAAACTGCTGAATTCACTGCCCCCACCCCCCAAAAAAGAACAAAAACAAACAGCACTTTCTAAACAGATCTACATTCTCCTTTGGCCTGTTCTCTAGTTTCCTTTAAACTATATATAGTGGCTAAAGGGGAGGTTAAAACATTTACATACACTTATTAACATCTGTTTTAAAAATATAAGCCTACAGACATGGTGAAATACCCTGAAAACATGCCAATTTTCTGTCTGCAAGACAGATGACCTGTTACTCCTGTCACTCAGTAAGTAGAATCAAGAACTCCGGAATCCCTGACTATGGTAGCTGGCTGCACTTTTGGAATCAGGTAACCCTAGGTTCAGCATGAAATGCTTTTTGAATGAATAATTTGGGAAGCAACAAAGAAAGATTTATAACATAAGTCTTAGCCACCCCCACATGTGTGTTCACACACAAGTACAGCAACACACATGCAAATACCAAAATACAGGAATATACACTATACTCACAGACATATTCAATATGTAGATATTTATTTAATTTTACTATCTTTACAAATTGGTTAAGTTTGCCCAAATATAGGCTGATTTAACAATTGTAAATTTTATCTTTCTTATCTATTCAATTTAATATATGTTACATGTGACACATGATTTAAAAAGAATATTATTGTATGTATTTCAAAAATTATCACATACAAGTTATAAAAAGCATACATTTTATTTTTAAATAGCGTTAGCGTAATTTTAAAGCATGGATTTTACATTCATAAACTTGAAAATCTGATGATCAATTGTAACACTAGCAGATTAGTGGCTGAATGTTGTACCAAAATGATTATTGGAAATATTAAATTTTATGCCCCAAATGACAAACATTTAAATTCTTAGAAAGAAAAATCTAGAATCTGAGCTCATTTAAGGAATCCATTGACTCCCTAGTAGACTGAAGGTTTGAGCTTCAGTTTCCATCGGCAATCCCACAAATCCTCCTATTATGGAAATAGAATCCATCCTTTCAGAACCTATCACAGTATTGATATCTCTATTGAACCTACTTCTCTCATTCCCTCTTCCTGAAGAGATACTGATTTATTTTTGGCAAAAGACTGATGAAACACTGAGACTCTATTAGCAAAATGTTATCTCAGTCATCAGCAAGATAAAATCCTTTCAGAGCTATCTCATATTTCCTGTCTAGCAGGATTTTGAAGAAATTTCGTACCACTGAACTTTTATAAAATTGAGTCTTATGTTATAAAAATATTCATACAGTCAAAAATATTGTTAAAGTACCCTCTATTTGGGGGGCACCAACCTCTATGGGGATGTGAAGACTTAGAAATGCTGTCTGTTTATTGTAAATTATTTAAAATTCAGTGATACAATTTCAAATAATACAAATATGTAGTATTTTTATACATGTATCTGTATAGGAAAGTGTATGCACACACACATACACACACCTACGTATATAAGGATGTATATATTGAAATTACCTTCAACCGGATATTTTAAATCCTGTGAAATAATTATACCCTATAATGACATGGCTATTGATAATAATACAGAAAGCCATAATTATAATACCAGTGGCTTTAATACGCCTAATTAATAGCTAATTATACACACAACTAGAGTTAAAGACCAGTGAATGAAGTGGTTCATACTTTCCCAGGCCACTTGTATGAAAATATCATTTTAATTTTGTGATAATAACAACTGTTACATTTGAGACTTTAAAAGTGATTTTTGCCTACAGCAGAAACTGGAATCACATAAACTCACACAAACACATAAACACACACAAACACATGCAGACACACACACACACACACACACACACACACACCCCACACACAACACCAACATAAATAACAAACAACAATAATAACAATTAAATAAAAAAAACAAAAACAAAAACAACAAAAATGAGCAAGATGACCAAAGCTATTATTTTTACTGTTCTTTCAATACAAAGAATGTGCATTTAAGGAACATAAAGTGAACTTGTAATGTTGAGAATTGTAGCCCCAAAGAAAATTTTAATTTAAGTAAGTATTGCTTGAAGACACTTTTATGAAAGATTAGAGAAGAGCAGTAGAGATTTAATATCTGGGCTAGTAGGATTCAATGTCCATCCAGAGAGACTGTGATGTATATGCAAATTTGTTTGTATATTGCATCTTAAATTTATTAATAATCTTAATTTGCTCAAAAGAAGGAATCACATGAATATTAATGTGGAAACATGATGTTTGATTCTTTTTTTATTACATTACTATGCATACATTTCTTTTTACTTTTTATGAGCCAGTTAAAATAATTGCTTAAATTGTGTTAAACACGTCCATCTGCTCAAACATGTATAATTTATTATGGAACAAACATTCAAGTTTTTATGTTGTATTTTTAATTTAAATATCATTGGAAACAATTACAATGTGCAAGAACTCATTGACAACCTTTAATGAATCAGATCAAGTCACAGTTCAATAAAGAAAATCAATAAACATCATATACCCCAGTACAGGGGAATGCCAGGGCCAGGAAGCAGGAGTGGGTGGGTTGAGGAGGAGGGCAGGGGGAGAGTATAGGGGGTTTATGAGGATAGCATTTGAATTGTAAATGAAAAAAATATCTAATAAAATTTTTTAAGAAAGAAAATCTTTCCTGCATTTAAACTGATTGAGTGCATAAATGAACAAATGTGAATTCTTCTCTCTGAAATCAAGTATAATCCTAAGTTATATCATATCTAAAATCAAATTTTATTATAACAATACTATATTAAAGTTCAATAAATAAAAGCCAAGTGTGAAAAACATGGATCTGGGGCTGGAGAGATAGCTCAGTGCTTAAGTACTGGCTACTGTTCCAGAAGATCTGGGTTCAATTCCCAGCACTGATATGACAGCCAACAACTCCAGATAATTCTAGTTCCAAGGTATTTGACACCCACTTTCAGGCATATATAAGTAAAACATAAATGTACATTAAAATATTAATATTTAAAATTTTAAAATATAAATATTAAGATTTATAAAAGAAGTTGTTTGCCACAATTGTTTTATTAGATATTTTCTTAAATTACATTTCAAATGTTATTCCCTTTCCTGGTTTCCTCTCTAAAAAACCCCTATCCCATCTGTCTCCCCCTGTTTCTATGAGGGTGTTCCCCTATCCACCTACTCCCTCTTGGCCATCCTGGCATTCCCATATTCTGGGGCATCCAGGTCTCACAGGACCAAAAGCCTCTCCTCCTATTGATGTCTGACAAGGCTAGCATGTGCTACAAAGGCAGCTGGAGCCATCAGTTGCTCCATGTATATTCTTTGAAGATCTCAGAAGATAGAAATATCTCCCATGCTCATGGATTGACAGGATAAAATGACCATCTTGCCGAAAGCAATCTATAGATTCAATACAATCCTCATCAAAATTCCAACTCAAAACTTCATAGAGTTAGAAGAAGCAATTTGCAAATTCATCTGGAATAACAAAATAACCAGGATAGTGAAAAATATTCTCAACAATAAAATAACTTCCATGAGAATTGCCATCCCTGGCATCAAGCTGTATTACAGAGCAATAGTGATAAAAAACTGCATGGTATTGGTAGAGAGATAGAGAGGAAGATCAAGGGAACACAATTGAAGACCCAGAAATAAAACCACACGTTTAGTCACTTGAGTAATTGACAAAGGAGCTAAAACCATCCAGTGGGAAAAAGTCAGAATTTGCAACATATGGTGCTGGTTCAACTGTAGGTCAGCATGTAGAAGAATGTAAATAGATCAAGCCATTCTTATCTCCTTGTATAAACCTCAAGTCCAAGTGGATCAAGAAACTCTACATAAAACTAGGTACACTGAAACTAATAGAAGAGAAAGTGGGGAAGAGCCTCGAACACGTGGGCATGGGGGAAATTTTCTTCATGCTCTAATGGCTTATGCTCTAAGATTGACAATTGGGACCTCATAAAATTGCAAAACTTCTGTAAGTCAAAGTACACTGTCAATAGGACAAAATGGCAACCAACAGATTGGGAAAAGATCTTTATCAATCCTACATCCTATAGAGAGATAATATCAAATATATACAAAGAATTCAAGAAGTTAGACTCCAGAGAACCAAATTACCCTACTAAAAATGGGGTACAGAGCTCAATAAAAAATTATCAAATGAAGAATACTAAATGACTGAGAGGCACAAATGGTGCTGGAACAACAGGCGGTTATCATGTAGAAAAATGCAAATTGATCCATTCTTATCTCCTTGTACAAAGCTCAACTATAAGTGGATCAAAACCTCCACATAAAACCAGAGATACTGAAATTTATAGAGAAGAAAGTGGGNAAAAACCTCAAAGATATGGGCACAGGGGAAAAATTCCTAAACAGAACAGCAATGGCTTGTGGCTGTAAAATCAAGAATTGGCAAATGGGACGTCATAAAATTGCGAAGCATCTGTAAGGCAAAAGACATTGTCAACAAGACAAAAAGGCCACCAANAGATTGGGAAAGGATTTTTACCAATCCTAAATCTGATCCAGGACTAATATTCAATATACACAAAGAACTCAATAAGCTGGACTCCAGAAATTCAAATAACACCATTAAATAATGAGGTACACAGGGCCCCAAAGGAGGAGCTAGAGAAAGCACCCAAGGAGCTGAAGGGGCTACAACCCTGTAGGTGCAACAACAATATGAACTAACCAGTACCCCCTGAGCTCGTGTCTCTAGCTGCATATGTAGCAGAAGATGGCCTATTGGGCCATCATTGGGAAGAGAGGCCCCTTGGTCTTGCAAACTTTATATGACCCAGCACAGGGGAAGGTCAGTGCCAAGTTGTGGGAGTGGGTGGGTAGAGGAGCAGGGGCGGGGGCGTATAGGGAACTTTCGGGATAGCATTTGAAATGTAAATAAAGAAAATAATAAAAATAAATAAATAAATAAATAAATAAATAAATAAATAAATAGAATAGGGAGCAAAATACCCATGAAAGGAGCTACAGAGACAAAGTTTGGAGCTAAGACTAAAGAATGGAATATCTAGAAACTAACCCACCCGGGAATCCATCCCATCATCAGCCACCAAACCCAGACACTAATGCATATCCCAGCAAGATTTTGCTGAAGGGACCCTGATATTGCAGTCTCTTGTGAGGCTATACAAGTGCCTGGCAAACACAGAAGTGGATGCTTACAGTCAGCTATTGGATGGAACACTGGACCCCCAATGGAGGAGCTAGAGAAAGTACCCAAGGAGCTGAAGGGATCTGAAACCCTATAGGTGGAACAACAATATGAACTAACCAGTACCCCCAGAGCTCGTGTCTCTAGCTGCATATGTAGCAGGAGATAGCCTATTTGACCATCATTGGGAAGAGAGGCCCCTTGGTCTTGCAAACTTTATATGCCCCAGTACAGGGGAATGCCAGGGCCAAGAAGTGGGAGTCGGTGGGTAGGGGAGCAGGGCAGGGGGAGGGTATAGGGAACATTCGGGATAGCATTTGAAATGTAAATAAAGAAAATATCTAATAATGAATTAATTGAGAAAAAAAGAAAAAAAGAAAAGAAAAAAATGTTCAACAATCCTTAGTCATCAGGGAAATGCAAATCAAAACAGCCCTGAGATCCCACCTCACAATAATCAGAATGGCTAAGATTAAAAAGAGTAAGACTCATCTATTGTATGCCATAATTGTACTGAAACAATTTTTACTGATGATATTTTAGTGCATGTTAATATTGATTATTGTTTTTAGTGAAATATCCTTGAAACCAAGCTATGGAGACTGTATGTTTGATATTTGTAAGTGTGTGTTCATACACAATTTATGTTAACAGTGTGCTCATGCCTTCAATGTACTTTGGAAATGAAAATCAAACTTTTTGTTCCCCTTTCTTTCTATAGGTATTTTTTAAGTATTAGTTTTAGTTCTATTTTTATGGTTCAGTTAATCCTTTTCTTTAAAGTATCCATGTGTTTGGTTTCTATATTGTATCACTACAGAGAGATAGGGTCATTTTTACAAGCTGGATCCCAGGGATAAAGGGTTTGAAATTTCAAGATTGCTAGGGTATTAGACTCAGATCTTCTCTATCTCTCCTCTCATGGAATAAGATTCCAGTGATTGAATATCATCCTATATTTCCCACTGCATTTGAATATAATAGTGTTTTCTACACACACAAAGCAGCATATGATAATGACCAGATATCTTGAGGCAAAGTGATACGTTCTGTTTTATAAGTTGATCAGTGTATGTATTTTATCACAGTGATAGAAAGATAATAAAGCTAAAGGCAAAATCTGAAAATAATGATTTAAGTTTCATAAACAAAGTAGGTTTGATTTTAGAAAAAATATAGTAATGCATATTACTTTTATAATGGCAAATTTGACTTTGTTAATCAACAAAGAAAATTATATTTATATAATGGTTAAACCAAAATGTAATGAAGAAGTATTACTACTATGAATTTGAACATTTATACTTCTGTTCAAAACTGTAATACATATGCATGTATAACAATGCAGTACCTTTTTGCTTTGTTTTCAAACCTTTAAAATTAGTATTTTGTGTTAAAGGGTTTGCTTTTCTAAGACACGATCATGTGTTAAGAATGACTGTGGTTGCTTTAGACTTCCCATAGAAAGTAATGACACATTTTCTGCCAAAGGGAAACCAACTTGCAGGTGAGATGGAAACTTCCTATTGTCTAGCATTCAAAGCGTGAGAAGGCACTATGTGGGCTATCACAGAGTCATCACCAGTATAAAGCCAACTAAAGAACTTATGTCCTACAAGTCAACTTCCTAGGAAGATACTCCCACTAGCAAATATTAACATGACTGTTCTGTAGGTAACCAAATATATGTTGAATATTTTTGGGAAAGAATCAATGTCTTTCATTGAAATGGTATTCAAAAACTGTCGAAGTTACAGGCTCTATATGGAAATCTATACTTGCTATTTTGCCAAAAAGACATCTATCTCAAATGACTTATGTTTATATTTATAATCATAGACTAATCAGCTCTCTCGTCTGTTCAAAGAAAACTTTTTAGCAATATCGATGTTCAAATTAGAGACACATCACAGGTCTGACAGAAACTGTTTGTTGGGATCTTAGTTCTGAACATGTCACCAATGCCACTCCTTTTGTTTTCCAGAGACTGCCCTGGAAGAGGAAATAGAAAGATTATGGAAGCCTAAGCACAGTAAGGGATGCAGGGATAACTGTCTTTTGTATGCATATGATCATTACAATTTGAACATATGAAAATTGTTCTTTTTATTTATATTTAGTAGTGGCACATGTGAGTTAAAATAATATAAATAGAGTAATCAAAAATTTAAGACAATAGTATTTTTTCAGAACAATTTATATTTAAATGAACTCCAGAAATGTTTAGGAAACCATATTGCCGCTTCAAAATTATGAACAGAATATAAAATACTATAATTATAATTATATATATATATACATTCATTTATATGTCATATATATGTCATATATATTTATATTATAAATGATATAAAATACATAGATGTCACTAATTTTAAAAAAGCAGGTGACATAAACTAGTCAAATAATATTATGTATATGTAACATTACAGAGGATCATGTTATGGCTCCAAATACTGTTTTTATGACAGTGATCACAAAGACATTTGATAGCAGATCATTTTAATTGTTTTTTATTTATTTACATTTCAAATGTTATCTTCCTATCCAATCCCCCCTCCTGCCTACTTCTATGAGGGTTCACCCACCCACCCACTCATCCACTCCTGGCATTTCTCTACATAGGGGCATGGAGCCTTCATAGGACCAAGGGTCTTCCCTCCCATTGATGCCACATAAAGCCATCCTCGGCTACATGTGCAGCTGAAGCCATGGGTCCCTTCATGTATATTCTTTTGTTGGTTGTTTAGTCCCTGGGAGCTCTGGGGCTGAGGGTATTAGTATCTGGCAGAGTCTCTCAGAGGACACATATACCAGGCTCTTGTCAGCAAGCGCTTCTTGGCATCAGACATAATGTTTGGGTTTAGTGGCTACATGTGGGATAGATCCATTAAAACAATGACTTCATGAAATTCCCAGGCAAATGGATGGAACTAGAAAATATCATCCTGAGTGAGGTAACCCAGTCACAAAAGTACACATATGGTATGCACTCACTGATAAATGGATAGTATTAGCCCAATAGCTCTTAAATACCCATGATACAACTTACAGACCACATGAAACTCAAGAAGAAGGAAGAGCAAAGTGTAGATGCTTCAGTCCATCTTAGAAAGGGGAATGAAACAATTACTGGAGGAAGACGGTGAGAGGAACTTGCGAGGAAGACTGGAGGGAGAAGGTTGAAAATGGGGGACAGGATCAGGTGTGGGAGGATATGGGGGAGATGTATTTGAGCAGAGATGTTTAGCAGTGTGGGATGGGGAGCTGGGAGTAGCCACCAAAATGTCCCAGATGCCAGGAAAGCAAGGGGCTCCAAGGACTCAACCAGGATGACATTTGCTGTAGAGACCATATCCTGTTTGAGGGAGGGGACCACCCACCCATCTCAAAAATTTTAACCCAGAATTGCTACTGTCTAAAGGAAATACGGGGACAAAGGGTAGAGTAAAGATTGATAGCAGATCTTAAGACAGAAAATTTCAAGCTGGACATTGTTGTGCATGCCTTTATCCTAGCACTCAGATATGCTGGGATTCACAGAGGTGAATATCTGAGTTTGAGACCTGCCTGGTCTGCAAAGTGAGTTCTAGTTCAGTCAGGGCTACACAGAAGAAAATCTGTCTGGGAAAACAAAAAAGAAGTAGGTTTTTCTACTTCAAACAAATCAAGATTGACTAAATTTCTTCAGAATAAATACACTTTTTAAAAAGTATATTTAAAACCAAATATGCTTTGTTTACTTTGATTAAAGTTTGCAATGTAACAGCTATATTTTTATTTCAGACCTCTTAATAGCATAGAAAACTTATAGAATCTGTCCTGTTTGTAAAGGATTTAAATATGTAAATAACCATTATTAATAGTCCTTTAAAATTCCATGCATTCACATTGCAAACTAACATACAAAACCAAGAAACGGATGATCCTACAGTGTTACTTAATCATCTTACATCAAAAGTTTGATTTTATAGGGTTCATTTCCTGAAGTAAATTCCATGTCAAGAAATCCTCAAGAATTCCTTTCATTAGAGTCCAAGATACTATGCTAAAATTAGAGAAATTGCATGTTACATCAGTCTTGAAATTGCAGTGCATATCAATTGAGATCATATAATTCTTTGGAGATAACTGAATTTCCTCTGAACTACTTAGCCTGCAAGTTCATACCAGTTCAGAATCAATTATCCGTAATTTCCCCTGAAAAAAAACATTTTAAATAATAGATCATTCATTGTTAATTGTGAGAAATTGTCTTTTGATTTTTCATAGAAGTCATTCTCTTAATGAGAAGAAATTCTAAATATAAGGTTTACATCATAGATAAATTTATTTGTAACATGAACATGTGTTCTGCAATTTATCTAATATGAAAAGATGAAATATTTTGCTAAAATAAATGTGAATATTATTAAATATGACCAGAATATATTTATAGGCATATTTATCACATTTTAATTAATAAATAAAAAGATATGAATTTGCAGAGTGGTAGGAACTGGACAGAGGAGATGAAGGGGAAAGTGATGTTAATACAATACTCATATATGAAATGCTCAAGGCACATAAAATGAAGAAATAAAGAAAACAGAGGATTTTAACCTAACTATTTCAAAACATGGATTTTGGAGAGAAATACACCATTAAGTGTATTCTAAGGACTGAAGTAAGTACTTTAAATATTTGACTTCATTTCTAAAATGTTTTACAAACGATAGCTATTTTCACCCTCCACTTCTTTCTCTGTACCCTCCCTGCCCCCATCCCTGTCGGCAATCCCTCTCAACAAGCCCACCTCTGCTTCCATGTGTTCAGATTGTGTGTGACCCACTGCTTCATTCATTCTCAAAGGCTGTATTCAGAAAGTTTGAACCAGTAATGAAGCCGTTGAGTAATTATAGACTAAGATGACTGGACGAGTACACAATGCCAACTTTGAAAATAAACATATGCAGATTGTTTAGTCTGATCGATGAGTAAAACTCTTCTTGAAAAATAAGATCCAAATTTATATACTTAGCATCCACAGAAGAAACATGAAATTCCTATTGGTTTCTGAAATGCAAGCTTTTGAAAGGAGAAAAGCAAATCCCCCCAAAAAATCCACAGCTAAGAGAATTTAGACACCTGTTTCCTTCACAGACCAGGTATTATGACATTCGCCCACTAATCAGAGGTTTATCACAGGTCAGGACCCCAAGGAGATACTTGAGATGTTAACTTTGGCTTATTTTCTCCATACCTGACATGCACCCATCAGAAAAGAAAAGACAAGACAAGACAAGACAAGAAAAGAAAAGAAAAGAAAAGAAAAGAAAAGAAAAGAAAAGGAAAGGAAAGAAAAGGAAAGAAAAGGAAAGAAAAGGAAAGAAAAGAAAAGAGGAAAAAAACCTTCATTTTCTGATTTCTGCCACCAAAACAAAACAAACAACAGCAGCAACAACAAAAAACAGAGAATAAAAGAAGATGCCGATTCGCTACTCTGATGACATGTATGTACTAATGGACTATGTAATCACATAATCACATGCATGTAACATACACACAATACATAACACAAAGAGAATTACCAAGAGTTCTCAGGAACAATTTAAGACACACTTTATATAGTGTCTCCTTTCTCATGAGTAAACATTTTATTATACTATTTCCCATTTGTTTCCATGGTAATTTTCATTGGTTATTTTATTTTTTTGCATTTCAAACGTTATTCCCCTTTTCAGTTTTCTCCCCACAAGCCCTATATCCCCTCCTTCTCCTCCGTGCCTCTATGAGAGTGCTCCCCAACCCACCCACACACTCCTGCCTCAGCTGCCTAGCATTTCCATATTCTGGACCTGGAGCCACCACAGAAGTAAGGGTCTCCCTTCCCAGTGATTCCAGATGAAGCCATCTTTGGCTACATATCCAGCTGGAGCCATGGGTACTCCCCGTGTACTCTTTGGTTGGTGGTTTGGTCCCTGGGAGCTTTGGGTGGTTTGGTTGGTTGATATTGCTGTCCTTCCTATGAAATTGCAAACCTCTTCAGCTCCTTCAGTCCTTTCCCTAACTCTTCCATTGGGAACCCAGTACTCAGTCTGATGGTTGGCTGCAAGCATCGCATCCACATCTAGACTGTTCAGGCTCTGCCAAAGCCTCTAAGGGGATAACTGTATCAGGCTTCTGTCAGCAAGCTCTTCTTGGCATCCGCTGTAGTGTCTGGGTTTGGTGTCTGCAGAAGGGATGCACCCCTAGGTGGGGAAGTCTTTGAGTGGCCTTTCTTTCAGTTTCTGCTCCACTCAGAATCTGTCTTGAAAAAAAGGATACAAACTAAAAACCCAAAGCAAATGTAGCTGCATAAATACAGAAATAACAAATATAAGAAAACTACTCAAACACTCCATCTAACAGCAATATAAAAGTCAGTTTTGAATTTTGCTCAGAGCATTTAAATGTCAACTCCCACAAGGTGTAAATTTAAGAAAAAAATTTTTCCTCAAGTATAATATTCACACATCAGCTCTTGTAGAAAAGTGTCTTTTGTTTAAATTGAAAAAGATATAAATGGATCAGCAGCCATTTGGGGAAAATAAAGACAAAAATTAACTCATGGGGTATAATCTGATTGTTTATAAAATAACTTTTAGTAACATGCTCATTTCAGGGAGGAGATACGGTCAATTTTTACAAGCTAAGGAAAAATTCTTACATAATGAATTTTGAAGGATGAGATTTTAAATATACTTATAATGTAGTACATAGTGTATTAAAATATGTATCTATGAATAATTAAGTGTCCTACATTCCATATAACTCACACACATATATATTCATCATAGGCAATTCCAGTTTATTATTAAATTTCACAAACATAATAATTTTTATAATTATAATCAACATGTAAAATAAATGCAATAATTAATTCAAATAAAAAATGGAATAATTTTAACATCTTTTCATTCCTTGATACCTCACCTGACAATCAATCACCTCTCTACTTATATAAATTAACTTGTCTAGATTCTATGCATATGAGGTTCTATATTGTTTATCTTTCTGTACTTTTCTCTCTCATTTATAATTATATTCACTTGTCACAAATGAATGTGCAGAAAAGAACTATGACGCTTTATGGAAATTATGTAAAACAGTCTGTCAATTTCTAAAAATATTAAATGGTTTTATTTTTATCTCATAATTTGCATGTGGATTACTCTATTAACTGGAAAAATAGTTAAAGTGTTGAATTTATGCTTCATTTTTACTAGTATCTCTTGTAAAATTCTACTTTTATTTTCAGAGGTTTTTCTCAAACCGGGTTGAACATTAATGACCACATCATGCAAAAATGGTGACATAAGTAATAAATATCATAAAGAAGGACATAGAGCCGAAGGTAACCCAATTTAAGGTGTGGATATGAATAATGAAATACACAATGAATTTGAAATTTTTGTTCATTAAAATTTATATAACAATTCAAAAAAGAGATTGTTCACAATGATTTAAAAATGAGCTGTGTTCTATAATTCACAAAGTAAATTGAGCTATTAAATGTAGTGATGCGTGTTAGACACTTTACGAAACTTTTGTTTAAGGATATCCTTTTTAAGGAAAATGTTGGTCAATATATTTAACACTATTTCTAATATTCAAGTGTATCGGGTGATGAATGTATATTAAATATCACATACTGTTTTCTACTTAATTTGAGATAATTTTAGTAGTGTAAAATAACTCTAAAATTGAGGCAGAGTAAATCTGAGTACACTGGATGAAGGCAAACTTTGCCTGAGTTGGTCATAGAGTGGAAGGAAACATTAACTATGCAACTTTATTACTATTTACTACCCTTTCATCTTGTGTACATCTCGGAGATTTGATTAAATGCGACTAAATATTTACTGTTTTCTTTCAATCCATATTTTTATGAGCACATACATAGCTCTATGTATTTCTTGACATCAACATCTCAAGCTTCCAACATGAAACTCCATTTAGTCGTGAAAGAATTGTTGCTATGTAAACTCCCTTATTCTTTTAGCTTTCTTCGTTTTTGTTTTTTTTTTTTGTTGTTGTTGTTGTTGTTTTTTCTGTAAGGAGAAGTTTGCTGTATATAAATGTAATCTGCTAAATTTACTGCAATTATCTAACTTAATATTATTTCCTTGTTTTCATTCTATACACTTCTTAGTGTATGCAATTTAGTATACTTTCAAAGTTTCAAATGTTTACCCCTTCTTGGTCTCCCCTCAACATCCAGGCATCCCATCCACCCTCCCCTTTGCCTCTAAGAGTGTATGCCCCACCTACTCCAACTCCTGCCTCACTGTACTAGCATCCCCCTAAATTGGGAGCATCAAGCCTCCACAGGAGCAAGGGAGGCCTTTCCACTAATGTCAGATAAGGCAATCCTCTGGCTTATCTGTCCAGAGCCATGGATCCCTCCATGTAACAACTCTGGTTGTTGATTTCCAAATTTGAATCAAGCTCAGTAACTCACTGCACATTTTCATAGGAATCTCACAAACTATTATATTCACTGTGACAGTTTGCAGCAGTAAAGAATTTCAAGCTAAAATGTGGTAAATTTGCATAGGGCAAGGCACAAGCATGTGTCAAGCATGAACCTGCACATGTCCTCTCAATAAAGGGCAACTTCAAGTTTCTCTGGAAAAAGTCATACCCACTGATACTTAAAAAAGAAAGAAAAAAAAAAAAAAAAAAAAAAAAAAAAAAGAAGAGGGAAAATCCAAAAGGCCTCGAAGCCCCGAAAGCTTCTGGGAAAGGAGATAGGACATTATCGGGAAGATAGGACATTACCTTGGGTCTTACGTGGAAGTACACTTACTGATAAAAATGTGTGTGGAAGCGAGAGCTTCACACTAGGATAGCTTTCTGCAATCTTGTTCACCTTATTTGCAGAGGTAAGGGCTCCTTTCGGGCCAGGAAGCAGGAGTGGGTGGGTTGGGGCGCAGGGGGGGGGGTAAGCTATAGGGGACTTTTGGGATAACATTTGAAATGTAAATGAAGAAAATATCTATCTATCTATCTATCTATCTATCTATCTATCTATCTATCTATCTATATAAGAATTAGAATCTTGTGAAAGATTTACTTAAACTGTCAGGCCAGTGTGGTCCCATGGTTGGCCTGTGTCTGAATCTCCAGTGTTGGATACCAGTGGCTTTTTCATTGGAGCTGGGGCCTGAACTGAGGCTCTCCTGTTAGAGCAACTACATTGGCCAGGGAGCCACCTGTCTAACACAATCGCTGTTTTTCTTGGTAAACAATTGCAAAAGTATGATAGACTGTTCCGTGACTGACATCAGTCTTCAGGGCATCCAGAGATCAGTGGTTTTATAAAGGCCAAATATTCACGAGTATCAAATTAGCATACAGCATTCATGATGCAAAATTTCTCAAAGTTAATCCTCCAAGTTATTATAAGGAAGTACACCCTGTGTGCTCCGAGATTACCTCACGACATCTAAGGGAAACTCATGACCTATATTTGGCAAGATTATCTTTACTGCCCAGTAACAGCAAGCTTAATGAACTGTATATAAATATCGATTGAAAAGAAAGATAAAGTTACACATACTTATTAAACCAAAGTTTTCTTATTTTGTAAGACTGCTAATAAATGTAAATGAAAACCTATTCATTATTACAGGTAAGTTTATTTCTCCCTCATTAGCTTAAAAGAAACAGATGAGCATACAAAATTTTATTCCCACAGTATACATAAAAATTTAATGCCCTGTCCCATAACATTTTACTCCAATCTTTTAGGATATAGAGAAAAATAGCATGACACAGTCCAAATAAGAAATCACAGTTTTAATTTAAAAACTGCTGCAATAATTAAGAGATTGGGAGCCTTATCTTGGCTTTGTGACTAATTTGATATATGATTTGGGCAAATAGCTTAACCTTTCTAAAACTCAATTTGCCTATCTGTAATTAGTGCATAGATTAAACTAGATTGATGTAAAATCCTTCCACAGGCACCTTTAAATTTTTAAATACTTATACTCCTGAAAAAAGAATAACATGGAGCCTATGTAAGAAATAAACACAGAGTAATTGAATAGGTTAAAAGTGATAATATGCCTTTCATACTAGTAAACTCTTTTTAGTTTGAAAATGCAAAGTTATATCTTATTTAGTTTTGGTCTGTTTTAAAATAATATTTTCCTTAGCTGTGATTATTATATTACAATTCTCAATGACATCTGAGGCTATGAAAGTGTAGTTACTGGGTGGTATGAAGATTAAAATGAACTGTGTTCATGAGTCCGAAGAAATATCCAATAAAAACATGTTCATTTCTAAAGAAACTTTGTCAAAGTATTCCCAAAAAGGATAGAATGAATCAATTCTATCTTGCTGATTCACAATAAAGTTGCAAAATATTGCATGAAGAGAAAAAAGAGATAAGGTAAATAAACAAAGGCTAAACATTTTTTAAAGTTAATTTATTATATCACAGAGACAACAAGCCAAATATTAAAGTGAAAAGAAATGTAAAGAAACTAAGAAATTAAATCACACTATCATAGCAATTACCTGATTTTATAAAAATGTTACTCTCCTCTGTCTACATATATTAAAATATACATACTGAAAGCACAGTTTGATATGAATAAAATTCCATAGCTTATAAAACTATAAACAGGCTGGGCGTGGTGGCGCATGCCTTTAATACCAGCACTTGGGAGGCAGAGGCAGGCAGATTTCTGAGTTCGATGCCAGGCTGGTCTGAGTTCCAGGACAGCCAAGGCTACACAGAGAAACCCTGTCTCGAAAAACCAAAAAATAAAATAAAATAAATAAAATAAAAACTACAAACATTTTTCATTTCACATCAACAATATGAAACTCAATTAACATGCCTGGATATTTTAAATTTACCCTAATTTTTACATTCTAAATTAAACTCATAATGTTCACTTATACCTAATGAAAACATAGGCAAGTTAAATAATAGGACACAAATCTTATAGTTAATTCTTAAAATAAAATTAACCAACTATCCTGTACCAATAATATCAACCTGGTGAAGTTGTATTGCAAAACTTATACAGTTACATATTATAAAATAAAATTCTATTTGTTGTCTTATAAACATCTCTATTATTTTGTTATACTTTAGTTTTGGAATGGCATATCCATTCTGTCAAGAATTAATCAAGTAAAATATTTATTTTTGCAGAAGAAAATGTTTAATCTGATTCTTTCCATATTCCAAATGTTTGTTTCAGTAGCAATATTTGCTCTTCCAGACAGCACTCACACATGGGCTGTTACTTTCAAGGATGTTGGCAACTTTATACCTTGGGCAGGGGACTTGGCCCACTCTCTTCCATCTGTTACCCCTGATTCTTTGCAATTATGTTTTCAAATTAGCCAGAACCACTTAAGGGATCCCTGGGGGATTTCATGAAAACAAAAAGAAAAATAAAAGCATATTTGAGCACTTGCTCAACTAGAGTAGATCCAGAATTTGCAACAATCTTACACTTAGTCAAGCCTTACAAAAGTGATTGTTACACATTGTTCTTGATATTTTTAAAAGTTGCTGAACTTTCCATGTTTTTTCAAATAGTACTCAATATCTAAATTTTTAACTAATAAAAATTTGTGTTTTCATGTGCATTGAATTAGAAAGAAAATCAGAGAAAAATGTGAAACCTTCTAATTGCATTTCCTGGAAAATTTTGAAAGATTATGTTCATTTTAATAGCATGAACTTACATATATAAGTATTTATTGTACTTTTAAAAATACACATGATACAAACAAGAAAAATGTCAAGATTTAGAGAGTTTCAACTTTTATATTTTCAGCAGTAATTAATGACCTTATAAATTACATGTTATTGCAAATTCCATTGTATATTCTTCAGTCAACAATTCAATTTTACTAATCTTATTAGTAAAGACAATTATTTGGGTGCATAACCATGCTCACTAAAGGAAGGTGACAAATGATGACTAGCAGAACTGGGTCATTAAAAGTTTTCTCTGAACAGCTCTGGCAGCCAACTCATCTCTACTATGTAGACAGGACTAGTGATCTCTTACCCATTTTCAATACCACTTCCCACTCTTTTTCCATGGCTCTTCATTGGCTTCCAATTATGTTACACAGAATTTGACCCTATATGCAACATTGGCTTTGACTCCTCTGCTTTTTTCCTGCTGTTGTCACTGATGGGATTCAAACTCCATTGCCCAAACTCCAAGCGACAGTCTAATATGGCTTTCTCTTTAATTATTTGTAACTTAGATTGATTGTCATAAAAGAATGTGGTGCAATAAGGATATATTTCAGCCAATGTGTAATTAGTTCATTAACATTTTATTATGTATTGATATGCAGACAACATATCATTTTCAATATTATGATAAATATTTTTTAAATTTTAGTTTTAAAGGCTCAGTAAATAAAGCATACCTCCTACGACTCCATTCTAACTTGGTGGGGAAACAAAGAAACTCACACAATACACACAGCTCATAGATCATCAAGACAATTGCCTATCAACCCAGGTTGCCTGGCTTTAAATCAAATTGAGTTGCTAACATTTCTTTTGGACTTACCTAGATTAGAAGATTAAGAAATTTTATGTACAAATTAACATAAACTTCTCTCAACTAATTTCTACCAAACAAACTGATAATTGTGTGAATAGGCTGGAAAAGGGCTATCGGTAGTGTAAAAAATCCATATGTTCATCATATTATTAACTCAGTGCCTCGGTAGAGAAAAACAAATTCATATGCTCATGATCATTTTCTTTACTCTTGCTTTTTGGATAAGGTATTTTGTTATATAAATTAGGCAATGTCAGATTCACAGATCTCTATTCTGTGGTCCATGTACTAGGGAATGTTTAACAATTTCCTCTGAGTTAAAACATTTCATTCTGTAGAGACACTCTTTAAGACCCTGCCAGATCCTGACCAATACAGGTGATGATGATTGTAGCCAACCATTGGACTAAGCAAAGGGACCTCGATGGAGAAGGACTGAAGGAGCTGAAGGGGTTTGCAACCCCATTGAAAGAACGGCAATATCAACCAAACAGATCCCCCAAAGCTCCCAAATCTAAACCACCAAACAAAGAGTACACAGGGAGGGACCCAGGATTCCAGCTGCATATGTAGCAGAGGACTGCCTTATCTGGCATCAACAGGAGGAGAGGCCCTTGGTCCTGTGAAGGCTCAATGACCCAGTGTAGAATAATGCTAGGGTAGATGAGGGAGTGAGTGCCATTATAACTGCAGGGCAGAAGGAGGATGAGATAGGGGGGTTGCAGAGGGGAAACCATGAAAGTGAATAACATTTGAAATGTAAATAAATAAAATAGGCAATAAAAATATAAAAGACTAGCCTGGCAGTGGTGGCACACACCTTTATTTATTTTTTTTTAAGATTTATTTATGTATTTTATTTCTTTTTTGCCCATTTTTTAATTTATTATTATTTTCTATATTTACAATTCAAATGGTATCCTGAAAGTTCCCTATACCCCACCCCCGACCCTGCTCCCCTACCCACCCACTCCCACTACTTGGACCTGGCCTTCCCCTGTGCTGGGTCATATAAAGTTTACAAGACCAAGGGGCCTCTCTTCCCAATGATGGCNNATTAGGCCATCTTCTGCTACATATGCAGCTAGAGACNNNAGCTCAGGGGGTACTGGTTAGTTCATATTGTTGTTGCACCTACAGGGTTGCAGCCCCCTACAACTCCTTGGGTACTTTCTCTAGCTCCTTTATTGGGGGCCCTGTGTTCCATCCAATAGCTGACTGTGAGCATCCACTTCTGTGTTTGTCAGGCACTGGCATAGACTCACAAGTGGCCACTATATCAGGGTCCCTTCAGCAGAATCTTGCTGGCATGTGCATTAGTATCTGGGTTTGGTGGCTGATGATGGAATGGATTCCCGGATGGGTAGTCTCTGGATAGTCCATCCTTTCATCTTAGCTCCAAATTTTGTCTCTGTACCTATATCCTTTCATGGATATTTTGTTCCTTATTCTAAGGAGGCATGAAGTATCCACACAATGGTCATCCTTCTTGGTTTTCCTGTGTTTTGCAAGATGTATCTTGGGTATTCCAAGTTTCTGGGCTAATATCCACTTATCAGTGAGTGCATATCTAGTGACTTCTTTTGTGATTCAGTTACCTCACTCAGGATGATATCCTCCAGAAACATCCATTTGCCCAAGAATTTCATAAATTCATTGTTTTTAATAGCTTAGTAGTACTCCATTGTATAAATGTACCAAAGTTTCTGTATCCATTCCTCTATTGAGGGATATCTGGGTTCTTTCCAGCTTCTGGCTATTATAAATAAGGCTGCTATGAACATAGTGGAGCATGTGTCCTTATTACCAGTTGGAAGATCTTCTGGGTATATGCCCAGAAGAGGTATTGCTGGGTCCTCCGGTAGTACTATGTCCAATTTTCTGAGGATCCAGTGGCGCACGCCTTTAATCCCAGCACATGGTAGGCAGAGGCAGGCAGATTTCTGAGTTCGAGTCCAGCATAGTCTACAAAGTGGTCATATCTATCTATCTATCTATCTATCTATCTATCTATCTATCTATCTATCTATCTTTTGAATGAATCAAGAAGTAGCGAAGGATGACACAAATCAAGGTCTAAAGGGCTTAAAAGACTTAGGAAGTTTCTGAAATTTACTAAACTCACAAGAAACCTCTCAAGGTCAAATAAGTATTGAAAAACCTGAAAAAGTGCTTGCAATTTGATTAGTGAGGACCAGAGATGTCAAATGTCTAGAGATGTCAGTTGCACAGCTGTGGATGTTTCAGTGACGTACCTACCTTTGAATCGTCCATGTTCCTGTAACTAACTCCTTACCCAGTTTCCTGTAACTAATTCAATAACCACATTGGTTCTCATAGTTGGGCTTTGACGGAATTATTTAATTTTTTATGCTGAATTCCCAATCTGAGAAGTGCTGACATTTCTTCTTGATTTCTCAGAAAATGCACACAGCCCTCCCTTTATAGGCATGTGTTACTCTGCCTGACTTCATATTTATAATTTTAATTTCTAAGATGGATTCAACTAATGAACAATAGACAAACATATCCGGTGAATCTATTCTCAAAGTAGTGAAAAAGAAGAAGAAAAATACCTCCTCGGCTCCTGAAGAAAAGGAAGTAGTAAAAAGCAGAAAGACAGTTGAAAGGGACTCGGCTCTGCTTTCTGCTAATTGTATTTTTTTATTTATTGGATATGTTGCTGCTGTTTTGTTCATTAAATGTTGCTAGATCAGTACTAACATCAAAATTTCAAAGATTCCTTCTCTGATTTTGTTTTGAATGTTTCTAATGAATCATGCAATATAATGGAATGGAAAATGTAATATAGAAATGTAGTTAATGTGCAATGTAATGTACAATGCATAAATATAATTAATGTGCAATGTAGAAAACCAGCAATCTTTGCTCTGTGTTGAGATATTTATTTAATTCTAGTAAAAGATGACTGGTTTTGTTTTGTTTTGTTTTGTTTTGTTTTGTTTTGTTTTGTTTTAATTTCTTTCTTCTTCTAACCACAGAGAGATTCTTCTCTCTCTACTCCTTCCAGTGCATAAGTCCATCCCCCTACCTCACCTCTCCCACACAACCATTTCTTCCTTGTCTACCTGCCCCCACCCCAAACGAAAAGAGCAGGTTTCACGGGAATATTCAGTGAACATGGTCTAAGAAGATACAATAAAACTGATGTGACGACTTCATATCAAGGCTGAATAAAGCCACCAAGTATGAGGAAAAGTGTCCCAAGAGCAGGCAAAAGAGACATTCCCCACTCCCATTACTGAAAGTCTCACAAGAACACCAAACTACATAACCACAATTGTAATGATATTAAAATTTTCACCCCCCAAAATTAAGATTGGCTAAATAATTTATCAATATAATTGATAAGTAACAAGAAAACCCATAAAAATATTATTTAGCAGTTTGAATTGCCTTATAATTGTCTTGTATATGAATGAAAGTTTGAAATTTTCCAAGTCAGCACCCTGGCCATTTTATTTTTCAATCATAGATACAACAATCTTTGTGTACTTCTTTTCCTCCTGGATTTAGCTTGTAGAAATCATGCTTTAAATAATCACAAGTTATACTTCATCTGTTTCCATTATGAATTGTTTATCACGATGGAAGGATATAACAAGTTGAATATTGTCCAAGGTTGAAGATGACTTTCAATGTGCATTTGTGTCTAAGGAGAAGTGACCACCAAATATCCAAGCATTAAAGTAAACATCATTTATAAACTTTGTCCCTGAAATAAGTTAATTAGATGAAAACTTTCAGAAACACATCGAATGTAATTAATTTGCTTTTTCTGGTATTGTGTAATTTTTGCTAGAAAAAAAAAATGGCATTTAAATAAATCCAAACCAGATGCCCTGGATCGGATCTCCACTAAATCATTCAGACTGCTATAATTCCCACAAAGAAGCCATCTGTTTTGACTTTAACATAACGTTCTTACTTATCAGTTTTACAGTCTCTCCTTTCTAGCCATCGTATACAAGGCAGGCAGAGTGAGCAATCGGAAGGCAAAACCACTTTGCAAACTAGTTGATTCATGTTTTCTCTAGTAAGTACTTGATCTCATGAAGGAATGGGAATTGAATTAGTTACTTTGCCATAGCTGAGTGGAAGCTGCTGAGAAAAGCAACTTAAGAAAGAAGGGTTTTATTTTTCCTGACAATTGATCATAGTCCTCAGAGGTGGAAAAAGCATGACAGAAGGAGGTGGGCTGCTGGTCATGTGTCATCTGCACTGTGAAGCCCACAAGCTTAATGCTGGGGTTCAGTTTCCTTTTTGTTCATCTAGTCTGGAACCTCCGTGAACAGAAGGATGCTACCTCCATTCCTAAACGCTTACTCTGATAGTTCCCACTTCCAATATTACAATCAGGAAGCTCCCTCCCAGGGATTTGTATGCTAGATGAGTCAATGGTCTTTGAAGTTGACAAGCCATATTAATTATCCTAGGAGTTAAATTCCCAAAGCATCCGACTTTCACACACTCATTTTGTTCATGAATATTCTTGAGGCTTGTCTTCACATTTTTCATTATCTCTTTATGTACCTATTTTCTATATTTGGGGGTTAGTGTATATTTCATGTTTTGTTTATACATAACTACACTTGTTTACTAAGATGCCCAAACTTAAAAGTCAGGATAAATTCAACAACTTAAGGTCTGGGACATTCAGAAGTAGCTATTGCTTAGACATATCAACTAATACATGAAGCAGGAATGTAAATTTTGTTTATGCAATACATTATCTACAACCCTGATTTTTGTCTACACTAGTCCTCTTTGATCTCTTCTGTCTTGAATCATTTTAGATAATTCTCTCAGTATTTTCTTAATTCCATAAGAATATTTCTTTGGTACTTTTATCATGACAATAAAACTTCTTCTTTGAGTAATTTGATGAAGAGCAAGCCAAAATTTTAGCTCTCCACTTCTTACCCTGACTCTGCTATATATCTATAATCTGTGACTTGAGAACTCTCTAGTATCTATCTATCTATCTATCTATAGATAGATAGATAGATAGATAGATAGAGAGAGAGAGAGAGAGAGAGAGTATATCTGTTCTTATGTAAACACTATATGACTGTCTTAATGCCTGTCTGTCTCAAATAAGGTCTTTGGTATTTATTTATTGACTAACACAGGGAAAATGGCACAGGAAAGAAATGAGTTATACTTTGTAGAAATCTTTAATACAGTTTTACAAAAATGGAAGAAATTTTACAGACTCAACTGACTCCAATTATCCAGTATGCCTAGATTGTTTCCAACATTTATGGTGGATATTTGTTTTATATTGTGACTACCATCTAGTTGGCTGCTGTCAACAGATAATTAACACAACACACACACACACACACACATATATATATATATATATATATATATATATATATATATATATATGTACATATGTTTTTCAGGTCAGGGACATGGAAAAGTAAACATCTTAAAATTAAAGCTGCTCATTGCCATAGACTGTAAACTCTAATTGCATGAGGAATCCGAACCATAGGAAGGCTAATTCTTACACCATGCTTTTAGAACATTGGTTCTCAACCTGTGGCAAGCCCTTGGGAGTCACCACAACATAAGGAATTGTATTAAAGGGTTCCAGAATTAGGAATGTTGAGAATCACTGTCATAGGGAAAAAATAAATTAAATAGACTAATAGCAAAGTAGAATAGCAGACTCCTTGAATATTATTAAGTGATAGCTAGAAGTATTATTGTCTCTGTCCTAGGGTCTAATAAATTCTGTTTTTTTTTTTTTCATTGTAAGAGAGTTTTTCACTTTTATATAACAGTTTTACATTGTTTTATGAAAACATGATGAAATTGAATGTTATAGGGGCCTGCCTTCATATTGACCACTTGTGACATGTATGTACTGGTCCTATTCTTGCCTGGAAAATACATGGTTTTATTAACTATATTCAATAGACAATTGAAACATGTAGCATACTCTGAATCCTTCTGTAATATTGTGACTGCTAAATATGGTTCTCATATGGACACTAGGTTTCTGTGTCTCTGTCCTATTTTCATGTAACCAATCTGTGGGATATTCCAATTGTCTAAAACAGCAAGCACAGTGACTCTTACTGTATATTTCATCTGTATTTTTAAAAGAGACCTACATGATTCTATTATATAAAGCTTTCCTAGAGAAAATAGTTGTGATGTTCTCCACTTATCACATTTTTTTATTAAGTTTGCATGTGTATTGATATTTAATCTATTAATCCCTAAAATGTGATATTTGGGCTCAAGTACATTCAATTTGTGCATGTCGTCTCTTTATTTTTCTCTTGCCCACCTTCTCCTCTCCTATCTTTCATCATCCACTCTGCTTCGACCTCTGTTTATACACTCCTTCACCATCTCCATCTATTTCTTTCCAACTTCCTCTACTCTTCACTCAATTTTTACCTGTCTTGTTGGTTCTCATTTAAATGAGATGGAGAGAAGCATAAACAGTTGATATGTATAATTCTGGTGAGAGCGATAACAGTGGTTACAGTGATGGTTGGAATGGAAAACAATAAAGTGAATGAACAATAAGCACCAAGTGTGAGCAGAGCTATTTAACTTAGTGGGATTATGCATAGCAGCAAAAGGAGAGATAACAGAACTGGCGAGAGACCATCTTGACTCTTATGCTAACTGTTCTGCCATAGGTATACCCAGTGTAGATTATTTGTGAGACAAAATATCTTCTAATAATTCAGAGGCTGGGCTGTAGAACAGGAAATAAGGTGCACAGCAAATTCCTAGGAGCCAATAATCTATGCCTCTAGGTACATAAAAATGATATCCATATGCTTTTTGTGGTGCATGAACTTGACATGTTAAATTTATGCAAGAACCTCCTTTGCTTTGTTTTTTGAAGAAAATGAGAAACAAAGCAGTTGAAAAATGCTTACACAATTTTATACTAATAAAAATCTAGTAAAAAGCACACATTTTGCATGTGACACATGGTCTGCAAACTAATAAAGTCCCAACCTGGAACATAAGAGGAAATTGTAGTAGCATATAGAGAAATCCTTAGATATTATAATCAAGTTTTTGAAAATGAAGACTAAGCACCATATCTTATTGGGCAAAACTATAGCTTAATTAGCCCTATTTTATAATATATCATAAAACTATATACTAAACAAAAACCATATGAAGTGCATATGAAGGATTAAGTTGGCATACATGGTGAAAATATGAAAGAAAATACTTTTATGAAACTATGACTTCTCTTGTACTGTGCAACAGATCAGACTTTTCCTATCTTTTTCATATCTTGCCTATATCCCATAAAAGGAAGAGAAAACATCAATCTCATTCTTCATTTTTATGGAGAACTACTTTGTATGTTCCAACAGTAGAATAATATATATATATATATATATATATATTATGATATATATATATATATATATGTTATGAAACTGAATCAATTAAATGTGGTATTTCACTTTCTGTGGATCTCTACAAAGAAAAAAAAACTGTACTCTAGAATAGATTTACTAGAATCTAAGCGATTTGGCATGATTCAAAAACATACTTCACTAGGTATATTGTGTCTCAAGACAATTCTTGAGACACAAATCAAGAATATTCTTATTGGTCATTATTTTACTTCTGGTTCTGCAAGGAAATCCAAAGAAGTATTAGCCATTATTGTCTGAGGGGCTCATTCTGGTTCTCATAGGATGTTTATATTTTTCTCTAAAATACAGCATCCTATGGCATATATTTAGGCCTTCTAAGAGGCAGAAATATGTTCCACAAGGTTAATACTGCTTATGGAACACAGAATGATTCAAGAGACTGAATATGGATGAGAGATACATAGGTACCACTTACAGGAAGAAACATGGCATTATAAAGTTCTCTATAATGTATCTTTCTGTGCTTTCAGCCCTGAGGTATGAGGTTGTTTTACATAAAAATATTTCTGGGTGATTTTCCTGCTTCTTGTTAAACATGTACTGAAAACAGAAATATGCAAATTATCTGTAGAGATGCTTTAGTCTAACATTTAATTACCCCTTGAGTCCAAATAAATTATTCATGAAGTACCTTAGCAAAAGAAAAAAAAACCACCACCACATCTGTTATAGTTGTGGTAAATGCTATATATGAGAAAAATTTTCAGATAATATTTGTTCCCACCCCCCCAAAAAAATCTGGCTTATAACAAATGTTATGCAAGTTTAAATGGAAGGGCAGAAAACAATAGTCCTACCCTGCTATGACATCTATGAACCAGATCAACAACCTGCAGGCATGGTAACCACAAAGATATGTTAGTGACATGAATACCTTGACATTAAACAAAAGCTTGCTAAGTGGACTTTAGACCTGCTCAACAAAAGGTGTATGGTGCCAGGCCTGATACTGGAAACATCACTAACTAATTAGTGCTACGGAAGTTATGAACACTAGAAGAGAAACCCCAAGGGCTCAGATAGGGGGCCTTGATAATACTGGGAGAGAATGGTGGAAACTGTGAGCATTTGAATGGAGATGTAGAAAGCTAGCACAGTGGAAACTCCCTGAAATTGCAAGTGTGATGCAAGCAAATTCTCCTGGTACTAAGGGATATAGAACCCAAAGTGGTCATTTCCTATAATTATGCAAAGCTCTCAGTAGTGGGACTGGGACATCAAGCCAGGCTTGCTGGGGTAATGGTGGCATGAACTTGTGGGAGGGTCTAACCAATGACTGATTTAACATGAGGTTCACACTATGACAGGAAATCTATCTGTGGATGGACAGAAACTAGAGGCTGGACAATCAGAGATCCAGGACAGAAACAAATGTGACTGGTTAAAAAAAAAAAAATACTCAATAGAATTATTCCTAGTGATAGTCTGGTATCCTAAGAAGCTGGCACCCAGCCTGGTTGCCATCTGAGAGGCATTGTCCAGAAACTGAAAAAGAAGATACAGAGATCAACAGTCAAACATTAAGCATACCAAGAGAAGCCTGAAGAAGACAGTGAGGAAGGATTACAGAAGCCAGAGGATTCAAGGATATCACGAGAACATGAACCACAGAATCATGTAAGCTGTGCTCATAGGGATTCACAGAGCATGAAGTGATGGTCGTGGACCCTGTATGGATCTGAGTTAGGTCCTCTGCATATATGTTATGGTTGTGTGGCTTCGTGTTCTAGTGGGACCATTAACATTGGGAGTAAGGGTGATGCATACTCATGCCTGCACCTGGGAGTCTTTTCCTCTTACTGGGTTGCCTCGTCCAGTAATGATATGAAGGTTTGCTTCTGGTCTTATTGTAATTTCTTATTCCACGTTTTGTTGATGTTCCCAGGAGACCTCTTCTTTTCGGTGGGGTGGGGAATGGAGGAAAAATGAATCCAGGGGAAAGGAGAGGCAGGGTGGGGTGGGGGGAGGGAAGAGTGGAGGGGGTGGAAATTGCAATTGGGTCAGAATGACATGTATGAAAACAATAAGCATTTAAATAAGAAAGAGAAATACAGAACTGAAAGGAAAAAGTGAAAGCAACGCTACAACCACTACTTTACTAAACTCAGGCAATGTGAGTTAGGAAAAAAATTAAAAAGGCAGTGAACTCCTCCAGCATTCATATCTCTGCTTCCTGAATGTGCATCCAATATGATTTGTTATCTCAAACTGTCAGAGAATATCTTTTAATTCACATGGTAAAATAATAGTTGCTTTCTTAGGAGATTTTTTTGTAGGAAGGGTCTATAGCAACAAGAGTAGACATTAATTAAGACAAATGGTACCTACAAGTGGGGCCTATTCTGTGACAGATCTGGTTTGTGCTGTATATGCCTTTGGAGCTGCTTTGTGTGGAATGGGAAAGAATTTAGAACTGTAGGGTATAAAAGAGCTGCTGGAATGCTCTTTGCTTTTTTTGTATTTTTGAGAAGGGTCTTATTATGTATCTCTATAGAGATGGCTGTTCTCAAACTCACTGTGATTCACAGAACAGGCTGGCCTCAAAAAGTCACAGTGATCTATCTGTCAGTCTCTGACTTCTAAGCGCTGGAATAAAATGTTTGCACCACTACATACAGCTCCTGGAACTTCTTAAATAGAACTTAGTGGGCCATTCTGATGGGAAATTAGCAAAAGTAAAACAGAATTTTAGACAGTGAGAACTTTGATCATGTGGTTTCAGTGGGGAATAAGTGTTGTAACAGCAATGGAATCATAAAGGATTCACAATAAGGTTTGGGAAAGGACACAAATGTATTCTTCCAATATGTGGAATCTTGTTTAAGGGTGAATTCATAATTAACATTTTAAGTTGTTTAGCAGAGAAGTTAGACAGTATAGCACACAGGCTGTATCCAAGGAGCCATACAGTCTTCTGACAGAGAAATATGGAGAGAAAAGGGAGGAAAATATGAAATCTATGCTTTGTTTAGAAATGGGTAAGAGAAGTCGTGGGAGAAAATAGTTGGCATTCATTTTATGTGTAAAACATCTATTTTAAATAAAAAAAATACAAAAATTTACTTATCCAAAATATGTACTTTTGAAATTAGCCTTCTATAATTTTTTATTTCTAGAACAATGACGAATTCTTAGTTATTTTCTTTCTCTTTCAATACACACACACACACACACACACACACACACACATATATATATATATATATATATGAATGATACTAAAGAGAAAATTTTTCATCCAATACAAATGTTAAATTTAGAAAACAATCTCAATGAAATCAATACAAACACAACTAAAATGGTTTTAGATAAAAAAAAAAAAAAAAAAAAAGTAAAGTACGTCAAAGACAGACACCTGACTACCCCAGGGACTCTCCATTCTCCCATTACTACTCCTTCTTTTCCATCAAACTCCTGAACCATATAGTAATCTTGCCTTCCCTGACCCATCTTTCCTACTCTCTGAGCCCTCTGAGACAAGCCAAGCTGCCCTGAACAGCCTGCTATTCTAGGGGCATCCCCAATCTCCCTCTGCCTCTCAACCCACCCCCGTTATATCTGAAACACTTGAACCATACAGGTGAGTCTCCCTTCCCCACCCATCCGCCCTACCCTTTGAGCCCTCTATACCAAGCCAAGTTGCCCTGAAAAACCTGCTTTCCCAGGGGGACCTCTGTTCTCCAACCACCTTTCCTCCACCTCCATCAGACTCATGAACCACACAAGTAAGCTTCCCTTCCCCCACCTGTTGAGAATTTTCTCGGTCCAATCACATTAAGGCAGCAACAATTCTGTGATTGGACAGGAAAATGGAGGCAGAGCTAAGCGTTTGGGGCACAGGGAGACATAGAGAGGTAACAGGAGGGCGAACAGGAGAAGCCAACATGGAAGCAGAGGAACAGGAAGATGATCCTGATCCCATGTGGTTTTAAACAACCACAAGTAGCTAAGATATTCACAAGGTTAGACTAATTGGGTTAAAGCTCTATCTGTATGAATTGGCTCTGAAATTATTGTATTGGCATCTTGTAAATTGTGATCTTATTGTTATATAAATCTGATTGGATAATTAAGCTTTAAGAGTCCTGTTTGTATTGGATAACTAGGTGTTGGCGTTTTTTTTTTTTAATATTTCACACAACAGGGGCTTAAACATCTAAGATCTGTTTATAACAACAGCAAAGGCAGGACTGGGTCTAAGCCCTGTACTTTCAAATATTTAGTATCAAAAGAAGATATTTATACTAATGATAACCTTGATTTTGCATCAAAATAGACTCTGTACCAAATAAGAATTTTTGACTTCAGCCTTGTAACAATTAAATAGATTTTTACCAAATGAGATTATAGCTATACAATCAATTCTAGCTATTCCTCCCTGTGCCAAATACGACCATTCCTACATTTCCTAGAAAGGAAACCTATTAATTACCCTCACCAGCCCCAAAGCCCAGAGAACTGGGTTGACGACGACTCTTCATAACTTCTTCAAGCTGAATATGGGCGTTGAGATATTATGATTAATATTCCCTATCCTAGATCAAATTAAAACAATGTAAAGCAATTAAAATAATACTGTATGTGCCTATACTAGGACTTCCCTATCTTGCCAAGCAGGAAAAGACACCCAGAATTCCCACGTGGGCCACGTTAGACAGAATTTGGTTACCCTGCGGGGCAAGTAAAACAATCTTATACCATCTTATGGTTTGGCTCTCTGCCTAGAGCAGCCAACTTCATTCATTTTCTCTCAGAGCAGCTGGTAAATTCCCACAGCAAGAGATTCTTTGTTTAAACCTTCCCACGCTTGAGTCACATGACTAGTTTTTAGCTTCCATCTAGCTACTCAACCAACAAAACAAAAAAATAAAATAAAACTCTCTCAGGCTAATAATCTTAAATTACTAGTGGATTTGTGCCCAGCCACTACGTTGGTTCGCCTGTTGTGGGAATTATTAAAAAAGTCACCACCTAGTTACCCAGTAGAAACAGGACTCTTAACGCTTAATTATCCAATCAGATTTATATAATAATAAGATCACAATGTACAAGATGCCAATACAATAATCTCAGAGCCAATTGATAAAAGTAAAGCTTTACCCCAATTATTCTAACCTTGTGAAAACCTTAGCTACTTGTGACTGTTTAAAACCACGTGGGATCAGGATCGTCTTCCTGTTCCCCTGCCTCCATGTTGGCTTCTCCTGTTCCACCTCCTGTTACCTCTCTATCTCTCCCTGTCCCCCAAACCTCCAGCTCTGCCTCATTTTTCCTGCGCAATCACAGGACTGTCACTTCCTTAATGTGATTGGACAGAGAAAATCCTGAAACATTTTTCCTGCTCCATGAGCACTCTGGACCAGCCAAGCTACCCTGGGCAACCTGCCATCCCTTGCAGACCTCCGTTCTGCTCTCTTTCTGATCACTTTCATCAGACCACAGGCTCCTGAACCATTCAGAACTACAGGTCCAGAACCATACAGCAAAAGGCTACCCATCAGAGGCCTGCCACACAATAACCATTAAGGTACACCTCCCTCCAAATACCTACCACAATAAGAAGATCCAGGGACTACAATCATTCAGTTGTCTAAAGCCCCTCAAAAGAAAACAATCAACAGAAGCCAGGGCAATATGACACCTCCAAAGTACAGGTAACCCAACCAAGCAAGCCCTGGACATCCTGTACCCAAAAGATGCTCCAACATCACACAAAGACACTTGCTCATCTTCTGAAGCTAAAAGTAATATACACTCAACCAGTTTTTAAAATCTATTTGGAATATTAAACATGAAAGAAGAAAATCTCTTGTGAAGTCCTCTGTGAAAAGAAATTATGACAAGTTCCTGATTAGACAGAAACCGTTCCATCTCCAAGGAAGAATACACAGCGTAACTGTGGCTTCATAGAATGAATTGGGTAGTGTTCCTTCTGTTTCTATTTTGTGAAACGTGGAAGAGTATTGATATTAGGTCTTCTTTGAAGGTGTGGTAGAATTCTGCACTAAACCCATCTGGTCCTGGGCAATTTTTGGTTGGGAAAATTTTAATGACTACTTCTATTTCTTTAGGGGTTATGGGATGTTTAGTCCTGATTTAACTTAGGTATTTGGTATATGTCTAGAAAATTGTCCACTTCATCCAGATTTTCCAGTTTTGTTGAGTATAAGCTTTTTAAATAGGATCTGATGAGTTTTTAAATTTCTTCAGTTTCTGAAGTTATCTCTCCCTTTCATTTCTGATTTTGATAATTTGAATACTGTCTCTGGGCCCTCTAGTTAGTCTGACTAAAGGTTTATCTATCTGGTTGATTTTCTCAGTAACCAGCTCCTGGTTTGGTTGATTCTCTGAATAGTTCCTTTTGTATCTACTTGGTAGATTTCAGCCCTGAGTTTATTTCCTGCCACCAACTCCCCTTGGATGTATTTGCTTCTTTTTGTTCTCGAGCTTTCAAGTATGCTATTAAGATGCTAGCGTATGCTCTCTCATTTCTTTTTGGAGACACTCAGAGCTATGACCTTTCCTCTTATCACTGATTTCATCGTGTCCCATAAGTTTGGGTATGTTGTGCCTTCATTTTCATTAAATTCTAAAGTCTTTAATTTCTTTATTTCTTCCTTGACCAAGTTATCATGGAGTAGGTCATTGTCCAGCTTCCATGTATATGTGGGCTTTCTGTTGTTTTTGTTGCTATTGAAAACCAGCCTTAGTCCATGGTGATCTGATAGGATGCATGGAATTATTTCAATCTTTTTGTATCTGTTGAAGCCTTTTTGTGACTGATTATATGGTCAGTTTTGGAGAAGGTACCATGAGGTGCTGAGAAGAAGATATACTCTTTGCATCCATATTACAGAGTATATATTAGCTATGTGTCTTGCAGAAAACATTTCAGTGGATATTAATATTGTAAATTTCCTTCTGTAAAATCTCTGTTGGAAATATCAAATGAATAATAACAACAATAACATAAATATCCTGAGGACATTTTTGGTTGTTTTTCTGATGTTGATTATATGTTCTTATCCTTGTGACTCTATTCTCTGATGATTTATGATACATTGAGTATGTTTTAAAAAGTGTAAGTTTCTTTCCTTGAAGAATTTGAGAACTCAGTCCTTAAGAGAGTATCCTTGGCACTGCAGAGATGATAGAACAGTACACGGTAAATATGCTTTTTGCAGAAGATCACGATCAGTCTGCCAAAACCCAAGTCATGATTATTTTGGCAGAAATTAACATAACTGAAAAGACAAGAGTATATTTTGAAGCATGTTGGAACAACAAAGAAATTTTGGACTAAATTTAAACAGCAACAGAAACATGGATGCCTTTAGGGGCAGTTAGAGCCGAGGTTGAGGTAATCTCTCCTTTTCTATTTTCCCTTTTCTCTCTCCAGGCCTCTTTCCCTTGTTCTCATTTATGTTTTAGCATGTAGTTTTATTCTCCTACATAGAGATTTTTGCCTTCTGAGTCCAGTTTTGCCTTTTTTCCCCTGGCTACTCTAAAGAAATATATTAGTTCTGTGGCTAACTCATCCACAGCCAATGTCATCACATCAGAAAATTGATGAAAGAATGTGGAATTTCCATGGGAACTACCATGAAGACAATGAAGACATGTCAGAGTGGTGTGAGAATCTAATTCCAGTAAGAAAATATTCCCACTGCCAACCCCTCCTGAAAGCCATTTAAAGTTACTATGTATCAAATGACCTTTTTTAATATAAATTTTGTGTATTTCAAAACTACAAAGCCATCCTCTGCTACATATTCAACTAGAGATACAGCTCTTGGGGGTACTGGTAGGTTCATATCCTCCTATGGGGTTGCAGACCCCTTTAGCTCCTTGGGTACTTTCTTTAGATCCTTCACTAGGGGCCCTGTGTTCCATCCAATAGATGACTGTGAGCATCCACTTCTGTATTTGTCAGGCACTGGCATAGCCTCACAAAAAGAACTATGTCAGGGTCCTGTCAGCAAAATCTTTCTGGGATGGGCAATAGTATCTGGGTTTGGTGATTGTATATGGGATGGATCCCAGTGAGAGGAGAGGCCCTTGGTATTGTGAAGATCATATGCCCCAGTACAGGGGAATTCCAGGGCCAGGAAGTGGGAGTGGGTAGGTTGGTGAGCAGGGTGGGACTGTGGGAGAGTATAGAGGACTTTCAGGATAGCATTTGAAATGTAAATGAAGAAAATACGTAAAAAAAAAAAAAATACTGTTCCTGTAGCAAACACATCTAAGCCACAAGAAAGCCAAAACAAATATTTATATATCATCATCATCTGTTATTGTCATCAGAGGTATAGTTCAACACTGTTTGGTACTTAACAAAAAGATGATGTATCTTACCTCTGAATGAGCTACTTACTGTCCCTCACTGAGCAAAGAACAGCACCTAGATACTGCTCAGAATATCTGCGATGGTTACAAGCACATGTAATCAAGAACAAAAATCACAATGTGGCTTTTACCTTGATAGAACATTAATCAAGGGATAAAACAATATTACAGCAAACCCCAGTTAGGAAGGAATATGAATGTTATAGGCATTTAAATGCTATTTCCATCAATGAATCAATTTATGATTCACTTTGTGATTGACAACAAAAAAATAAAAATGGTTCTGCTAAGACATCACAACTCATAAAGCCAAGAAAAAAAAAGCATCATATATTCATTTTTAAACAATTCTGAGAAACATAGTGATTTTCTGAGCTAAATAATATAGAATGTAGCCTAAATACAGTGGTTTCATTGGTCATATATATTTCAGTTGCATGAGATATAAGAATCATTTATTTTATCTGAGTAAAACCAAAGTTTTTTAAAAATTTTATTGCTATAGCTTTAATAAAACTACTGTTTTAACAATGAAATTTTAATGTGTCCTCTTATATTTAATTATTAAAGTAATACAAGTAAATATTGTTTATTTCTACATAAAGTTAGACTATGTATATATAAATAAGAAAAGAACTAATAGTTGACTCAGTTACCAGCTTTTAGCTCATAAAATAATTTAGCAGTCAGGTTGTAGTATTGCATTGTAGTTTTGATTAATTTTTTTATTTTTAAGGCATTTTATATTAGTTATTTTCTTCATTTATATTTCAAATGCCTCTATACCCTCCCCCACTCCCACACTGCTCCCCAACCCACCCACTCCCACTTGCTGGCCCTGGCATTCCCCTGTATTGGGGCATATAATCTTCGCAAGACCAAGGGCCTCTACTCCCAGTGACGACCAGTTAGGCCATCCTCTGCTACATATGCAGCTAGAGACACAAGCTCTGGGGGTACTGATTAGTTCATATTGTTGCTCCTCCTACAGGCTTGCAGACCCTTCACCTCATTGGGTAATTTTTCTAGATTCTCCATTTGGGGTCCTGTGTTCTAACCAACAGATGACTGTGAGCATCCACTTCTGTATTTTCCAGGCACTGGCATAGCCTCACAAGAGACAGCTATATCAGGGTCCTGTCAGCAAAATCTTGTGTGTGTGTGTGTTTGGTGGCTGTTTGTCGGATGGATCCCCAGGTGGGACAGTCTCTGGATGGTCCTTCCTTCTGTCTCAGCTCAAAACTTTGTCTCTGTAACTCCCTTCATGGGTATATTGTTCCCCATTCTAGGGAGAAACGAAGTATCCACACTTTGGCCTTCCTTCTTGAGTTTCATGTGTTTTAAAAATTGTATCTTGGGTTTTCTAAATTTCTGGGCTAATATCCACTTATCAGTGAGTGCATATCATGTGAATTCTCTTGTGATTGGCTTACCTCACTCAGGATAATATCCACCTCACACCAGTCAGAATGGCTAAGATCAAAAATTCAGGAGCAAAGCGTGGTGGTGCATGCCTTTAATCCCAGCACTCAGGAGGCAGAGGCAGGCAGATTTCTGAGTTCAAGGCCAGCCTGGTCTACAAAGTGAGCTCCAAGGAAGCCAGGGCTATACAGAGAAACCCTGTCTCAAAAAACAAAAACAAAACAAAATAAAACAAAATTTAGGTGATTGCAGATGCTGGCAAGTATGTGGTAAAAGGGAACACTACTCCATGGCTGGTGGGATTGCAACCTTGTACAACCACTCTGGAAATCAATCTGGCGGCTCTTCAGAAAATTGGACATAGTACTACTGGAAGATCCAGCAATACCTTTCCTGATCTTATACCTAGAAGATGTCCCAACTGGTAATAAGGACACATGCTCCACTATGTTCATAGCAGCTTTATTTATAATAGCCAGAAGCTGGAAAGAACCCAGATGTCCCTCAATAGAGGAATGTTTACAGAAACTGTGCTACATGTATACAATGGAATACTATTCAGCTATTAAAACAATGAATTTCTGAAATTTTTAGCCAAGTGGATGGATCGGGAACAGTACTTATTTCAAACTGCAAACATTTGTCTAGAAGCCTCCCCAATTATATTGGCATGTTTTGTGAGATTGTACTTTTTCTGTTCTAATGTGAAAAACTGTGTCAAGGTTTATTCTCATGTTATATTTTATTTGAATTTCTCTATATAGAGAAATGAAAAGTACCACCAGCCTTGAGTGTACTGCATATATTTGAAAAAGACATGAAAAAATGAGGGTAGAAACTTGCAATTGACTATATTCAGGATTGCAAAATAAATGTTTTTCAATTTAGTTTTGTTTATAATTTATATTTTAATGTCAAATTAGTTATGTTTACATTCTATTTTGTTTTCTGCAGATATTTTTCTTCTTTCTTGTAAGATTTGCAAATCAAAATATAAATAAATTTGAAATGCCCTATTAAAACTCTTTTGTACCTTCTTATAAGGTGAAACAAAATACCCATGGAAGGAGTTACAGAGACAGAGTTCAGAGCTGAGACTGAAAGAAGAACCATCCAGAGACTGCCCCACCTGGGGATCCATCCCATAAACAACCACCAAACCCAGACACTATTGCATATATCAACAAGATTTTGAAAATAGGACCCTGATATAACTGTCTCCTGTGAGGCTATGCCAGTGCCTGGCAAATACAGATGTGGATGCCCACAGTCATCTATTGGATGGAACACAGCCTCCCCAATGAAGGAGCTAGAGAAATTACCCAAGGAGTTGAAGGGGTCTGCAGCCCCATAGGAGCAACAACAATATGAACTAACCAGTACCCCCAGGGCTTATTATCCAGCTGCATATGTAGCAGAAGATGGCCTAGTCAGTCATCAATGGGAGAGAGGCCCTTGGTTTTGTGAAGATTCTATGCCCTAGTATAGGGGTATGTGAGGGCCATCAAGTGGGAGTGGGTGGGTTGGGGAGCAGGAGCAGGGGGAGGGTATAGGGATTTTCTGAGAAGAAACTATGAAAGAGGATAGCATTTGAAGTGTAAATGAAGGAAACATCTAATTAAAAAAAACTCTGCTGTAAAATATTGGCATGATGAGGAAATCTGAAGGTTTTAAAGCCTGATTTTAATAACTTTCAACAATTTGTGAGTAAATATTGGCCAAAGCCTGGAATATTTCTGATGTGAAAATTTTTACCACCTTTCCTGTGTATAGACCCATTTTCCTATACTTGACTTATATGTACTATCAACTATTCTTTATCTTCAATTCTTTCTTCAAGTTTTAAAAATATTTTTCTCCATGAAGTATTGTATTTAGAGTCTGATCTTAGCACTCCTCCATACTCCCCTCCTATAGCTTGTTTATTTGTAACTTTAGTTTGTGGGGTGTTGTTGTTTTTGTTGTTGATGAGGTTGTCTTCAGACAGTGTCATGGGTGACCTAAGCTCAGACAAGCTACATAGGCAAAAATGAACTTTGAAGCTGTGACCTTCCTCCTGCCTCTTCTTCTAAGTGCTAGTATTGCGAGATTTTGCTTCTCCAACCAGGTTGTGGGATACAAAGCATTAATCCAGAAGCTTTGTGGATACAAGGCAAATACTCTCTCAACAGGTCTAACCTCTAACCAGTTTACCTATAATTTTTCACACTCCATTGTACCATGTTTTTATGAGGCTTGTTTATTTGTTTAGATGCCTTCCTAAAGCCAAAAAATGTAGCTCATATTTTTTTTTCAAGAAAGGGTTTCTTTGTGTAGCCCTGGAACTCACTTTGTAGACCAGGCTTACTTTACTGGTATCATCTTTTCTAATTTTTAATCATGTTCAATTATTTTATTACTAAATATTCTTGCTTTTCTTAAAGTAGCTGGCCAGATTAGGATTAGAGTTTTTATTTTATCTATCAAGACCTTTGTCACATTCTTACATCACTCATTATCTGTGCTGCAAAAAAAGAAAGAAAAAAAAAAAAAAAAAAAAAAAAAAAAAAAAAAAAAAAAAAAAACAACAACAACAACAACAAAAACATAGTTTAACCTGTAAGCTTTTCTTGGCACTTTATACGCTCAACATCTTTCAGGGATTATTAGAAGTTTTCAAGGAAGTAAAAGTAGAATAAAAGCACAAAAATGGTAAAATGATAACAACACCCATAATTAAATCACAGTAAGAACACTAAAATTAATAGGAAAAATACTAGCATATTCAAAGGATCATGTTTAATAGAATTGTCAATTTTGTTTTTGTTAAATGTCATTTATAACACTATAATAACACTTTAATAAAGCTTATATGAACTCTATTTTCAAATAGAAACATATGGATTTATTTATAAATTGTTTGTATCTCCTCTTCAGATAATCTGCCAAATCTAAAAAGAAAAAAAAAAAGAAAAAAGATTGCTTTTAATCAAGAAGATGAGGCAACATTTGTTAAATCTTTTGGTTAATCAGACTTTGACAAATATCCATGAATAATTAAAAGTCCTAATCCTCAGATCTAGGTCAGTTGAATTTGGTGTTACAAGATACTTCTATTAACCACATCTATTTTATAGAATGCAATCAGTATTTTATGAATGACATCAGTAAAGAAAGCAAAAATTTTAAGTAAGTAAAAAGATAAAGGTTCTCAAATTCATGTAAAGTATTTTAAGAAAGAACCAATATTCTTTCAAGTCAATTTTATTAAAATACTGTGCATACGTACATTAATTTAATTTACCCTTATGTAAGGAATTTGTTTGTGTGTACATACATGTATCTATATGGAGCCTGAAAAATGAAGAAATAGGAATATATACCTTATATGTGGGTATAAAGATAAGCTTTAGAATATATTAAGGAATCATGCTGAAGTGCTAAGTAAGTGGCCAAAGTCCTAAGGACACAGACAGCCTCAGAATCCAGCTAGGTTTTCCATACCAAATAGTACTTCCCTCTTGTTGCATTGATCATTATTCCATTAGAGAGATGTTAGTTACTATCAATATTATATTGCCAGTTATTGCACACTTATGCATATCTTGTCGTACTAGAAATTTTCACGTCTCATGTTATTGCAGTTGTTGAATAGTTTCCCTATCGTGGCAGACTACATTCTATTTTATGGATCCGTGCAATCCCTACCTGCAGCAAGAGACTTTCAAGTAGATCCAGCAGGAGTCATCCAAATCATGTGCCATAATCATGTGTGTCTTCAGCATTGACCAGAGCATAATGCAAATATCCATAGTGTGTATGTGCATGTGTGTGTGTGTGTACGCAGCTACTTGATTACCCCGGATGATGTATTAAGCAGTTTTTTTTTTGTGTGTGGTACTAGGGTCTTCTTAGACTGTGGTTCATGTGAGGAGTATGTGTATATACACTGTAGTCAGATTCATTATACATTTTCAGCATTTGTATATGTGGCTCAGAAAACATTGCAGAATTGAGGGCATAAGGAGTTTATGAGGCCAAATACCAGCAAATGCACTGTCATACACTTCTTTCTAGAAATGATTTCATAAAGAACACTATAAAAATAGCAATATCAATGGAATATAAAATGTAAACATTGTAGATGAAAATGTTACAGTGGTTCCATCTCGAAACAAAGAGGTGGAGGCAACTAATGACTGCTGTGAAGAGGGATAGCCTCTCTTAGGAATGAATGCATTTATTGTTTGTTCAGTATGTTTAAACTTGAAGTATATGTAGACAAACACCAAATGGACTCAGGGGTCCTGTTTAAATATAACTGTATTTTACACATGCACACACATGTACACACACACACACACACACACACACACACACATTTTATATATATATATATATATATATATATATATATATATATATATATATATCATATAAATATGATTAAAATCAAGAGGTTATCAATTTACAACCATGGAAAAGGTATAAGAAAGGTAACTGCTAGTGACAGAAGAGGGGAAAGGTAGAAAGGAAGTGAGTGATATTTTTCTATTTTAATTTAAACATTAAAAAACAACTTAAGTTAATGAATAAATAAAAATGTACAAAGCTAATAATAACTATAAAAATGGTACACTGACTGTGAAATACCTATGGATTTCTCTCTGTATTTATATTTCATTTATATTAAAAAAAACTGATGACAGTTGTCTTGGTTCTAGTTTTATTCTTAGTTTTTAAATAAAAATTTGTATTTTCAAGATTATATATAACAAGTATTTGATTAAGGAATTATTGCATGAGTAACTTTAAATGTCATCATTATTTATCTGTTCAGAAATAATAATAAAGTGAACATTATATTACAGTTTGACCTAAATCAAATCAACACCTTAGTGTATGGTACATTTCCATAAAGATATGCCCTGTAAAATAAGATTGGGACATATATCATTACTAATTTTTTCTTATTAATATATATATATATATATATATATATATATATATATATATGTTCTATAGTGTTTATTTATAGAACTATAATTTTCCTGAATTATTTTAAATATAAAGGTATATGTAAAATTAGAGATAAGATTTTGTACACATTTTACCATTATCAAGTTATATTAAGAATATTTATTTAGCTAGGCGTGGTGGTGCACGACCTTAATCCTTGTACTCGGGAGGCAGAGGCAGGCAGATTTATGAGTTTGAGGCCAGCTTGGTCTACAGAGTGAGTTCCAGCACAGCCAGGGCTATACAGAGAAATCCTGTCTCGAAAAACAACAACAACAAAAAAAGTGTGTATCAATTCATTCATAATATATTACTTTCATCAATGCTCAAAAGTTATTACTTTGCCAACTTTAAGGGCTCCTGCATTAGAAGTATTTTACTTTGAAATTATTTTATATTTTGTATTTGTTTAAAATCTAGATTATTCAGTTATTAGTAAGGTATGAAGAGTTAAACTTTAGTCTGAAGTATTCAATGGTGATAGTGATATTATTATATCTTAATAAACCTACCAATTACAACATACCACCCTAGATGATAACAACCATAACACATTTTAGTCAGTGGCAGAAAAAATTACACTTCAAAATTTAAATATCTTAATAAATACAATGGGTTTTGTTACAAATTGAGAAAATGTAAACTCCACATTCTAATCATATAATGAGATTAATTACTCTAAACATGAGGTTATTATTTAGGCTGAAAACATTGGGCTAGAAAATGAATTATAATTATGTTTTTTGGTTGTTTGTTTGCCAGTAATATCATGTAATTACCCACTTAAATTCACCACAATTCAGTTCTAGTCATACTGAGTCAAGTTGCAGTAGTATTATGCTAAAGGATTTTAAATATTTATATTACACAGATAAATAACACATGACAAATTATCATTAATTTTTATCCCATCTTCCCAATGTTGATTATAGGTAAACAAAATCTACTTTTTTATTTCCATAGGCATAACTGATCTTTCTTGTGAAGTATATGTCAAAATTTATGTGACTTATGCTTAATCCTCTGTTGACATTATTTGCCAGTTTATTTACAACTGTGTGAATATTCATGATAAGAACTATCATTATGTTAATGAGTTATTCCAAAAATTGGATATATATTTTGGGGTAAAATTCAAAATTGAATTCCACATGACAAATTTATAAATAATATATAGTAAACTACCAAGCAGGCCCATTTTTGTAATTATGAGGTACAGAGGCCATGAGATTTTAAATTCTTGTCATAGAAAAACTAATATTAATCCTCCAACTAGGTAGTAATTAATCTACAGTAAATCATATAATAATATGGATAACATTTTGTCTCTGGTGGTCATAAGTGGGTAGTGTTATTTTAACAAATTATTTTGTTGAGTTTCTTCTTATATGCATGTTAAACAAAACCTATTTTGAGAATTCCCATATTAAATTTACTTTATGAGAGGAATACATAAAAAATAAAATTTTCTTTATCTTTTCATTCCCGTGCAAACTAATATCTCAATGTCATTTTTTAGCAGTGTAAGATATTTTATTCAACTACAACTGAAGTATAAAACATATTTGCTCATCAATATCTCCTGTTTCTAGTTATTATTAATAAAAATCTTTTCAACCCAGCTATTAGTAAGAAATTAAGCATATGTTTTTTATTCCACTGAAAATATGATACAATATTTCTTTAGACATTGATTCTTGCTGTTAGTCTTGAAGTAATAATATGAAATAACAAATTATTACTTAAAACTTTCTCTTTGTAACGAGTGGCTGAAGTAGTTATTAAACTAAAATGTTTATCTCTTTTTGAAAATGCATTCTTAGGTCCAAGACTGTATCCTCTGAGGACTGATGTCTTTACAAGCAAATACGCTGGAATATTTTTTTTTTTTTGTAGCTGTCTAGGAAGTAGTCATATTTTCCAATTTTTCATTACAAATCAGAAGAATAACATAATTAAATGAGGTTTAACAATGCATCTTAGAATGTCTCAGTGGAAAAATACATAACTACATTTTGGTGACAACAATCTTTCCATAATGTCTAATTAACTCATAATTAAAAGGAAAAATTCCACAGAGGAAAGAGTAACTGAAAAGCTCATCCAAGCATTTGAAAGAATGATATAGAATTACATATAAACAAATGAACTGAAATTCAGGATAATAGCAATGAATGTATAAAATTAGTACAAGGTAAATGTTTTATATCTAACAGTCAAAAATGAAAACCTCTGAAGACAAACTGGTATGGAAGCTTTATGTGGTAGATTATAAATTGCAATATTATTGTTCAGTACAATTTCAAACTAAGAACATTAAAGAATAGCTTGTGACATTTGAAAAACAAAACAAAACAAAACAAAACAAAAAAGCTTCTTAAAATGATCAAGTAGCAATTTAACTTTATGGGCTTATACGCCATAAACATATGCATGGAAGAAAACATATGTCAATGTATTAATTTTAAAAATATACATAAAAGTGGGCATTTACAAAAAAGAAAATGAAATTATCATAATAAATGTATATAACACAAACACAAATTAAATAAATATACATATATATAGTGGATAAATAATTTAATATTCTATTCCTACAGATATCAACAAATATTAATCCTGAAAGACAAAAATGAAATAAAAAAATCTCTAAATCTTATGACTGTTAATGTTAGGATATATTTATGTAGTATTTATACTAAAAATTATTGTGAAATAAAATATATGATTTACTAGTATATTATGAATGAGGAGAATTTATGAACATTGAAAATGTTTGTATCTAGATTTCCATTTATTCACTTCATTTACTAAAAATATTGTGTCTATATACATAAAATGTGTAAAATATTTCATTGACTACAAATGACACATTTATGATAAATGATTATATGCTAAAAATGTACAGAAAAACAGTTATTAAAGATCATTAAGATAAATGCAATATAAACAGATGATCAATCTAGATCACCAGATTATTCAAATAATAATCACTAAATGAAGCCAGATTAATGCCATGATGAATAATTAATCAAGAATCTGATATTTACATTAAAATTCATTCATGTTATAAATGTTATTTTGATTGCCTTGACAAATTGAATTTTGAAGATACTTTAAATACATTTCCTATCACTGTTAATTATATTATAATATTTTACACTTTCCTGTATTTGTTTTCATATATTCAGTATCTTTTATACCTCGAAAAATATTGGCTTTCAAAATGTGTGCTAATTCAATAAATTTAAGAACTATGGTACATGCTTCCAAAGCTAAGTTTGACAACATATACTAATTGAATTTATTAAACATTTAAAACAGTTTTTCAGTATGAAACAATTTTTTTAAATTTTTTATTATTATTTTCTATATTTACATTTCAAATGCTATCCCAAAAGTTCCCTATACCCCCGCCGCCCCTGCTCCCCTACCCACCCACTCCCACAACTTGGCCCTNGCCTTCCCCTGTGCTAGGTCATATAAAGTTTGCAAGACCAAGGGGCCTCTCTTCCCAATGATGGCCAATTAGGCCATCTTCTACTACATATGCAGCTAGAGACGCAAGCTCAGGGGGTACTGGTTAGTTCATATTGTTGTTGCACCTAAAGGGTTGCAGCCCCCTTCAGCTCCTTGGGTACATTCTCTAGCTCCTCCATTGGGAGCCCTGCGTTCAATCCAATAGCCGACTGTGAGCATCCACTACTGTGTTTGCCAGGCACTGGCAGCCTCACAAGAGGCCGCAACATCAGGGTCCCTTCAGCAGAATCTTGCTGGCATGTGCATTAGTATCTGGGTTTGGTGGCTGATGATGAGATGGATTCCTGGATGGGGTAGTCTCTGGATAGTCCATCCTTTCATCTTAGCTCTAAATTTTGTCTCTGTACCTATATATTTTCATGGGTATTTTGTTCCTTATTCTAAGGAGGAATGAAGTATCCACACAATGGTCTTCCTTCTTGGTTTTCTTGTGCTTTGTAAAATGTATCTTGGGTATTCTAAATTTCTGGGCTAATATCTGCTTATGTTCCTTATTCTAAGGAGGAAAGAAGTATCCACACGGTGTTCTTATTCTAAGGAGGAATGAAGTATCCACACGATGGTCTTCCTTCTTGGTTTTCTTGTGTTTTGCAAAATGTATCTTGGGTATTCTAAGTTTCTGGGATAATATCTGCTTATCAGTGAGTGCATATCTAGTGACTTCTTTTTTGATTGGGTTACCTTACTAAGGATGATATCCTCCAGATACATCCATTTGCCCAAGAATTTCATAAATTCCTTGTTTTTAATAGCTGAGTAGTACTCCATTGTGGAAATGCACCTCAGTTTCTGTATCCATTCCTCTATTGAGGGACATCTGGGTTCTTTAAGATTCTGACTATTATAAATAAGGCTGCAATGAACAGAGTGGAGAATGTCTCCTTATTACCAGTTGGAAGATCTTCTGGGTATATGCCCAGACAAGGTATTGCTGGTTCATCCGGTAGTACTATGTTCAAGTTTCTGAGGAACCACCAGACTGATTTACAGAGTGGTTGTACAAGCTTGCCATCCCACCAGCAGTGGAGGAGTGTTCCTATTTCTCCACAACCTCGCCAGCATCTGCTGTCACCTGAATTTTTAATCTTAGCCATTCTGACTGGTGTGAGATGGAATCTCAGGTTGTTTTGATTTGCATTTCCCTGATGACTAAGGATGTTGATCATTTTTTCAGGTGTTTCTCAGCCATTTGGTATTCCTCAGTTGAGAATTCTTTGTTTAGCTCTGTACCCCATTTTTTAATGGGTTTATTTGTTTTTCTGGAACCCAGTTTCTTGAGATCTTTATATATAATAGATATTAGTCCCCTCTCTGATTTAAGATTTGTAAAAATCCTTTCCCAATCTGTTGGTCCCATTTGTCAATTCTTGATTTTATAGCCCAAGCCATTGGTTTTCTGTTGAGAATTTTTTTTCTCTGTGCCCATATCTTCCAGGCTTTCCCCCACTTCCTCCTCTATCAATTTCAGTGTCTCTGGTTTTATGTGGAGGTCTTTGATCCACTTAGACTTGAGCTTTGTACAAGGATATAAGAATGGATCAATTCTCATTCTTCTACATGATAGCCTCCAGTTGTGCCAGCACCATTTGTTGAAAATGCTATCTTTTTTCCACTGGATGGTTTTAGCTCCCTTGTCAAAGATCAAGTGACCATAGGTGTGTGGATTCATTTCTGGATCTTCAATTCTATTCCATTGATCTACATGTCTGTNGCTGTACCAGTACCATGCAGTTTTTATCACAATTGCTCTGTAGTACAGCTTATGATCAGGCATGGTGATTCCACCAGAGGTTCTTTTATTGTTGAGAATGGTTTTTGCTATTAATGACACTATTAATACTGTATGAAGATTTGGCTCAAATCACATCCCTGTTATTTCCATTTTCTTCTCTTTAGTACTTTGTAGCTCACTATAGGAAAACTATATGATAAATCTTCAATTTAATGAAGTCAGAAAACAAAATCCAATGAAATTTAAAAAACACATACACACACACACAAACATAAACACACACTTGATCATAGCACTAAATTTTGGAATGTAAGTCCATGAATAAAAATAACAAAGTATTGCATTTAGTTTATAGAAAAATAAAGTATGTGTAAAAATTTTTTCCCAGTGTACTGACTTAGTTTTTCCTATCTATATAATCCTAACAGCTTGCAGGATGGCATGTGAAAATGAGAGCTTTGCCAGATTATTAGACCTCAATAAAGGACTGAAGGCACAATAACATGATGCAGGCTAACATTTTTATTTCTTCTTTTCCTCTGTAGTAGAAATTGTTCAGAAATCCAGACTGAATATACATATATAACTTGAGCATCAGTCTCCTTGACAGTGTGTTTGTAACTCCCAACTCCTGGTAAACAATTTTTTCTCCTCATTTGCACATTCTGCATTCTGTTAAAGAAGCCTGAGAACAGTCTGCAGAGCTTTCTTCTCTACTGGTCTCAACAGCATTCATATTAGTTATATTATTTAATACATATTACATACATCATATCATAGATGATAGGGATAACTGTTAAAGTTCATAATACTCATGAAATTAATGTTCCAAAACATAACGCTCATTAGTTGAGGATTGAGGAACCAGTGTGATTGAACAGTGGGTATGTATCTTAACACATGACAGTAAGTATTCAAAACAAAATTCAAACTGATTCACCTTAAATTTTGATTAGGTCTGTGTGTAATATAGGTATATTGTCTCCAAGAATTTTAGGAAATAAATGTATAAAGCATTTTGGGGCTAGAAAGGTCAAATCAGACATACTGTGAAAACAGAGGGCAAAGACAAGGTACAGGAAAAATTAAATAATGAAGTTGAGGAGGAATAAGGTAATGGTAGAAGGTGGGAAAGTGTCATAAAACTATAGATGTATTGAAAGAGCATATGAAAACCGACTACATTATAAAGTACCTATAAATATAAATTCAGTATAAATTTTTAACAGGAAGACTCTATTTGAATTGATATCACCACTAAAAGAAATTATAAAGTTTTAAATAAAACTTACTTATGCCACTGGGGGAATACCCCCTTGTGAAGTGTTAGCCATAAAATTCCCAATCCTCCAAATGCAATAAAGAATCTTGCTATTTCTCTTGGTTGCCCATCTGAACTGTCTAATTTATTCTATTGCTGTGGGACACCATAAATTTTAGATCTAGGACTCACGGAAAACAGACTGAAATTGACCTGGAAACTTCTTTCCTGCTATGTAAAGTCCATAGTGCTAGAGGGTTGTATAGGGAACAAAGTCATCAATGATTCAATCATTTTTGGACTGTGGAAGCTACAGTTTCAACATATCAGGCAAAATATACCCAAAGTTACGACAGAAGCATTACTGGTATGTGAATATCTAAACATGTTCTGACTGGATTTAAAGGGTAGTCCACAGAAATGAAAATAAACCTACTTTTGTCAATCTAGTCAAATCCAAAAGCTGGGAGGTCACAAGCCCAAGAAGAATATGAGTTATGGATGGTTTTCTAAATTGACATTTAGCCGATTTTTCACATAAGTTTTTCTGATTTTACCTATAGACTTGTGCTAGTCTAGTCTCAAGCTTGATCAGAGGTGACAATTAATTTGAAGGGCAGCAATACAGGGTTTTATAACTGATGGAAATACACAGATAAGTGACTGCTTATTGCTTAATCCTAAGCAAAGCACCCTTATCCCCCCTCAAGAACCAAAAAGCATCACAGAAGAGGAAACATTATGATAGCAAAGAAGATAAGAGATGAAGTGTGGAGGGTGACTACTAAGTTCTGTTCTGGATAAAGCCTTGGTATCACACTCATCATTACCAGCTGGTGTGGTTCCTAGCACAAGGCAAGCACAAAGCTATAAAACAAACAAAGGAAGGGATGGAAATAGAGATCATTTGGCAAAATTGGGGTTAGCAAGTATGAAAGAGGGACACGAAAAGGTAATGGGGTGTGAACACGACCACAATACATTCTTAAATGTATATAACTGTGAAAATAAACTTTTTACAAGAGAGAAATGCAAGGTAATTTTCCTCTATCATCTCTTTAGTTGTAAGTATTAACAATCCAAAGGGTCTCATTCCAAACAAACTTCTGATGAGTTCCTGCCCCAGTTACTTATCTTCCTGATTCAGGTGGATACAGACCCAAAGCCCTAAAACTATAGAAGATCTCCAATGCGTGCAACAGCAGAAGCTACAGTACTGCATTTATAACAACTTTTCTTTTACCTTTATCATATCACATCCAGCTTCTCTTCATGATCGCTATTACCCGCTGTCTTAGTTGGGGTTTCTAGTCCTGCACAAACATCATGACCAAGAAGTAAGTTGGGGAGGAAAGGGTTTATTCAGCTTACACTTCCATGCTGCTGTTCATCACCAAGGAAGTCAGGACTGGAACTCAAGCAGGTCAGGAAGCAGGAGCTGAAGCAGAGACCATGGAGGGATGTTCTTTACTGGCTTGATTCCCCCTGGCTTGCTCAGCCTGCTCTCTTATAGAACCAAGACACCAGCCTAGGGATGGCACCACCCACAAGGGGTCCTCCCACCCTTGATCACTAATTGAGAAAACGCCTTACAGCTGGATATCATGTAGGCATTTCCCCAACTGAAGCTCCTTTCTCTGTGATAATGGCAGCCTGTTTCAAGTTGACACAAAACTAGCCAGTTCACCTGCCTAGTCACATTTCTCTGTGACTCATAAACAACTGTTTTCTCTCTTCTTTGACTTGTTTAATGATAATTTTCTTATTTTTTATGAACATGGAATAACCCATTAGTCACCTGCAAAATTCAAATTTTAATTAATAGCCTTGGAAATTAGAGCATCATTAGAATGCTGAATTATGATGTACAATAATTATGTTCCCTATCTTTCTAGTTTTGATCATTTATTTAAATTTAAAAGGCTGTTCTTTATAAAATAGAAGCTTTATAAGGGCTTAAATCACTCTGTCTTTAGAGTCTTTTCTAGTGCATACACTAGTGATTTTAGAAACAGACAAATGTGAGGTTGAAGTGAATCCTAACACTTCAGTTATGCTTCATTCACTATCACAGGGAATTCCACTTGGGAATCCCACTGTAAACAAATATGTCTCAGTTTCATTGTCTTATTGCTATAAAACACAATGACCAAGGACAACTTGAAAAGGCGAAAGTTTAGTTAGTTTGCAATTTTGAGAGGTCAGAGTCCATAATGGTGGATTAGAACCATGAAGAAACTGAAAGCTCACATTGCACAAACATAAGCATGAAGCAGAAAGAACAAACTGGAAATAAATGAGTCGCTTTACTCTCAGACACTACCTTTAGGGACATACTCACACTGGCAAGGCTTTAACTTTTATAGCTCTCCAAACAGTGCCACTAACAGGGAAACAAGTGTTCAAATGCCCAAGAGTATGCAGAATATTTTCTGCTCAAACCACCAAAATATGGTACATATCAATCACAAAATTATTCTACATACAGGATTCTCTGGCTCATAAAAAGATTGTTGGTTGATTGTAGCATATTTCAAAAGTATTCATTTTATGGTGGTCATAAGCCACCATAGAAATGAAAATTGAAACTACACAGGCATTCTTTCTCAAATTCTATGCAAATGTCCATCATTTACTGACCTCAAACACTCCTAAAAATTTTAGAAAAAAAGAATAAGTATTATTTGCTGGTATGAGCATAGACTATTTCAGTTTGTATGATTCTCAAAAACTAGAAATGGAACATATCTATATTTCTTCTGAGCAAATACCCAAAGAAACACTTGTTAACTTTGAAAGTTGTTGTTTTATTCACAATAGCTTATAAAAAGATTCACACTCTAAATCTACCATGGAAGACTAGAAAATGAAAATTACATATATATATTTGTGAGATATATATATATATATATATATATATATATATATATATATATATATCATACATTTTATGAATTTCAGTTAGGTATGAAGAAAAATAGTATTTGCAGGTATATGTATTGTGTTTAACCTGGAGTAGTAAATAGAAAGCAAACTAGGAAGAGTTTTTTGGGATGAGAATCTCTGTGGAAGAGAAGAAGTAGCATGAAATGCATGATGGGAAATCAGAAAAGAGGTATTTGGCATACAGCAATTAATCAAGAATGAACATGGAGAGATTGTAAGGATGAGGTGTGTGGTATAATAAATTAATCAAAGATAAAGTTTTATGAAAAATTTTATTAAAAATTACTATTTGTGTGATAATTAAGTACATGTGGGGATTTTGTGCATGAGAGAGATAGAAAAAGAGAGAAAGAGAGAGACTAGTAGGACAGAGACAGAGAGAGAATGAGGAAGAGGAGGTGAAGGTAGAGGAGGAGGGAGAAGGAAGAGGAGGAGGAGGAGGAGAACGAGAACGAGAACAAGAACGAGAACAAGAACAAGAACAAGAACAAGAACAAGAACAAGAACAAGAACAAGAACAAGAACAAGAACAAGAACAAGAACAAGAACAAGNAGAACAAGAACAAGAACAAGAACAAGAACAAGAACAAGAACAAGAACAAGAACAAGAACAAGAACAAGAACAAGAACAAGAACAAGAACAAGAACAAAGAATTGAATGAAAAATCCTCCATGCTCTAAGTGGAGTTGGGAAATAAAAAACATTGCTATCTTGTTCAAGACAGAAAGATAAAAATTGTAAAACACTATTTACTCCAAAAAATGTATTGTTCTTGCATAACTTGCCAATCAAGAGATTCTAAATTTTTAATTCAGATAACTTTAATTTAAGTGTATGCTAAAAGTTATTTTTCATTTTTTTTATGTTTCCAATTTTTGAGACAGTCTCACCTTGTTGTACTGGCTGATAATAAACTTTTCGCATTGTCCATTCTGTTTTCTAGCTCCACCAATCAATTTGCTTAAGTCTAATATGTATTAATATTACAGTCTTTACCTACAATACTGAGCAAAATGGTTGAATTTGAAGGCAACCTCTTTTTAATATATATGAATTGTGTCACAAAAATACTTTTTATGCTATGTAATGACTAATTTATTATTATTATTTTTGAACAAAAATATTTTAAACAAAGATAACTAATGTTGTGGCTTGCTAAAATAAAACATATAAAACTTTCAAAAGGTTTAAATGACCAGGTTATACTCAAAGAGGCTGAAGGTAATGGTGAGTGAAAAACAGCACAAATACCTATATAATTAGATTAAACTGTTCACAAATAAAATATTTCTAAATGTTTGAAATTAATAAATGATGTTTTATATATTAAGCAAGTAAATATAAGAAATGTCATCTTGTGTAGAAAATATAAATTCTCATTTTATGAATCACAGTTACATGTGAGAAAATAAACCTATAAATATTAGAATTTTCTTAAATCTATAAAATTATATTTACTCCCTGAGAGGATTAACAGAAAGATAATATAAAGCATATGAGGGAGTGGCCATGCATCTTTTCCATATCTGTTCATAACGGTGCTTGACCTATTGGCTCTACCTTTAGAATCAATCACTCTGAACTTGAATCCTATCTATGGTCAAAGAGCTGAGTTGCATTGAATTTCTAGAACCGTAACAAAGCAGCAGCAGGAAGGCTTTCCATTATCTAAATGATCTTAGCTGACATTATACTTTTCTTTTTTTTTTTTTTACTTCATGTCATGGAGGATTAGTAGATGACCCTGTATATCATTTTGCAAAGATAACAGCGGCCATATGAAGCCATATCCCTCAAGGACACTTATTATTTCTGCTTTATTACTTTCATTTATGTTACAGTGCAGCATAACTGAGCCTCTGCACTTCAGACTCCAGTGAAACTACTTTACAAATCTACCAAAATCTATTTTCAGGAACAAAATTTTCTTTATTGTAGTATGTCTCTGGATCATATTGGACAGACTCTTTATCATCATTTCCACTAAGTCATCACACTTTACCTTTCAGCATTCAACTTCTAGAATATACACTCCTAGATTTCTATATTTCTCTCTAGATAATTTTCTAGTATTCAGTGTACACCCCTTCTAGATTTCCATATTTCCCTCTAGATAATTTTCACCAGAACTTTCTATTGCTTTACATATGCATATGATAGATGGTTAATGAACACATAACTTTTCACCACCAACCACCAAGTCTCTAGAATACTGTGAATACTGCTTTTAGACTTTTCCATACTTTGCTGCACATTCACACTCCAAATTCTTTCAGCATGTCACTGTTGTGTATTATATAACTCATTCTTCTCCTTTAATTGCTTAATTCAACTGCAAAACTCATTTTTCAATATCCTCTTTTTATACTTTCAAATAATGACTAAATACTCCTAAAGAGATCTTTTTCACTTGTTTTGTTTTTGAGATATAGTGTCTCTATTATGTAACTCTGGCTGTCCTGAAGTTATCTATGTAGACTAGCTGGCCTCCAACTCACAGTGATCCACCAGCCTCTGCTTCTGAGTGCTGGAAGTCAAAGCATGTTTTTCCAAACTCTGCCTAAAGAATCTTGTTCTAACATTTCCATTTTCATATCCACAAATTAGATTGTTATGAAGTATATTCTTTTAGATGGTTATTAAGTATAATGTGATGATAATAATAATAATTCAGAGCTCCTATATCATGTTCCTGTGAGTAAATATTATTTTCTGGTAATATAATTTGAAAGGCTTGGACTAAAGAATGGAAGACATTTTTCCACAATCTCTTATATTTTATTTTTATTCAAATTATTTCTTTATTTACTTATTTATATATTTTTACAATTCTTCATAAATAGTCTTTTCAATTGCAAGTTGACCTGGAAATATTTTTCTACACCTTTAAAATTGAAAGAGTATAAAATTCAAACAATCATCTAAATACAGCATTAAATTTAAAACAAATAAAAATGCATACAGTCTCAGCATAGTGAAAATGCTACAGCAATAACACATTTAGAGATCAGTTTCATACTATGTTAATTTATCGAACAAATAATGTAGATTTACCCATGGCATCTGTGGTCTCCAAATTGAGGATTCTTGGTCAAAGTTATAGTACCAAGCAATTATTTCCTCATTTGATGTTGGCCGTAGATCTTATTTGATAGATTTTGCTTACAGATGCCTTATCCAAGCACAAGAAACATTGAGAAAATGACTAAAGAGATATCTAGAGATCTGGGAAGATTACCTGACCATAGCAAAGGATTTTGAACATGACAGAATAGTGGCTGGGTTGTCTTCACAAAACCGCACAAGATCAAACCATTAAACATTCTAACACAATATAGGTAAGGTTCATGACTCCCCACACCTAACTCAGGTTCGAATAGCAACTGAAGGGAGTTTGTTCAAGCAGAGTGAGAAAATTTTCCTTTAAGTATTGAGTCTTGGTAACTTAAACATGATTCAGTGGATACTTCCATACCTACAAGTACATCGACAGTAGAAACTGGACTGCATAATTTATAAAAATGTAACAAAAGACAACATAAAGTTGCAAAGAAGTAAGAAGGTATGAGGTAGATCTGGTAGAACTTAGTGGTAGACAGTTTTGACTATAGTAATAATTCTTTTAATGTCTGAAATTCTAAATTAATAAAAAATAATTAGCAAAATGTATTTTCCATTACCTTATGAAAAAATGAACACTTATGAATAATAACTAACTTCAGATGAGAAGACAGAAGCATACAATGGTAAAGGGCAAATTCAGAAATATGAGAGTGGCAAATTTTAAGCATTGAATTGTGTGTATTCAAAAGTTCATATAGACAGTTGTTTGTCCTTTGAATTTAAAAAGTGAAGACATTTAAAAAGATAAGTGGCATTTGAGTAGACTTGAAAAATCTTTACTTAACATAGGTATTAGCATAAATGGTTGAATCATAAAGCACATGGAAATATTTACATTTCTATTTTGAAATTATTTGCAAAAATTGGATTCTTAAGTAATAAGGCATTTTTTGTGTTCAACTTTTTTATTGAATGTAGCACATCAGTTGTCACTCAGTCTGAAAACTTTGGCTCCTCCCATTCATCATGATCTCAACAACCAGCTGGTAGTCAACTTATTTCTTGCCACTTGAAACAATAACACATCATAATAAGGCATTTTTATCAGAGATATCTATTTAATGAAAGAGGAATAGCCACTAAAATTTAAAACTTCAAAGTGTAAATTAATAATGTATGATGTATAATGAAATCACAGGAAGTAAAATTAGGTCTCCTGAACTGGTCAAGGAACACTGAATGGAATATATCTGAATAAGATGACTTTTAAGTTTATAAGCAGCACACAGAAGTTACAAAAGATTTCACACTGAGAACACAGAAATCTAAAAATAGGAACCGTACACTCAGAAATGCTAAGTAGATCCATGCACGTTTAGGGAGGAATATAGATCACAGAGGTATATCACAAGGCTAGAAAATGGGGCTGTGCCTCAACAGTGAGGGAACTTTGTGTGCTAGGAGAAGAAATTTGAATTTCATTCTGAAGTAAACAATTGTTTTCTGACAGTATGTCAGAAAATGGCATGTTTTTCAAATGTACTTATATATAACTCTGGCCAATCTAGAGCTCCAATGAGCAAAATCGTGCTAAGGTTGAGGGTCTACTAGCTTCACTTGCAGAACCCTGGATATTGCAGGTACTTCAGGAAGGAAATACAGTTCATTAAATTCTGCCTTAAGGGTTTCTGAAACTATGTCTAAAGATGTTAAAGCAACCAAGTGTGCTGAGACAAATGATGAATTCAGTCCATATTGAAGAAATGTCAAAATAGACAGTGAGCAAAGCATAGTTGTGTATATGCAAAACTTGTAAAAGGAACAATAATTAAAAATATATAATTATATCTAAATGTACAGTTACTTAAATTCTTCTAATTTCTTTCCTCCCTCTCTGGCCCCTGCCTTCCTCTTTCTTTCCTTCCTACTTCCTCCCTCCATTCCTCAAATCCCCCCTCTGTTATACATTGTTGAAAGACAGAATGAAAGGGAGGAAAGAAGGACAAGGACATGCATCATGTGAATGGTGTTACACACAGTTTACATCATCTCTAAGAAATAAGCTCTTCGTTACAAATAAACCTTAATTTACAGTTCTTGACATAGGACAAATAGTAATTTATTCTTTTAATAGGATTTAGCACAAGACTAACAGACACATCTTCATTACAAATATATACCTTAACATGCAAGGAACTAACATAGGATAAATATGAACTTATATTTTAACTATCCTGATTGAAAACAAGAACTTTTAAACTTAAAGCTATAGGGTTCCTGTCTCAGTTTCAAAAACCATTTATCATAAGTTCCTAGGTTTCGGGTAACCTAGGAAGGGTCTTCAGTTATTTCTTTATTTCTTAGTGTTTCAACATCATATATTCTACATTGCTTAGGTATTTGGTACACTCTAGTTTAGAATGACCAAAAGAAATTCCTACTTGACAAATATTTAATTACTTTTAATTTTTGTACCTTCATAAGTTTAAAATATAAACAGAACTCATACACCATATATGAGTTGTGTGTCTATGTGTTTCTGTGTGTGTGTGTGTGTGTGTGTGTGTGTCTGTTTTCGTGTATAGGTTTATATTTTTCTTTCTTATTTTATTTTATTGGATATTTTATTTACTTACTTTTTTTTTCTTTAACCTCTCTTTTAGCCTACCATACCACCCACCAGAGGTAGTTGAAAGGAAAGGTTAATAGAACAAAGGAGGATGTGGACCTGTGTAGAAGTAGTTCTTTGGAGCAAATTCAATCTTCTTTTTCAGGATATTGGCAATTCAGTTCATACCAAACAGCAGTAGCACCTGGATCCAGTTGCAAATACCGTTCACTAACCAGCAAAGGCAAGTAGATCCAGAAGAACTCTTAGTGCTCTAATGTGTCTGCAGAAGTAGCAAGAAGTCACTGGAACACCACCAGAAGTTCTTTGGTGCTTTTCTCTCTATGAAGTTACAATAAACAATGACCAGGAAAGAAGGTTAAGGCAAAGCAATACTGTATAGCATCATCAGTGATGACCAGCATCAGCAAAGTCCAACAATGAACATGAAAGGATAATAAGGTGTACCAATACCACACAGGCTAGTCCATTGCCTGTTGGGTTATACTTATATCCTTTCCGAACTCCATGAGCTCTCTCAAGCACCAGTTCTAGTAAAACATTACATGCCCCCTTTTCGGGGACCTTCCAGAAACACCCTGTGTGCCTGTTCTCTGTAAACCATCCTCCCATGTGTCTGTTTCAGCAAAAGCATCCTCTCACAAGACCATTTCCAGAAGAATATAACCTAGCACAATTGAGTCTCCCAAGAAATCAGAAATTTCCACGTGTGGGTCTGTATGTGCGTGTGTGTGTGCGTGTGTGTGTGTGTGTGTGTGTGTGTGTGTGTGTGTGTGTGTGCGCGCGTGCACACGTGCACGCACGCGGTCAGCACTGTAACACTTAATAGTGTTTTCTCTTTTAGGTCAAAATCTCTTCTATGATTCAAAGAAAATAATATGTATTTCACTAGATAAAGGTAATTTTCCCAGTCCCTAAGAAAGTCTTTGAGCCCTACAGGGTAGTCACAAATACAAAACTCCTTTGAGGATCCACTCCCCCATGAGAGCATATTTGTAAGTAGATGTCAGTAGAGAGCTGTGACTTGATTAGTTGATCATATTCTATAGATAATAAAAGAATTTGATAATTAATCCCGTTTCTGGGAAACACCATCAAAATATTTTCCAGTTATGAGCAAATAAATTAAAACATGGGCATGGAGCCAATTCTGGTAACTTCAAACATTCTGGAATAAATTACTGTGAGTTGCCACAGACGTCTGAACCTTCCTGACCTTCTGCACTGAGCTTTCTTGCTTTTTACTATATTTCTAGGGAAGGAAGCTCCAGACATGCAGAAAGCTGGAATTCCTCTGTGCCTTATTTTGTGTGTGAAACAAGTGCTCTATTCCATATTTAATAGCTTGCTGATAGATTTTACAAAATTGAGGAGTTTATCTAAGGAGAGAAAGATTTTCCAGTGATTGTCTACATGAGGTTTGCAGCACTGGTTTGCCCACACATCCCCTTTTTCATACAATGTTTTTAATAATATTCTTTTCCCTTACCCAGATTCTACCAAATGCTCAACAACTTCATTCCTGCTATCCTGTTTCCCTATAAAACCTCTCCCCCCCCCTCTCAAAAAGAAAGAAAAGAAAATGTGCAAATTTCAAAATGTAAACATGAAGCTATAAAATATTTAAATTAAACATGAAAATATATACAAAAACACACTCTCACTTTTCCCTGATATTTGAGTTTTAAGTCATGGAATGCAGCATCTCTAAAACTAAGCATTCCCAGAAGGACAGATTAATAGAGCTTGACAGAAGCTTAGAAAATCATCTCTGAGCACGCAGCCTCTAGGCAGCACATGTCTAACTCATCTAGGATGGTTCATTGTCTACACTTCTCTAGAATATCTCAGGATGCAGACACCATAACCTAAGCTCCAGCTTTTACACCCAGAAAGTCTAAAACTTTCTCAGCCACCCAGGAGAAATAGGTTAGGTTTTTAAAAATCTTAATGTACTTTTTCTATTAAAATTATTTCAAGTCTAAAGAATACCCTCTCTTTTTATTTCCCTTTCTTTCTCATGTGTATTTGAGGGAGAGGTACTTAAAGAGAAGAAAGACAAATAGACACAAATAGATAGAGATAGAGGCAGAGGTAGTTCCAGTGTGAATCATTGGGGGAAAATATAAAATATTTTCATCAATCAACATGATTATACAGATAACCTTGTCAATTTTTCGACAATTTGATTCTACCACTTGATATATTATTGTTTTATTATAAGCCACTTTCAACATTCTGTAATGGGTTTTGTTTGAAATATTTCACAATCAATCTTTAAGAACACAAAGCCTTAGCATACACTAATACTTCAGTTGATCATTATTCAAAATTTTACAAAAATTGTGCATTATATTAAATGTTAAAAAAATAATGATAATCTGTGCTTATAAAAGAAGTATCCATGTTTTTATATGCGAGCAGTTATTTACCAATTCTAAGGAGATTTAATGATTATTCATTTGTTTTTACTGAATCTTAAAAAATATAGCTTCTGTTTCTGAACAGAAGTATGTGGATTCTCCGTACAGTCAGTTCACTGGAGAAAATGTGATAGACAAGCAAGTCAGTGTTCAGCTCCTTGTTTTTATTTTTAAATAAAATTCAGATATGATGATCTGGGCATTTGTTTCCTATCCTATGAAGTCTTCACCGCTCTTTCTGCTACGTGTCTGACAATACGGCGATGCTCTACAATACACCTTCTGAGTCCCACTGTGATGCTTATCGCCTTCTAGTTTGGTAGTGAGCTACCATGCTTAGTAGGAAGGTTATGAATACATCAGACTCAGAGCAGTATTATTCATGCACCTGATGTTAGAAAAATTCATCCCAAATAATGTCAGTTACATTGAGAATAACTACCTAAATTTGCCATTCGCCAAAAGTCTAAAATGCTTTCCTTCCTGGGAATAATAAACTATAGCACTTTGAAATACGCATTTACAAACAAATGAGCCACATGTGTTCTTTTGTGCTGGAAACATGACAAAGTGAATGTGATTGTGGAATTGGTAAAATATTTCTTTTGTAGATTTTGTATCTAAGCAACATTATGTAAAACCCTTTTATCAAAGTGTGAATTTAGTATGTAGAAGCAGGGAACAGCAGCTTTCTTTCTCCCTGCTTACAAAAACACAAGAAATAAAATGTTAATCAGTTTTCGTGTGATAGGTTACATGGAGGTTAAATTTTCTGCCAACACTAGTTAAAAATAACATTATTCCTATGAAACTGTTAAATTACTTTGTAAGATAGTTTAGGATTTTTACTGCATATGATTTAATACATGTTAGTCTAGTTTTTGAAATGTTTTCTTTGTCAACTTTTAATAGATGCATATGCAAAAGGCTCTGCCTCTTTGTTATGCAAGTGACAAGTGACAAATGAGTACTCTGAGGTAAAATGTTAAAATAAGATTTTAAAAAGTCATATAGAAGTATTTCACCATTGAAGAATCATCCTAAATATTTTTAAATAATAATTTTTAATTTTATTATTAATAGGGTGGGAGTGTGTCATGGAATGGATGTGGAGTTCAAAGGGCAACTTATGAACTTGGAGTTGGTTCTTTTCCACCTATATATCACTCTGGGGGGGGGGGTCTAAACACTGACTAGCAGACCTGTAAAGCAAGCTTCTTTATCTGTTGAGCCATTTAGACGGCCTTCATCTGTTATTTTCATCTTTTCAAATTACACTCACTTATTTAGTGGGGGCATGGGTGCACATGAGTAGAGTTCAGAGATCAAGTTGCAGCAGACAATTCTCTCCTTCCACCCAGAAGGTCCAAATGATTGATCTCAGGCTCGTAGACTTGATGACAGACACCTTTACAGGCTGAGCCATCTTGGCAGGCAAGCCATTTTTATCTTAACTGGAGGTCTCAGCTCTACTCTAGATATGCTGAATATATACTGAAGCAGGCTTGGGTAACTAACTGCATTTGAAGTGCTCCTATAAAAAAGAATTCATCTCTCCATCAAAGTGGCACCAAATATTTACACACTCTACACTGAAAGGTACAGCTTTGGAGGAGGTTCCTGCTGGAGTCAACTGCCCAACTGTTTGCAACATTAGATGCCATTTTTGTGGCCTTAATCTCTCACTATTCAAATCAAATAATTTAAACCACATGAACCATTTGTGTTTCTTTGAAGGGATTTTTGTGGACTGAGTTAGAGGTGATACATGCTAAGTATGTGCTTCACCATAGAGAGACACTCAAGTCCCTTAAATATGTTAACTTTATAATTAGTTCTAGCATAAATTCTTAGATTTTTAGCCATTTATATTTACACATATTGCTAAGACTATATTCTTAGCAACTTACATTGGGTTAAGAAAAGGGAATATTTCAATACTATCTGATCATCATAGTAATAACATTTGCCACAAATTGAGCAACATACATGTCAGTTGCTTGCATGCAATATCCCAAATATCTAAATCCTGTAAGAAGGCATGTGATCCCTGCTTTCTATACAGGGTAACTCCAGCTTAGAGAGATTGGGTGATCTGCCTGGGGCCTCCCAGATTGTGAGTGGCAGAGCCTAAAATATTTAGGGAACACATAAGCACTCTGTGAATACAGACAAATACATATTGTAAGGACACATCATGCACCAGCCAGCATGGCCCTTAGAGAACAAGTCCTAGCCACAGATGAGGCCTGAATGGCAACACAGACATGCAGAGGCTTTCTTTTGATACAGAAAGCTGTTCAACCTCAAACAAAACTATCTTAAATTCATGGTTTCAATATATATTTAGTGCTCTTAGAATAAAAGTTGTTATAAAATAAGGAATTTTAAAAAACATAACATACTCTATAAAAATTTTATATAACTACAAAACATTTTGTACTATTTTGTCGGTTTTCTTTAAAACATAAAATTTCCTATCATCCTATGATCTACTCATTGAAATTGGGAATCAAAAGATGCTTATCAGTGTTACTTAAGTTGCTCTTCATGGAAGTGCTTTAATAAACAGGACATCCTGGTGTGTACACATATTTTTTCCAAATGATCTTGGCTTAAACATGACACAATGAAAGTACATTGCCTAACACATGCAAATACTAGATCTTATACACAATTATAACACTTTATCACTTATGTACCTATTATAATTCAGGTTATATACTAGAAACTTCAGTAAACTACATCCTTTATGAACATAAAAGCTAAGTTTTTGCCGTTACATCCATGAGAACGTAGATCTGTATTTTCAGTAGAAATACAGAATAGAAGAATATCTAAGATTTGCAATAGAATGTAAGAAGATAAAAAAATACAATTGATAGAAATATGAACAAAAATCAATGAGATTTTTGTTCAATCAAACAATACTGAACGTATATGCTCAAGACAATGTGTCAGGAAAATTCTTTATAAGGAACTGATCTTGGTTTAAAGGTGAACAACAAAGAAAAATACGATAGGCAAATATGATTAGAAAAAGCATTGGCATCTGTATCCAACAAATGTGTTCAGGACTTACATTGAGGTTAATTAAAAATGCTGGTAGACAATATATATAAAAAGAGCTCAAGAAGCTGAACCCCATTTTTTAATGGGGTTATTTGAATTTCTGGAGTTCAGTTGAGAATTCTTTGTTTAGCTCTGTGCTAGGGGTACAGAGAATTCTCAACTGAGGAATACCGAAGGGCTGAGAAGCACTTGAAAAAATGTTCAACATCCTTAATCATCAGGAAAATGCAAATCAAAACAACCCTGAGATTCCATCTCACACAAGTCAGAATGG
>NC_034597.1:98067526-98077902 GCF_900095145.1 Mus pahari
AAGATAGCCTAGTTGGCCATCATTGGGAAGAGAGGCCCCTTGGTTTTGCAAACTTTATATGCCCCATACAGGGGAACCCCAGGGCCAGTAAGTGGGTGTGAGTGGGTAGGGGAGCAGGGTGGGGGGAGTGTATAGGGGACATTAGGGATAGCATTTGAAATGTAAATGAAGAAAATATCTAATAAAACAATTTTTAAAAAATGCTGGTAGACATAATTATGAAACTAAGTCATTTATTAACAAGACAGAAACAATATATCATGTTAGAACACATAATTTCAGGGACAGAGGAATGGCTCTGTGGTGAAGAGTATCAGTTGCTCTTGAAGAAGACATAGATTTAATGCCCAGCACCCACTTTGTTCATAACCTTTCTTAACTCTACTTCCAAGGCTCGCAGATGTTCTCTTCTGAGCTCTACAGGAATGAAGCACACATAAATGTAAAATACACATTGAAATAAAGTGACTAAATCTGATACAAAATAAACCTCTGAAAGCAAATGGATTTAATCTATATATATGGAGAAACCACTTAGTGAATTAGAAAATCAAGAGACATACATATTAGTGTTAAACTCTAATGAAGTTCTTTGAGGACCAAGCTTGATATTGTGATCAAACTGGCTGAAAACACATTGGTTTTACCTTAGCAAAACACGTTTCAATGTTAGGTTATCTTTCTATGTTTCACTTCTGAGCTGCAAAATCATATATTAATGTATGAAGGAATGAAACATTGAATATACACTGAAAACTATTTGATATTCTGGGTGCAATGAAATTTGAGAAGAAAATTTAAAAATCTTCTGAAATGTGTAGTATTGTTTACTTTTTAACAAGAAGAGAGAGATACAAAAATTTGATGTGCAGGAAAATCTGAGATTGATATATAAATATATATATTATATACTTCAATTTAAGAAATATTTGAAAGTAGGGAGGTATTTTCTAAATGTTCTACATTCCCTCAATTTTTCAAAGTAGAAATATCAAAAGGCAGAATTATGATTTAAAAATCATCTTCAAATATAATAAGAGAAACCCTATCTAGAAAAACCAAAAAAAATTAAACAATAAAAACAATAAGAATGAAATTGATAGATTTAGATTATGAAGCACATTTTCTCCATGTTTTGTATATTTTCTTTTTATTTTTAAATGTTCTTTATCTACCCTGAGGTGTTCATTATTTCTTGAATGTCCATGAGTATTCACAAAGGCACTGTGAATATATAAAGATTATAGCTGCATTTTAGTGAGTTAAAATTCGTATATATGCCAGAATGATTCTGCTGAAGGGACCCTGATATAGAGGCCACTTGTGAGGCCATACCAGTGCCTGACAAACACAGAAGTGGATGCTCACAGTCAGCTATTGGATGGAACACAGGGCTCCCAATGAAGGATCTAGAGAAATTACAAAAGGAGCTGAAGGGGTCTGCAACCCTATAGGAGGAACAACAATATGAACTAACCAGTACCCCCAGAGCTCGTGTCTGTAGCTGCATATGTAGCAGAAGATGGCATAAGCAGCCGTCATTGGGAAGAGAGGCCCCTTGGTTTTGCAAACTTTATATGCCCCTTAGGGGAACGCCAGGGCCAAGAAGTGGGAATGGGTAGGTAGGGGAGCAGGGTGGGGGGAGGGTATAGGGGACATTCGGGATAGCATTTGAAATGTAAATGAAGAAAATATCTAATAAAATAATTAAAAGGAAAAAAATCATATATATGAAAATCTCCAAATAATTAGAATTGACTCCAAGATGCAAAGCAGTATCCATTAATAACAGGTACTGAAAAAGCCAAAGAATAGGCTTCATACATTGGGCTCAGAGGCTTAGGCTCTGGCATTCTGGGCATTCCATTGAGAAGTGCAGCCATGCCAAGGCAGCTATATCTGCAGGAAGTAACACCTGAGACCACTGCTTGCCTTGACTCATATTGCAGTGGGAAGAGTCTCATGAACTTTTCCTGTGTCTCTTGAGTTTCTCCCTTCCCACCAAGATAGCAGTGACTGGTCAGATCACCTGGGCTTGCTCTAATTGTCACATAAGCTGCCCTGCTTGATGCTCATGTCCAACACAGAGGAGAAAACTAAGGCACCCATCTTCTGATATTCTTCCTCTCTTCAATGAACAATTACAGAAGCAATCACTGAATTCCACCTGCAGGGGAAAAAAGCAAACCTTTACTGAGGGTCAATAAGCACAGTCAATTTTAATTATTGCTAGCAGGTATGTGCTTTCAAGTCCCTTCATTCAATCAACTAATACTGAATCTTCGCTTTTGGAATACCCGTTAAGTATCTTTCCCTATCTTCATCAAAAAGCAGATTGATCAACTAAGAAATAAGTGTTTTGGTTCTTGTGTTTTACTACTTAAGACATATATTTAATATCATTGATTCATTAATGCTTAATGTATGGCCAAATAAAATTTATTTAGGATTCATGGCAGTTTTTCAATAAAACAATCTTCCTTTTTTTAGTAACATAAACAGTGACTGTACTAGAAGGCATTTTAATTTGAAAAAAATCAATCTTGAAGGAAAACACACACGTAAACACACACACACACACACACACACACACACACACACAACTGGGAAAAAGTAATCAAACCCAGAATGAAAGGGGAGAAAACATCTAGAGAATGTGCTGAAGTAAGCATTAGCTCTTCCACCCTGAGCTGTGGCCATGCTCAGTGGACACTGAAATGCTTTGCTCTTTCCTGCACTTCGATGGTTCTTTTCTTTTTNTTTTTNTTTTTTTTTTTTTTTTTAATTGGTCATTTTATTCGTTTACATTTCAAATGATATCCTCCTTTTCGGTTACCCCCTCCACAACCACCCCATCCTATCTCCCCTCTCCCCCTCCCCTTTGCCTCTACGAAGGTGTTCCTCTGCCCACTCACACACTCCAGACTCACCCCTCTAGATGACTTTAGCTGAAATATGCAACAAAGGGAACATACAACCTGTAGAGACCACCGAAATGATTATTTTCAAAGGCACCATGATTACTGGCCAAAAGGTTATCACTCAACTTTAGCAAGTAGGCAACTTTATATAAAAATCTGTAAATAATTGGAACTGATTGCATCAGACAAAAGTTCTGTCTGCTATGAAACCTGGAGTTAGGGGATATTTCAGAAAGGCAGCATAGAAAGAAAGCTAATTGAATATTCGATTCTCAGTATTGCTGGCTGTTGTATGCACTGCAAAGTGCACATTAGGAAAATGCTGAGTCCAAAAAGAAAATGTCAAACCCTTACTTTGATGATTTTCTCTTTTTTTCTTAGGTATTTTCTTTCTTTTCCTTTCTTTTGTTTTCTTTTTTCTTTTTTTGATATTTTCTTTATTTACTTTACAAATGTTATACCTTTTCCTGGTTTCACCTCCCCCAAACACCCTTCCCCTCCTCCCCTACCCCTCCCACTGCTCACCAAACCTTTCACTCTTGCTTCCTGGTCCTGGCATTCCCCAACACTGGGGCATAGAGCCTTTATAGGACAGAGGGCTTCTCCCTGCATTGATGACCAACTAGGTCACCCTCTGCTGCATATGCAGCTGGACCCATGAGTCTCACCCTGTGTGCTCTTCTGTTGATGGTTTAGTCCCTGGGAGCTCTAGGGGTACTGGCTAGTTCATATTGTTTTTTCTCCTATGGGTCTGCAAACCCCTTCAGCTCCTTAGGTCATTTCTCTAGCTCCTTCATTGGAGATCCTATGCTCAGTTCAATGGATAGCTGTGAGCATCCAATTCAGTATTTTGTCAGGCACTGGCAGAGCCTCTCAGGAAACAGCTATATCAGGCTCCTGTCAGCAAGCACTTGTTGGCATCCACAACAGTGTCTGGGTTTGGTGATTGTATATGGGATGGATCCCCAGGTGAGTCAGTCTCTGGATGGTCATTTCTTCAGTCTCTACTACACACATTGTCTCCGTAACTCCTTCCATGGGTGTTGTGTTCCCTGTTTCTAAGATGGATAGAAGTGTCCACACTATAGTCTTCTCGATTTTCATATGGTTTGTGAATTGTATCTTTGGTATTCATTAAACCAGAGACACTGAAACTTAAAGAAGAGAAAGTGGAGAAGAGCCTCAAACATATGAGCACAGTGGAAAAAATTCCTGAACAGAACACTCATGGCTTATGACATAAGATCAAGAATTAACAAATGGGACCTCATAAAATTGCCAAGCTTCAAGATGAAAGAATGGACTATCCAGAGACTACCCCATTCGGGAATCCATCCCATCATCAGCCACCAAACCTAGATACTAATGCACATGCCAGCAAGATTCTATTGAAGGGACCCTGATATAGCATCCTCTGGTGAGGCTATGCCAGTGCCTGGCAAACACAGAAGTGGATGCCAGTCAGCTATTGGATGGAACACAGGGCCCCCAGTGGAGGAGCTAGAGAAAGTACCCAAGGAGCTGAAGGGAGCTGCAACCCTATAGGTGCAACAACAATATGAACTAACCAGTACCCCCTGAGCTCATGTCTCTAGCTGCATATGTAGCAGAAGATGGCCTAATTGGCCATCATTGGGAAGAGAGGCCCCTTGGTCTTGCAAACTTTATATGACCCAGCACAGGGGAAGGTCAGGGCCAAGTAGTGGGACTGGGTGGGTAGGGGAGAAGGGGCAGGGGAGGGGAGTATAGGGAGTATAGGGATAGCATTTGAAATGTAAATAAAGAAAATAATAATAATAAAGATTTTTATCTGTAACTACAATGTATTTTATGATTTTGGCTTTTTTCAAAGTGTTTCATTATAATAGATAAGTATGTATTAGTTCAAGTAGATTAATATATCTTTAGTGATATGTGAACACATCTATTCATATTAAATTGTAAGAAATAAAATGAACTTTAAAAAAAAATTGCAAAGCTTCTATAAGGCATAGGACACTGTCAATAGGACAAAAAGGTCACCAATACATTGGGAAAAGATCTTTACCAATCCAACATCTGACAGAGGGCTAATATCCAAAAAAACAAAGAACTCAAGATGTTAGAATCCAGAAAAAAATATAATCCTATTAAAAATGGGGTACAGAGCTAAATAAAGAATTCTCAACTAATAATACCAAATGGTGAGAAGTACCTAGAAGAATGTTTAACACCCTTAGTGATCAGGAAAAAAACAAATCAAAACAACCCTGAGATTTCACCTCACACCAGTCAGAATGGCTAGGATCAAAAACTCAGGTGACAGCAGATGCAGATGAGGAGAAAGAGGAACACTCCTTTATTGCTGGTGAGACTGCAAGCTGGTACAATCACTCTGAAAATCAGTTTGGTAGTTCCTTTGAAAATTGGACATACTACTACCTGAGGACCCAACTATACCACTCCTGGGCATATACCCAGAAGATCTTCCAACTGGTAATAAGGACACATGCTCCACTATGTTCATAGCAGCCTTATTTATAATAGCCAGAAGCTGAAAAGAGCCCAGATGTCCCTCAACAGAAGAATGGATACAAAAAATATGTTATATTCGCACACTGGAGTACTGCTCAGCTATTAAAAATAATGAATTTATAAAATTGGTAGGCAAATGGATGGATCTGGAAATATCATCCTGAGTGAGGTAACCGGATCACAAAAGAACACACATGATATGCACTCACTGATAAGTGGATATTAGCCTAGATATTTTCTTTATTAACATTTCAAATGTTATCCCCTTTCCTGGTTTTCCCTCTGAAAACCCCCTATCCCCCCCCTCTCTCCCCCTGCTCACCCACCCACCCTCTCTTGCTTCTGTATCCTCATATTACCCTAAACTGAGGCATTGAGCCTTTTCAGAACCAAGTGCCTCTCCTCCCATTGATGTCCAACAAGGCCATCCTCTGCTACATATCCAACTGGAGCCGTGGGTCCCTCCATGTGTACTCTTTGGATGGTGGTTTAGTCCCTGGGAGCTCTGGGGGTGGGGGTGGGGGTGGGGGTCTGGTTTGTTGATGTTGGTGATTTTCATTGATCATATCTCAGCCTTTTTTTTTAAGTTACAAAGTATTAAATGTGCAATGAATTTTTCTTAAGTTGCAAAGTATTAAAAGTGTAATGAATTTATTAACCGGTATTTAATTTGATAAGAGATTTACTAATACACTATTGCAATGTTTGAAGTGATCTAAGTTCTATAAAAATGCAAAAATGGAAGCAATAGAAGGGGGCCTTCAAAGGCTAGCACAGTGCCAGGTGTAATGATGTATTTCTGAAATCAGAACTCTGTGTGATGGGAGGAAAAATTAATGATTCCATGAACAACCTTCACTACTTATGGAATTAGAGACTACTCTGAACTATGTAAGACTATGTCCTTAAGAGAATCCATCCACATCCCAAAGCCTAGACTAATAAAAATAAGCATTTTTATGTCTTTATAAATTGCTTTGTTACTATCTTTTAGAATAGTCAATGTTTTAAATCTCATCAAATCAGTTAAATTATAAGATCACATGAAAATTCATCTTAGAGAGAATGATCTACCAATTATTTTATTTTAGAAATATTTGGCAATTAGATTTTATCCATTTACAAAATATCCAGTAGGATTACAGAATTATAACAATCCCAGAGAATTGTTATATGCCCTAATTGTGTAATACTGCAGTTCTTATAAGATCTGTAAAAAAAAATCAATATTTTATTTTAAAAAAGTACAGCAGATAGAGTTTTAAATAATCATATACAATATATATTTTATATATAATTAAACATTTTATGTTTAAGTATAGATTTTTAAATGACCATAAATTTAACAAAAACATATCTGGCATTCTGAAATTGTAATGACATTAGAAATAATGATTTTGTAACAAAAATGCATTGATGAGTCAAGAAAATTAAGCTCTTTTAATCTTTTCCCTTAAAATGTAATTTATTAAGGACCAATAATACTGCAGTTAGAAGTATTGTCTTTTCAGGTAAAAGTTATATTCTCAATATGTGGCATAGAAAAGACAGTTCAGCTCTATCTTCAAACACTACTACCCAAAGACCTATAAGGTCTTTAGCTGATACACTGTTTATATAGTGCCACAGGCTTGCAACTCAGATTTCTTTTCTGACACTTCAACCTTGGATTTTTGAGGTAGTCCATAAAAAAAGAATGTGCTGTGCCTGAACAACACTTACCACAGAAAAATCTTGCCTCAGTACCTAACTCGGAACCCAGAAAGCTACCAGAGACTGCCCCACTAACCAGGAGCAGACACTGGCTGGTCTGAGGCCCCTGCACATATGCAGTTGAGGTCTGCTTGGTCAGGCCTTAGTGGGAGAAAATGTGCTTAATTCTAGACAGACTTGAAGCCTCAGGGAAGGAGGAGGTCTGGTGGAGTGGAGGAAGCACCCTCTCAAAGGCAAGTGGGAGGAGGAATGGGATGAGAAACTGTGGAGGCAATGACTGAAATGTGATACTATAAATTTTAAAAATAGGTGGTAAAAGTTAGAAAATATCCAGAAGTTTCAATGTTGTTAAAATTCAAATATTTATTCTAAAATGCTTCAGAGCTGTAAGCTAAATTCCATATTGTTAAAACTGTATAGTGTCTCATTCACACAGCTAACTAGGTACTAATATTGGAAACCAGTATTTCTTCATGATCAGCCACCTTTGTACTCTGAAGGAGGAGTACACTAGAGTCAATGGTACAAGCCACTTATTAATAAGTTGTTAAATTAGCATTTAATGTTTCATTTATTGATATGTGAATTTAATGAATAGCTGAATTGACAAAACACCAACTCATTAATTAGGAGGAACATCAATATGAACTAACCAGTACTCCCAGAGCTCCTTGGGACTAAACCACCAATCAAAGAAAACACATGGTGGGACTTGTGGCTCTAGCTGCATATGTAGCAGAGGATGGCCTACTCGGTCATCAGTGGGAGGAGAGTCCCTAGGTATTGTGAAGATTCTATGCTCCAGCATAGGGGAACGACAGGGCCAGGAATGGGAGTGGGTGGGTTGGGGAGGAGGGGGAGGAGGGAAGCGATAGGAGATTTTCAGAAGGGAAACCAGGAAAGGGGATAACAATTGAAATGTCAATAAAGGAAATATCTAATAAAAATTTAATTTTTATGATAAATAATAAATTTCTCATTACCAAATCTAAAGGTTGCAAAATAAAGCAAGAGGATTAGATATAGGCACATGTGCTCGCTATTGCAGCACATATACTAAAATTGGAAGGATACAGAGAAGATTAGCATGGCCCCTGCACAAGGATGACACACAAATTCATAAAGCTTTCCATATTTTAAGAAAGTAATCCCTCAAGAAAACCAAAAGAAGATAGCCACAAGAACAGAATCACAACTCTGACAACAAAAATGACAGGAACCAAAAATTACTTTTCTTTGATTTCTCTTAACATCAATGGACTCAATTCCCCAATAAAAAGACATAGGCTAACAGACTGGCTACACAAACGGGACCCTACATTTTGCTGCTTACAGGAAACCCACCTCAGGGACAAAGACAGACACTACCTCAGAGTAAAAGCCTGGAAAATAATTTTCCAAGCAAATGGTCCAAAGAAACAAGCTGGAGTAGCCATTCTAATATCAAATAAAATTGACCTCAACCCAAATTTATCAAAAAAGACAAGGAGAGGCACTTCATACACATCAAAGGTAAAATCTACCAAGATGAACTCTCAATCCTAAATATCTATTCTCCAAAAGCAAGGACAGCCATATTCATTAAAAAAACTTTAGTAAAACTCAAAGCACACATTGCACCACACACAATAGTAGTGGGAGACTTCAACACCCCACTCTCACCAATGGAAAGATCCTGGAAACAGAAATTAAACAGTGACTCATGGACACTAACAGAAGTTATGAAACAAATGGATTTAACAGATATCTACAGAACATTTTATCCTAAAACAAAAGGATATACCTTCTTCTCAGCACCTCATGGAACCTCCTCCAAAATTGACCATATAATCGGTCACAAAATAGGCCATGACAGATAAAAAAATATGGAAATTATCCCATGCATCCTATCAGATCACCACGGACTGAGGCTGATATTCAATAACAGCATAAATAATAGAAAGCCAACATTCACATGGAAACTAAACAACATTCTACTCAACGATACCTTGGTCAAGGACGAAATAAAGAAAGAAATTACAGTTGTTAGTTTAATGAAAATGAATCCACAACATACCCCAACTTATGGGGCACAATGAAAAAGCAGTCCTAAGAGGAGAACTCATAGCCCTGAATGCCTCCAAAAAGGAACAAGAGAGACCATATACCAGCAACCTGACAGAACACCTAGAAGCTCTAGAATGAAAGGAAGCAAATTCACCCAAGAGGAGTAGAAGACAGGAAATAATCTTGGTTGCTGAAAACAACCAAGTGGAAACAAAAAGAACTATTCAAAGAATCAACCAAACCAGGATTTGGTTCTTTGAGAAAATGAACAAGATAGTTAAACCCTTAGCCAGACTAACTAGAGGGCACAGGGACAGTATTATAATTAACAAAATCAGAAATGAAAAGGCAGACATAACAACAGATCCTGAGGAAATCTGTCGCTACCGGCCTTGACCAGCAAGAACGACATGACACCTGAGATACTTCTCAACAGCACTTTATTCAGGAACTCCTTTCATGATGCTATGGGGAACACTAATGGAATATCAAGGCCACCCTATATACTGGAGCGTTTACTGCCCAGGTGCTCTGTGTTTTACTGTTGCCACAGGATAGGCTAAAGCAAGAATCACTTCAATAACATAAGGCTGGGCAAAGAGGACTTGTGCTGAGTCATTATTATTATCNGATGGGCAGTGGAAGCCAGCAGCCATCCTATAATGTTGAATGATATGACTCGAAACATCTCTCCCTATTTTATTTTTCACACACTCAACATATGCGACAGACCATGTAACTCTATAAGGGAGCAGCCTCAGTTGTTGGAAGGGTACCTCATTGAGGTGGAGAGCACAAGCCATTGGTCAACACATGGGTGAAGATAGAGGTCTTATTCCCCAAAGACGCAGAGAAGACTGATTAAAAAGGGCTATGTACAACACCTTCACCTGGGTTCCTCACCCAGTGAGACCTTGACTGGCACCTGTGTCAGTTTTCTGGAGAAAGGTTCTTGGATACTACCTTTATGCAATCAGACACATCCTCCAAAGGACGCTAAACTGGATACTAGCTGCCCTCTGTGCAGTGCTTAGCCTTGCCTCGCATCCCATGCTAATCTGGCTGTCTGGATGATAGCTTGAGCAGGCGAACCTGCCCCTTCTTTTAGCAACTGGTAGTNACATCCAAAATAGAGCACTGGTCTGTACACCACTCCACCATCATTCATACTCATGCACACAG
>NC_034597.1:98077913-98109876 GCF_900095145.1 Mus pahari
CCCCCTTGATCACTAATTGAGAAAATACCTTACAGCTGGATCTCATGTAGGCATTTCCTCAACTAAAGCTCCTTTCTCTGTGATAACTCCAGCTGTGTCAGGTTGACACAAAATTAGTCAGTACAGGGAGGAACATGGTTAGTAAGACAAGAGGGTTGTGGACTTGGTTAAAATTACTTCTTTGGGGTGATTCCTAATTTCCTTGTCAGGATACCAGCAGTTCAGTCCAATAACAAACACCACACATGAATCAGTAGCAGTGGCTCCATTCTACAGAAACCACAAAGCTCTGCCTAAGTGGCAAGAATCAGAAGAAGTGGCAAGAATCAGGCAGAATGGAATGCCATGATAAGTTCTTTGGTGTGTTTCTCTCTACCAAGTGAAGATCAGTGAAGACAACTGAAGACCAGTCAAGCATTGTAAAGCTAGAGAAGACCAGCGAAACATTGAGGCATGACAATGCAAGAACAACCTCTCTCTATTTAGGGGTTTCCATTTATACATTTTCCAAACATTATGTGTGCTCTACAACAGCTACTCCAGTGAAACATCACATGCCTTCTCTTATGTCTGCTTTAGAAAAACATCATCTCATGTGTCTGATTCAGCAAAACATGCTCTTACAAGACAGCTCCAGAAAAACATGTGACACAACTGAGTCTCCAAAGAAACAAGAAATTTCCATTTCAACAGCCTATGAATATGTAAAAAGAAAATGTTACTGAAACTTAGTTTTATACAAACTTAAGAAATAAAAAATAAAAAATAAAAATAAAATTTAATATAAAGAAAGATAGTCACATTAAAAGGTCAGCTTAGAATTGTGAGAGTAAGCATTGTATTCACAAGGACACAATTCATTTGTTTTAATAAGGAACTTAGCCAACAAAGCGGACTTGGCCAATATGTTTCTGGAATGATAACTGTGTATATGAAACTTAAGTGACTCAGTAGAAATGGCTAGGGCCCTTTAGTCCAACCTTAGTTCATGACTGCCTATTGATAGATCCAGTCTTATGAATTCCCAAAGCTGGCAACACTGCTACTTTTGAATTTGTATTTATAATAGCTGTGTCATGTCCAAAAGACTGCATTTTGCGCTATTTCTTTCGTCTGGTTCTATTTCATAATGCCATCCCATTTCTTAGTGACTTGCCTCCATTTCATAGTTCTATACCTATCATCCTACAAAGACCTGTAATTGAACTCAGTAAGCTACAAAATAAAACAAAGAGGCAGGGACATACAAAATAACACATAGAGCCTTCATGTCTATATTCTAGCATCTTTGAAACCGAAAGGTACTCTGAACACTACCAAAAGAGAAATATAAACACTAACCCAGCCACAAAGCCTTTGGTTTAGTATGCTTCTCTGCCTTCAAGATATGCTAGGGTAAAGGTAATGGCAGCACAAAACTTGTGGCAGCAACCAATCACTATCTTCTTTGCCTTAATGCCCATACTGATAAATGGAATCTGTATCTGACACTGCTTAGCTGATAAAGTACCAGAGCCTTGACTGTTCAGGGAAAGAGGGAAGAGTCTAGGACTACTGGAAAAACAAAACAAAACAAAAACGATAACAAAAAAACAAAAACAGAAAGCAAAAACAAACATTACCTCTACTGACATTCTGCTAATCGACTCACAAATCACTGCTTTGTTCAGCCATCATCCAAGAACCAGCCTCCTGTAGCAGATTAGAATAGACACAGAGACCCACAGCCAGATGAGTGTGAGACCTTGAAACGCCAAATACTTGATGGTATGTTTCCATCACACCCTTCCATGTATAATTCAGGGAACCCCAGAGAAAAAGAAGTGGAAAGAGTTTCAGAGCCAGAGAAGACTGAGGACAATAAAGCAAGATCCTCTAAACCATCGTGAACAAATCTCATATGAACCCACAGAGAATGAAGTGGTATGAACAGGTCTCAACGTGTCCTCTATGCATATGGATTTCTATATTCTGACTTTCACTTTAGTGGTTTTATGGGATTCCAGAGTGTGCTAATGCATGGGCTTTGTCTTGTTCAATTTTACTCTGATAGTTCTTGTTTCATCTCAGTATATGCTATTTTGTTATATTTTATTATTGTTATCATTTCTTAGAGTCCGTTTTAACAACAGGAGAGAAGAAAGGAGTTGATCTTCAAGGGAGAGGAGGTGGAAAGGAGCTAGCCAGAGTAGAGGAAGTGGATACTACCATCAGGATGTTATGTTAGAAAAGAATCTCATTTCCATGAATAAAAAGGAATGCAAAAATAAGAGTCATGGTAGTTGACAGTGGGAAGGAGAAAAGAGAGGGTGACAAGTGAGACACAGCACAATGAGTAGATATGTATGAGTACATGTATGGAATTGTCTGAGATCAAATTCCATAACTAAAAGATTAAATGTAAAAAGAAATGAATAACTGAAGGACTGAGAAACTATATCAGCAGTAAGAACACTTGCTGTAAAATTGTAAAGAATGACTGACATAGAGCTGGGCATTGTGCCATGTGACCCTGTTTTGTCTATGCTCTGGAGAATATATGCACTATGCTCTGGGGGCAGTAAGGTTCTTGGGGCTTTGGGGATTTTTGCTAACTTCCAAGTTTATTAAATGGCCTGTCTCAGAGAATAATATAGACAATAGTAGACCAGGGTGCCAAAAATTTTCCTCTGGTCTTCACATATACACAAATATGCACCTGCTCACCTACATTCTCATAACTCCCAACATGGAAAACATGAATAAATTAAATATAATAAAAATAAAATAAAACCAACCACTCTAGTATTTTTATGAAGGTAGACAGTAAACAGAACACAGGATAAGTAAATTTTTAAAATTTTATCAAATATCTACATTTTGTTCATATAGGTGACTGGTGGTTTGTTACTAATTATATTCTTGGCTTCATTACAGCCTTCCCAGTTTCTAAATAGTGTACAAAAGAGTTGTACTCACAACCTGTTTACATTGATTCCATTTCACGATCCAGTGTCCTTGTAGACTCTCCATCATAAACAGAAACCAAATCCTATAGTGCAATCTAATGGTGCCAGTTGATGGTATATTGAAAGAAAAATGGATAGTTACTGGATTTCAAACCATCAACTTAAAGTTAACCATTGGAAAATATATTGAAAACAATGATTAAATAAAGTCAATAGAAATATTTAAAGGAATGTAATAGGAAAATAAGAAATTATATCAAGTGTGAAGATACTTGAGGGTCATGTTTGTAATCTGAAGCATTGTTTTATGGTACTCCAGGGATAAATGTGCTTATTTACTAAGGAATACAGTGAAGGTAATCTCTGTTTTGTTTAAGAAAGTCATATAATCATTTTCTACTTCATATTTCCCTTCCTATAATTGTAACCATATGCATAAGAGTTATGCATAGTCATATCACAATAATTAGGGAACTCCTCATAAACATTTACTTTGAGATTCAGTTTTCCTTATGTTGCTTATATCCAAAACTTTTTCAAGCCAGATGTTTTTTTTTCTGGTTTCTTAATCAAGCAGGTGTACAAGATTAAATAAAGTTTTTCTATTTTTGTTGATTGTCGAATTTCTATTCCGTTGTTCAGACAAGTATGCACATGTTCCTCTGCACAGATATGAGCAATTCTGCTAGATACATTGTTCAGAAATGTGTGTGTGTCTGTAGATATGTTGTTCAGAAATGTGTCTGAGTGTGTGTGTGTGTGTGTGTGTGTGTGTGCATGTGTGTTTATGCATAGCATGTGAAAATAAAGAAACATTGTCACCAAATTCATTGTCAGTAGTGAGATAACATATAGCCCAAGCCAGGAGTAAAAGATTGCTCCAGTTTCCTAGACTAGTCTAGGTAAAAACTTCTATTGAAATCTCTGATTACATGTAACATATGTTATTCTCTTTAAATAAGGTACTCAACACCAGTTTGTAACTGCAAGTATTTTCCAGGAAGGCTTTGGTACAAGACTGATCCTTGTCATATTCTATCTTTTTGTGCTACAAATAAAATTGTTGGACTAAATATAATACATTAGCTGAAATTTTTAAATGATTTTTAACAAGGATATCTGTATTGAAGAGACTCCATCTGGCTATTACATTTAATTTGTGTTAAATAGGATAGTCTTTCTGGGACATTTGATTCCATGGTTTACTATAATAATAAAAAATATTTTCTTCAAAATTTAGAAAATGTGATTTTAATAATATGTTTTACTGCTCATTGAATTTGTTTTCTGTTCTACTTCTACAATTCTAGACTGTGGTCTCATTCAATCATAATAAAATTTCAATATGCTGACATTTTACTTTGTTGAGTTTAGTTGAGATTCAAGGACTTGGAAATTTCTTTTTATTTTAAGCTCAAAATTCATTTTATGTAACATCAGTTAACCCTTGGCCATTTTTTTAAGCCTTTATTCATCCTTCCCCAGTGACGTAAACAAGCTACAGTTTTTGCTTACATGTAAGCAAACTGCTAAGATAAAAAGCAGATTTTTGTAATTCAGCTCTGTTTTGAATTGGCTCATCTTATTTTTGTTACTGTTTTTACTTTATAATGAATTAGTTACAGATGAAACAATGCTACTCTAATAGTGTTAAACTAACCACTTCCTAAGACTTATATTTAGTTTTTCATGGTAAAAAATGTACTGTAGTTTAACATTGAATTTTTCTGAGTTGTTTAAATAGATTTAAATTGTACCAGCATGTGCTTCCTATAAGAGACAGCTTTTGCTTTGAGCTGAGGTAAACCATGTATCAACATAAGCTAGCAATGTGAAAGGATGGGTAGATTTAGAGGTTCTGGAAGAAGAAAGACATCATAAAAACGTAGTCTATAGCTTTACTTCCAGGGGTATCAGGTGATCACTGAGGCAAAACAGAAAATGCCTGAAACTCTCTAGCAGACCTCAGCTTTCTTGGGTATTGGCCCTGCAGGAGTGAGTATGTGACCTCAGCAGATTTCCATTCATGCAGAGAGGAGGTTTTAAGGTGAGACAGTCCAGGAAGCAGAAGAGATGTTGTCTTACAACAGAAAATGAAGGCTACTACCCAATGGCAAGACAGGACCTTAGGGAGAATAAAAAACAAAAGGTACACCTAAAAATGTAATAAACACATCAGGTTCTCATAGAATGGAAATGAGACCAAGAATTGCTGGGAAATGGAATCAACATATATGCTGCAAATGCTGGGAAGGAAGCAAACAGGAAGAAATAGCAGAATTAAGCAGAAGGGGATAAATCACTCACTCCTGTGCTTGTTCACGATGTGGCATATCCATGCTTTCTTATCAGTGCGACCCAGACTTTGGGACATGCATGAAAACATGTGAACAGAAACTTATCTGGCTCCTTTCGACACAGCTCATGTGTCACTCATATCAGGAAGCCTCTCCTAATCCTGGTAAGGGTGCTGCCTATTCACTTACAGAATATAGGGATTCTCCCTCTTTATTTGAGTGCTTACCATTCAGAATTCATCCATCTATGTGCATATAAGTTTCTCACAGGATGATACATTGTCCTGGAGGCTAAAGTGAATGTGCCAGAGAAATATTAGGAGCCTTATACATTTTAAAGGAAGAGTATATGAGGCTTGGGAAGAAAAGGAGAAGAGGAGGAGGTCTGTCTCATTGCCTTAAGCATTTGTTTATATAGGTTACAAGATCTTCCCTGAGACTCTTAGTGAATCAATAATCTGTCTTAATTATTAAAATAAAAAAAAGGAATAACAAAGGAAAGCAAACCTAATGACACCAAAACAAAACAACACCACAACCAAAACCCTCTTTCCAGAACTACTCAAAAAAAAAATGAAAGTTAAAACAATTTCAAATGACCATCCGTACACAACTGTAATTAAATGTAACCATTCTAATATATTTTCCAAGAACTTTCTTCATTTAATTATCTAAGTTATTTAAATGGAATATTTCTAACTTTTCTCTATAAATCTACAAGCCAAAATGATCTATAGCACTGTTCAGCTTTCCATTAGCAGGAAAAATTGAAGTTAATTTAACTCTTCTAACAGGAAAGTTATTTGATCATAATGAAAATGGAGTTATGTTTCCCCAAGATTAAACTAAGATGTTTGGTAAGCAGAAAATAGTGCCTCAAACCCCTGAAGTCAACTTTTACATTTTTAGAAAACATGTAAATGTATTTTGGCATTAAAAAAAAATTGACTTGGTTTCAATGAAATGCATGTATGACAGACATTATTTCTTATTAGCAGCCTGCAAGTTATTTCTGTTCTGGCTGTAAGTTATTTCTGTGCATAGCTGTTATAGAATACTTAGTCCTTTCCTACACCCAACTTACTTTTACTAGATATCTGAAATATGAAAATGGGCCAAGTACTTTTCAAAGCTCTGAGCTTGTAAATCAGTGTAAATAAAAGCCTCACGATAATAAAGTTTAAAAAAAATACAAAATGACATGACTTCACAAATTGATATATGCAAAGTTTAGACTGAGGTAGTGATATCATGACATAGATCTGATTTTTTCTTTTCTTTTTATTGGATATTTTCTTCATTTAAATTTCAAATGTTATTCCCTTTCCTGGTTTCTCCCCCAGAAACTCCCTATCACACCCCCTTCCCCTGCTTCTATGATGGTGCTCACCCACCCACCCACCCACCCACCCACTCCCACCTCCCAGGGCTGGCATTCTCCTACCCTGGAGCATTGAGCCTTTACAGGACTACGGGTCTCTCCTCCTATTGATGCCAAATATATGTGGCTGGATCCATGGGTCCCTCCATGTGAACTCTTGGCAGCTTAGTCTCTGGGAGCTCTGGGGGATCTGGTTGGTTGATATTATTGATCTTCTTACAGGGTTGCAAACCCCTTCAGCTCCTTCAATCCCTTCTCTAACTCTATATGACAAATGAGAGGATTTCTCTGAGGTCTGTCTTTGGTTAAGCCATCCAGAACAAGGAAACTAGAAAGCAGGATCATCCTATAAAAAGGCAATGTTTGCAAAGTCCCTGTTTCAGGAAAATTGTGGTATGAGAGAAGAATAGCAAAGTAAGGAAAAGGGGAAAAAAAAGAAGAAAAACCAAAACCCCGAGGCATCTGGTAGAGCATATTTCAATATAATCTGCTTTAATTACCGAATTATAGCTAATTACCAAGTGACTCTCTTTACTGTGCTGTGTGATAAACACAGTACAGACGTGAGGCCTTGTCTAATGTAGGTCTTCTACGTAGCACTGCTATTGCTCAAACTATTTAATGAATAATTAGGCTATGTAAAGGTGTGAGAAAAAAATATCAAAACCATTCTATGTCATTTCTTATTCATGCACCATCTGGACTTCAAAACATTTAGTATATAAAGGAAATTAATAAATGAGATTAAAACAGCAACTTATTCACTAGTTGTAATAACTATGAATAAATGAATGTATTAACATGAAGTTTCTTAATTAGGTGCATTAATCTATGCAGTTGTCCAGGTTGAAAAACTGCAAAACGTTTTCCTCATATATCAGAGAAGACACCTGAAAGAATAGATTTTTTTAATTATTACTCTAATAGTTATAGCCCATAAGAATTTCATACCCAGAACATTTTTTCTGATTTCAAAGTTTCTGCTTTCAGAGCATAAGAATGATTGGTTTACTGTCAAAACAATGACAAGTGACATTAATTTTTTTAAAAATAGAGAAAATACACAAAGAAATCATAGGTCGGAGATGTAGGATTGTCTTAGTTCTTGCCTGATATCTAGTGTGTATTTGAACCTTATCTGTATCCCCAGATCCAGAAAACAGAAATGGGCATTATTGTAAAATAAACATATGACCTCATGCCTTTCCCCTTTACCCAGGTAGCCTTACTAATCCAGAGAAGTGTTTTTAAAGCATCCAATTTTACTCCATTTATACCCGTCTCACCCCTCACTGCACGGTTCCTTTCTACCCCTCAGCTCAGAGTGTCAACTATGACTCTTCCTGGACATTTTCCCATAACAATGATTTAAGAACTAGAATGCTAATTTTCTTAAAAGATTATTTTTAAAATTCTAGGTTTGATAAAATAATGTATTTTTACAATGTTCTACTATCGCTCTGCTCCCTTTGTTTTCTCTGTTACCCTGTCTTGTTCAATCTTTTCACTTCTCTCATATTATTTTTTCAGTTTTTTAGCATGTGAGTAATATAAATAATGATGTATGACGCTATGCTTCTAAATCAGTCCAGGACCCACTAGTGAAAGAACCATGCTATAAGTGTATTTGTGAAAGAACCATGCTATAAGTGTATTTGTGAAAGAACCATGCTATAAGTGTATTTGTGAGTATCACGGTTACTTTTCTAATGCTGTGAAGAGACATTACAAGCAAGGGAATTCATAGAAGAAAGAGTTTATTGAGACTTAGATTTTGAGCATCAGCCCCATGACTGCCATAGTGAGGAGCATGACAACAGACAAGCAATACACAGAGCAGTAGCTGAAAACGCATGCATAATCTAAAAGCAGGAATGAGGGTGGCTGGTGTAATTGGGAATATTGTGAGCTTGGGGAACCTCAAAGGCTGTCTCCAATGAAACACCTCTTTCAACTAGACAACACCTCTTAAGTTCTGACAACTAGGAAACAACATTGTCAAATATATGAGCATGTGGATACCATTCTTAATAAAAACCACAACACTGAGTCTGAGTCAATACAGTTCATGTAATATATCCACTTGCATCTACTTTATTGTATATGGCATTAATTTGTTCAAGTTACAGCTATGACCAAGATTTTTTTATAAAAAAGACTCCAGTAGTTCGGAGAATGTCAGGATTTGACAAACAAGATTGCATGAATTTGAACTGCATCTGCACAGTAAAGTTAATCAAGCAGTGTGACATTCTATATAATGTGAATAATCTTTATTATCTGTTCATACAACAGGATATTTATATCTAGAATATACAAATAAATTATAAAAGTTAAAAAATTATAAATTATAAAAGTTAAGTCCCCAAGAAATCTAATATCCCTGGTCATACATGGTAGAAGAGACAGTTCTAAAAATAATAAAGAAATGAAGGAAAGAAAGAAAAAAAGAAAGAAAGAAAGAAAAAGAAAGAAAGAAAGAAAGAAAGAAAGAAAGAAAGAAAGAAACTGTTTATGCTCTCTGGATCTTGGAATTTTTCTACAACTTTCGATATTTATTGAGCCTTGGAGAACATGGGGTAGATCTTGTGCTTAGGTTACTGTACTCACTAAACAGAAATTTAATCTCAGCACTCGCCTGCTTCTGAGTTTCTGCATTAGTCCTTTTCCACAGCCTAATCAAGCTTCTTAGATCAAGATTATGAGCAGCAATAGTACAAGGATACACACATAAATACAGAAAAAACTATTTGATACTTCATTCTTTTTTTCCAATTTTATTAGTATTTACTTCATTTACATTTTATTTATTATTTTTATTTTCATGGTAATTTTTTCCAATTTTTATTAGGTATTAACTTCATTTACAGTTTAACTGCTATTCCTAAAGTCCCCTATACCCTCCCCCGGCCCCTACCCACCCACTCCCCCTTCTTGGCCCTGGTGTTCCCCTGTAATGGGGAATATAAAGTTTGCAAGATCAAGGGGCCAATCTTCCCAATGATGACTGACTAGACCATCTTCTGCTACATATGCAGCTAGAGACACGAGATCTGGGGGTGCTGGTTAGTTCATATTGTTGTTCAAACTATAGGGTTGCAGACACCTTCAGCTCTTGGGTACTTTCTCTAGCTTCTCTATTGGGGGCCCTGTGTTCCATCTGATAGATGACTGTGAGCATCCATTTCTGTTTGCCAGGCACTGGCATAGCCTCACAAAAGACACCTATATCAGGGTCCTTTCAGCAAAATCTTGCTGGTATATGCAATAATGTCTGCGTTTGGTGGCTGACTAGGGGATGGTCCATCCTTTCGTCTCAGCTCCAAACTTTGTCTCTATAACCCCCTCCATGGGAGTTTTGTTCCCAATTCTAAGAAGGGGCCAAGTGTCCACATTTTGGTCTTTCTTCTTCTTGAGTTTCATGTGTTTTACAAATTGTATCTTGGGTATTCTAGGTTTCAGGGCTAATATCCACTTATCAGGGAGTGGATATAATGTGAGTTCTTTTGTGATTGGGTTACCTCACTCAGGATGATACCCTCCAGATCCATCCATTTGCCAAGGAATTTCATAAATTCATTGTTTTTAATAGCTGAGTAGTATTCCATTGTGTAAATGTACCACATTTTCTGTATCCATTCCCCTGTTGAGTGACATCACGGTTATTTCCATCTTCTGGTTATTATAAATAAGGCTGCTATGAACATAGTGGATCATGTGTTCTTATTACCAGTTGGAACATCTTCTGGAGATATGTCCAGGAGAGGTATTGCTGGATCCTCTGGTAGTACTATATCCAGTTTTCTGAGGAACCGCCAGACTCATTTCCAGAGTGGTTTTACAAGCTTGCAGTCCCACCAACAATGGAGGAGTGTTCCTCTTTCTCCACATCCTTGCCAGCATTTGCTGTCACCTGAATTTTTGATCTTAGCCATTCTGACTGGTGTGAGGTAGAATCTCAAGGTTGGTTTGATTTGCATTTCCCTGATGATTAAGGATGTTGAACATTTTTTGAGGTGTTTCTCAGCCATTCAATATTCCTCAGTTGAGAATTCTTTGTTCAGTTCTGTGCCCCATTTTTTAATGGGGTTGTTTGGTTTTCTGGAGTCCATCTTCTTGAGTTCTTTATATATAATGGATATTAGTACCCTATCTGATTTACGATTGGTAAAGATACTTTCCCAGTCTGTTGGTGGCCTTTTTGTCTTATTGACAGTGTCTTTTGCCTTACAGAAGCTTTGCAATTTTATAAGGTCTCATTTGTCAATTCTCGATCTTACAGCACAAGCTTTTACAGTTCTATTCAGGAATTTTCCCCCTGTGCCCATATCTTCGAGGCTTTTCCCCACTTTCTCCTCTATAACTTTCAGTGTCTCTGGTTTTATGTGGAGTTCCTTGGTCCACTTATACTTGATCTTAGTACAAGGAGATAAGAATGGATCAATTCTCATTCTTCCTGCTTGTGGACGTTGTACATCGTGGTGCGCACTAGGCTCCGCACCACGATGTACAACGTCCACAAGCAGTGACTTCTTCCTTACCATTTTGGATCCCCTTGATCTCCTTTTGTTGTCTAATTGCTCTGGCTAGGACTTCAAGTACTATATTGAATAGGTAGGGAGAAAGTGGGCAGCCTTGTCTAGTCCCTGATTTTAGTGGGATTGCTTCCAGCTTCTCTTTATTTACTTTGATGTTGGCTACTGGTTTTCTGTAGATTGCTTTTATTGTGTTTAGGTATGGGCCTTGAATTCCTGATCTTTCCAAGACTTTTATCATGAATGGGTGTTAGATTTTTTTCAAATGCTTTCTCAGCATCAAAGAGATAATCATGTGGTTTTTGTCTTTGACTTTGTTTATATAGTGGATTACTTTGATGGATTTCCATATATTAAACCATCCCTGCATCCCTGGAATGAAGCCTACTTGCTCAGGATGGATGATTGTTTTGATGTGTTCTTGAATTCAGTTTGCGAGAATTTTATTGAGTAATTTTGCATCGATATTCATAAGGGAAATTGGTCTGAAGTTCTCTATCGTTGTGATACATCTTCATTTTACCAAACACCAAATTAGATTATTTCCTAGTGCCTGTGACCTCCAAGGGATAAACTTTTGACCTGATTTATAATTCTAGGCATGTTTTCCTTCCCACAATATGGACCTCAAATCCAATAAGAATGCAGGTTCTTACCTCCAAACAATTATGCCAGTATTACAGGAACTGATATATCCAGTTTGGCAAATCAATTTTGCAACAGAGTTGGGACAGACCATCTATGTTTTTTCTCAAAGTAGCCAACTTTAGGTACTATGACATGTAGCTACCGGGGATGACTCTGGAGGCTTAGTTCCTGCTTCATTTCACTCTACCTACTGTGTGGACTTCCATGAGCAATGGGAACTTCCTCCATTGTTTTGAGATATTATGGGGCCTCTTTAGGTAAAAACAAACTCTTAAAGAAGTTGTGTACAGCATGAAGCAGAATTTTCATTTAAAACCATGTCTTTGGGATAAACATTATCCAACTGTGCAGAATACCACCTATCACCATGCCAACACTATATATATATATATATATATATATATATATATATATATATGTGTGTGTGTGTGTGTGTGTATTTGTATATATGGTATATATGTATATATGTGTAGCTATGCATGGCTTATGTATTATCAGATTTGTATATGACTTTTTCATGTACTTTTTTTTTAGGTTTACCCTTTTCTCCCTATGGTTCCTCTATGCTCCTAGATACTAGACCTATTTAAATTTTACCATCTTACATTTCCTCTTACTTTCATACTACATGTACTTTACAACACCTTCCAATCTAAGATCTTTATAATTTTTTATTTATTTTTCCTCTCACACATATCCTTTCATAAGTGTATATAATTGTAAATATATATTGTAGGCTTTGAGTTTTCAAAACCTACTTTAATTATGGTTCTTTAACTGTTCAACCTTCCTTCTAGACTATCAGCCACCAGAGGTAGGGAAAAGGAAAGGTTAATTAGGGTGTGGAGTTTCTGGACCTGTTTAGAAATAATTCCTCCAGGCGATTTTGAGCCTTGTAAGCAGTTTAATCCACTTGCAAAACAGGAAATATTATTCAGTAGCAGTGGCTCAACCCAGAAGAAAACTTGATGCTCTATCAATAACCAGGAACTCACAGAAGTGGAAAGAAGCAGACAGAATACCACCAGAAGTTCTCTGATGTCTTCCTCCTTATGATGTCACAACAAGAAAGCAAAGAAAGATCAGCAAAGAAGATCAGCAAAGAAAGCAAAGCAAATTAATGTAAGAATATCATCAGTGAAGTCCAGAGTTAGCAAACACTAATGATGACCAGCAAGTCCTTGCAAGGCTAGCCAAAGCAAGAATGTCATTCATTGTCTGTTGGGTTATACTTATATACGTTTTAAACATCACATATCCTCTCAAGCTTCCATTCCATCAAAACATCACATGTCCTCTCACCAGACAGCTTGCAGAAAAATACCATGTGTCTGTTCTCAGTAAAACATCCTCTCACATGTCTGCTTCAGGAAAATATCCCCTCATAAGACAGTTTCTAGAAAAATATCACATGACACAACTGACTCCAACGAAAACAGAAATCTTTCCCTTCAATATATAATATGTACCTTTATCTTACTTAGCACTAAAAAATTAAATTATGAAAATTTAAAGAAAGTGGATGGAACAGAAAAATATTATTGCTATAACCTAGGCTCAGTAATACAAATAGTATATATATATATATATATATATATATATATATATATATATATATATATAATGATTCATTCTAGAGTTTATTTATTGACATTAGTGGGTTCCCTTTGAATAAATGTTTCTTTATTTCCTTTCTTATAATATAACTAGTCCTGATTATTTTTAATTGACAAAATTAATTCAGATCATAATGAAGTTTCTGAAGGATTTCTCATTGTCTGCTCAACCAAATCAAAATTCTTCTGCAAATATAAATCCTCATTTTAAATTTTCTTATGTCACAATACATCAAGAGATTAGATACTTGTGATATATGAGATGACGTTATATTTTAAACTTATATAGTAATCATTAATTATATAGTCTCAATTAGTTCCTTATTTATGTAAATAAGTTATAGATGCACATATGTTCTCTCTCTCCCCCCCCCTCATACACACACAAACACACACACACACACACACACACACACACACACCACAACATAGTTTTTGAGTAAAAAACTCATCTACTACATAGGTTTGGGAATTTTTGTCAGAAAGGTACAGTAGAAACTGTATCTGCATAGCCTAAAATATAAATTAAATGTAACTATGAGATCAATTCCCAGCATTACTTGGCCTTGGAAAACTGAAACGTTTAGATGGTGGCTGTTTCTTACCATTTCCATCTGGGTGTTCTGGCTGCCTGTAGACAGCATCTCTGACAATAATGTCTGATAGCCAAACAACTTCAGCTTTTAGATTTGTTCCCGAGCCCACCTACATGGAGGTAGGAAGATTTGCTTGAAGAAGAAAACCTGCTAAAAGTCTACCACATCTATGCTCTGAGCTCTGAGTAATCCTTTAGCGATGATGGTTTGCATTTACATCTCCCCTGCTTGAAAAACTATCTTCTTACATGGAAGACAGTTTTCCTGGAAAGATCCCCAGATCAACTGCCAGAAGGAATTAAGACTCGGATCAGATGCAATTCAGGTTGTGGCCCCAAACACTATGAGAAGGAAAAATAATTCCATTGCTTCTGAGCCAGAATTAACTGATTTAAATTCTATTTCCAATTGTCCTAATGAAGCTTTGAAAGTTTAATTAAGAGAAACATGATTAGAGTGGAATTTTGAAGAACAACAGTTTCAGTTCCTTTATAAAAGGTCTTGAATCCTGCAGTACAGAAGGGGAAGGGTGTCAAGCACAAAACCTAGGTGACCATAAATTGATTAGTAAAACAAGTAAACACATAACACACACACACACACACACACACACAACCCAAAACCCTAGAAATTAAACTTTAGATATTTTTATAGTGATTGTATAACAAAAAATTATCACAGTAGTCATCTATGAACTGTCAGTCAATTACAGATTATCATCAAAAGAAATGTTCCCATGCATAAATGTCTACATCATTGCCATACAGAGGACAGGATGTATAAACTTACAACAATATTTATTACCTAGTTACCACAATATTTACATGTGCACAAACAAGATTTGTCACAGAGATACATATGCCTAAATTCCACATTTAAGATAATTTAAATCAATATAAATTAACTGACACATTTTATATTATTTTTTTCATGGTCTCTTAACAAATACCAGAAAAATTGGTACCGAACTTCAAGCCATATTTATCTTCGAACATTAATTCAACAGTTAAATAAATTGGAATTAGTGATGTAATCTTTTCTTGGGATATTGAAAAATATGCAAATGCTATTCCTGCTGATAGAAATAGAGCATTCAGCAATTTTTAGCCTTTCTGGCAGTCTTCCTAATTTAGCTTCAGTTCTTCAAAGAGTCATAAAAAGAAACTTCTGTCTTGATTTGTGTGGCCTAGGTTATCATCTAAGGAAAGGAATTATTGGAACACTCTTAAAACATTGCCAAATAAATTAGTAATTGGAATTTATAAAGATACAAAAATAAATGCTTAATTCCTCATCCATTTTTAGGATTTGCAATATTTAAAACAAGTAAATATTGTGTTGTATTAATCTTCTAAAACTGCATCTGCCTTCTAATTTATTTGTATTAAACCATTAATCACATGTAAAATGTTTCCTAGATCTGTACACCACAAACTCTAAAACTACCTAAACAACGTAAAACTTGATATACCTATCTATTAAAAAAAAATCATGATTTTCTCTACATGGGATTGTCTTTTGTAGTTTTCCTTTGAATTTAGCATATATGATTTTAAGGTAACTCAGAAGTAGAACATTTCATCATTATAATTCAATACAGGTGTGTCATATATACAAGAATTTTAAAATATTTTTCTTATTATTAAGTATGTTTATAAATTTAGCATAGCAATAGAATTTGGAAAGCTTAGTTGGGAAATATTGTAGACTCATATACAGTCTGTGTATTGAGCAAGACTCTGTCCCTTCTCAAAACCAGAGTCAAGAAACCTTTAGAAAATAAAATAAAAATAAAACCTATGCCAGTGGAATCAAAAACACAAAACACAATTTTTTAGTGTCTTAAATTCATAACCATGTAACAAACTCTTCATGTTACAGGGCTTAGAGGGGACACAGTAGGCTAATCCAAACCTCGAAAACACATTCCATCACCCAAGGTTCTCCTAAGCTTTTCATCTCTTCAGTGATCCATCTTCACAGTTGCCTCACTATTCAAGAGACAGACACTAGCTGTGTATCATTTCTTTAACTGTAAATATCTACAGACTGAAGGTTATGAAGGGTTAGAGAAGAAAGTAACTGTCATCTACAAACCATACTGTCCTTCATAGCCATTCGTGGCTTTTCATCTGTAATTTACATAATAGAGTCAGAGATAATCTTCTAGAAGTCTATTTACAAAAATATATTTCTACAGTATAATTTTTTGACAACAAAATAAAGAAAATAAATGCACAATTCTAGTATTTCTCTGAGTATCAGAATTAATTAGGCAAATGTATAGGCTTATATTTAGGGAGCCTTGTTCTTATTTTTTTTCCAATTCTTTTTTTTTTATTTCTTTTTATTAGATATTTTCTTTATTTACATTTAAAATGTTATCCCCTTTCCTGGTTTCCCCTTAGAAAACCCCTTATCTCCTCTTCCTTCCATCTGCTCAACTACCCACCCACACAAGCTTCCTGGCCCTGGCATTCCCCTATACTGGGGCATAGAACCTTCACAGGACCAAGGCCCTCTCCTCTCATTGATGACTGACAAGGCCATCCTTTGTTACATATGCAGCTAGAGACATGAGTCAAACCATGTGTTTCTTGGGTTGGTGGTTTAATACAAGGGAGCTCTGGGGGTACTGGTTAGTTCATATTGTTGTTCCTCCTATGGGGTTGCAAACACCTTCAGCTACTTGGGTCCTTTCTCTAACTCCTCCCTTGGAGACCATGTGCTCAGTCCAATGGATGGCTGTGAGCATCCACTTCTGCACTGGCAGAGCCTCTCAGGAGAGAGCTATATCAGGCTCCTGTCACAAGTACTTGTTGACATCCGCAATAGTGTCTAGTTTTGGTGGTTGTTTATGGGATGGATCCCCAACTGGGGCAGTCTCTGGGTAGACATTCCTTCTCTCTCTGTTCCACACTTTGTCTCTATAACTCCTTCCATGGGTATTTTGTTCCCTCTTCTAAGAAGGATCAAAGTATCCACACTTTGGTCTCCCTTGTTCTTGAGTTTCATATGTTTTGAGAATTGTATCTTGGGTATTACGGGCTTCTGGGTTCATATATACTTATCAGTGAGTACATATCATATGTGTTCTTTTGTGATTGTGTTACCTCAGGATGATATCCTCTTAAATAAAAAGCAAATATTAAAATATTGTTTAATAATATTTTAGAAAACATATTCAAGCTTCTTAAAAGTTTTTTAGATGGATGTTTCATTCATATTTCTTGAGATTTAACAACTTCCATAATATGTAGATTCTATAATATAAAAGTATCATTATCATACTTGTTTTGTCATTTCTTCCCATGTGGACAAATATTTAGCAAGTAGAAGCTATTGGTAACTTCTTAACCAATCTACTTTGATCATGAAGCATCTCTTTTGAAACTCTGCTATGGGAAGATTCAAATTAAAAGGAACGATTCCTTGCCCAGCAGTAGCTAGGAAACGCAAGGGGAATCAGATGGAATTTGTGTAGGTACCTTGTCTCATAATACATTGTCTGGGTATTAAATTTTCTCATAATGGTATTTCACATGTTTTTTAGTTTGTAGTATGTTTTTATGGGATTTGTGTATGTGAACATACATATGTGTGTGTATGTGTTTATTGAGCTTTTTCCTTGTCTCCTTTTCATGTTATGTGTTTCCTTCTATTCTGACTTGCCTGCTTTATTTTATCTGATTCATTTTGTTATGATGTTTAGATGTTTTCTTTTCTCTAATGATAGAGAGTAAAAAAGTGTCGGGATTTGAATGAGTGGTTAGGTAGGAAGGAGTTGGAGTGAAACCCATAATCAGAATATATACAAAATAATCTATTTTTCAAACCAAATAACCTAAATTTAAAACTGGAAAACAGATTTAAACGATTGTCAACAGAGTAGTCTCAAATGGCTGAGAAACACTTAAAGAATTGTTCTAGATCCTGAGCCACTAGGGAAATGCAAATCAAACTAATTTGAGATGCTATCTTACACCTGTCAAAATGGATAATATCAAAAACACAAGTGACAGCTCTTTCTGGTAAAGATGTGAAGCAAGGGGAATACACGTCAATTGCTGTTGGGAGTACAAACTAATACAGCTACTTTGTTCATCAATATGATCATTCCTCAGAGAATTGGGAATTGATCTACCTCAAGATCGAGGGATATGCACAAAGAACTCTCCATCCTACCTCAAGGACACTTGCTCAACAGTCTTCATAGCAGCTTTACTCATATTTCCAGAAATTGGAGACAACATAGATGCCCCTTACCTGAAGAATGGATAAAGAAAATGTGGGACATTTACACAATGAACTCCTATTCAGCTATTGCAAAAAATGACATGGTGAAATTTACTGGCAAACAGACAAAACTAGAAAGACTATACTGAATGAGGTAACCCAGACCCAGAAAGACAAACATGGTATGTCCTCCCTTATAAGTATAGCTATAAAGTGCAGGTTAATCTTGCTACACTCAGGAGTCACAAAGAAACTAAATAACAAGGAGTGTTTAAGGAACTTGCTTGGATTTCCATGGAAAGTGAAGATGGAATGTATTTTGTAGGTGTTGTGAGGGAGTGGAGTGGGCTATCTTCTATAACCAGACAAAGCTCCCAGCAGTGGTATAGAAACATCAACCCAGCCATAACACCTTCAACCTGTAATTTGTCCTTCCTGCAATATGTGCTGGAGTAATGGTGGGGCAGAAATTATGGGAGTGGTCAACAAATGAATTTGAAAAGATTGCCATACAGAACTTAAAATATCCCAATATAAGATGTAGAGAATTTTTAATATCAAGTCAAACATTAGGAAAGTAACATCATATCTAGAAATTTTAAAATATTACAATTTATCCATCACTTCTCTCTCTCTCTCTCTCTCTCTCTCTCTCTCTCTCTCTCTTTGGTTTGTGCTTCATGACCTTCACCTCAAAGAGCCTGGAAGAATTTATTTCTCTTAAAACATAATATTATAAAATGTGCTGACTCTGTCTTCAAAGTTAACCTTATTTATTAGTTTCAACAGGAAACATAAAATCTCCTAAGGATATAAAGGATTTTTGTAATCATAAAACATTAATATGAATATGTTTTCTTGCCCTGGGCAAGTGTTTGGTTCAGTTTTGTTCTACTTCAGTTTATCAAATTACACTGGAATGTAGTTAATAGAAAAATCCAGCATTTGGCCTGCATACATATCTGCAATTATGCCTCTGTTAAATCAGTGCATATCCATTGTGAATTGATAAATAGGTGCATTCTGAGAATGAGTTACATAGCAGCTAAACTTCAATTTTTTTCTTACAGTAAAGGATAATTTATACTTCATTTAGGGAAATACTTCTTGGTGCTTTTTTCTTATTTTAATGAAATGTATAAACAATCTTAAATCCAAAACAATTTATGATAACTGGGGATTTATGGATCACCAAAAATGGCTTTGTTATAGGAATAGCATTACTCAGATCAAGCTAAAAGTTAGATTTTAGAGAGGTAAGATGCATTATTTTAAATATTTCAAGCTTATTAATGAATATCAGTTATACAAAGGGAATTTAAGCTTGATTTTTGTGGCTTGATAGCATCACAACCATAAATATGTGGGTTTTCTCAAAGGCTTCATAACAAAATTTTTCTTATTTTAGTGTATAAAAATCATAAAGGAGGGGAGATGTAGGCAAACATCTTATCCCACCCTCCAACTGCTCCACATCCCATAACTCATCCCCACACCCCTGTCTCTCCAAGGATATCTCCAACCCCACCCCCACCCCAGCAGACCTCTAAACTCCCTGTGGCCTCCAGACTCTTGAGGATTAGGTGCATCTTCTCTGACTGAACCCAGTCCCAGCAGTCCTCTGCTGTATATGTGTTGGGGCCTAATATCAGCTGGTGTATGCTGCCTGGTTGGTGGCTCAGTGTCTGTGAGATCTCGGGGTCCAGGTTAATTGAGACTACTGGTCTTCCTATAGTGTTGCCCTCCTCCTCAGCTTTTTCCAGCTTTTCCCTAATTCAACCACAGGGGTCAGCAGCTTCTGTCCATTGGTTGGGTGCAAATATCTGCATCTGACTCTTTCAGCTGTTTGTTGGGCCTTTCCCTGGTCATGATAGATCCCTTATTGTGATCACTCCACGGCTTCAGTAATAGTGTCAGGTCTTGGGATCTCCCCTTGAGCTGGATCCCACTTTGGGCCTGTGGCTGGAACTTCTTTTCAACCACAGCACATTTCATCTAAGGTCAGTCCCTTTGAGTCCTGAGAGTTTCTCACCTCCAAGATCTCTGGTGCATTATGGAGGATCCCCCTAACCTCCTACCTCCTGAGGTTACCTGTTTCCATTCTTTCTGCTGGGCCTCGGGTGTTTCAGTCATTTTCCCTCACACAATACTAAATCAAATTCACCCTTCGCCCTCCCCTATCCACTGTCCACTTTCCCTCCCAGGTCCTTCCCTCCCTCCCCATTTGTGACTGCTTTCTTCTCCCTTCCAGTGGGACTAAGGCATCCTGATTTGGGCCCTTCAGCTTGTTGAAATTTTTGAGTTCTGTGGACTGTATTGTGAATATTCTGTACTTATTTTTTTATGGCTAATATCCACTTATTAGTGAGTACATATCATGCATGTCCTTTCAGGTCTGAGTTATCTCACTCAGCATGATATTTTCTAGTTCCATCCAGTTGCCTGCAAAACTCAGGATGGCCTTGTTCTTAATAATACCTGAGTAGTATTCCATTGAGTAAATGAATCATCTTTTCTGTATTCATTCTTCTGTCATGAGACATCTGTGTTAAAAAGCAAATATCAGAAGATTTTTAAGAACATATTTAACACAATGAAAATAACTAATGTTTTCAAATTGAGGAAATTCCCTTATATCTACCTTAAAATTTCAACTGGAACAAGGCATAATTTCTATCAAACCTATCTTTCATGAGAAAGTATCTTGATATGCCTATTTACCAACATTTGTATCATGTTTATTAACCTTTATTTAAACAGTACTTAAATAATAAATATAATACTAAATATAGTTTCTAAGTTTTTCAGCCATTAATTTTTATTATGGCTTTCATCCTTGACTATATATATATATATATATATATATATATATATATATATATATACCTCTAACCACATTATTGTTACATCTCTCTGTAGAATACTATACTGTGAATTCACTTTTCTCCTTGCTTGTGAGCCACAGGAAGATTGACAGTTATCTAGATATAAAATTCCTTATGCTACGTTTTCAGCCAATAACCACAGTTATTTAGTCAATATTCAAAATCAGTTTTCTCTGTGTGCTATGTTCATATCTTTTATGACACACAGATACAAAGTTCACTAGCATTAATTTGGCCATTATGCACCTACTATGTTCAAGGAGAAAATGAAGAACCAATATTTGGAAGTTTTCTGCCCTTTTTATCCTATAAAAAGGGATAATAAAAATTGCAAATGTTCCAATTTTATTTGTCAATTGTTATTTGAATATCTAAGTATTTTATTGTAATATCTTATAGTGCTATTCAAAATTTAATCTTACTATTGTTTTTATTGAACTTTACCTCCTTTTCATAGTTTTTGGACAACTTTTTATTGAGCAGCTGTAACTTTTGTCATATTCAGTACCAAAATATGAATAAGAAGACCTAAATATTATTAATACATCAAGATATAGCATTGTAATATTTGGAATCTGCTTAGTTATAGCAGTATCACAAGATTTAATAAGAGTTAGTTTGATATGGGAGACCAAAGTATTCCTGGTAATATTGATTACCTATAATCACCAAATAAATAAACATCCCATAAACTAACTGTTGTTGGCAAACTGCTAAATTAATCATAGTTTGTCTGGTCTTTCAATAGAAAGATGATTTTGGCATTAGAAACTGCTATAGATCTCCAGGTCATTGTGTTCTATTATGGAAGTTGTTAAATCTCAAGAAATATGAATGAAACATCCATCTAAAAAACTTTTAAGAAGCTTGAATATGTTTTCTAAAATATTATTAAACAATATTTTAATATTTGCTTTTTATTTAAGAGGATATCATCCTGAGGTAACACAATCACAAAAGAACACACATGATATGTACTCACTGATAAGTATATATGAACCCAGAAGCCCGTAATACCCAAGATACAATTCTCAAAACATATGGAACTCAAGAAGAAGGGAGACCAATGTGTGGATACTTTGATCCTTCTTAGAAGATAGAACTGTTGAAAGAAAATAACTTTAAAAGGTATTGAAGGAAAATGACTTTAGAAAGACTTTAGAAGGTAGAATTGTTAAAAGAAAATGGAGGGTCATCTGAGAAATTTAGAACCTAATTGAAGAAAGATCATGTCCCGGTGACCTATATATTGTTCTTGTTCCTAATGTCTTTGATTCCAGTTGATAATAAGGAGAGGGTCCTTTGTCACGTGTTCTTCAGAGTATGTGCCAAGAATCAATGAAGCCTAGCACTTTGGAAACAATGAGATGAGTGAACTTTCAGCTTTTTGGCTGTTTTCTGTCCTGTTTTAGATAGAGTTGTAGAAAGCTCACTAACAAAACGTAAAGCCTACTCTGTTGACTAATCCCAAAGCCCAACTTAATAAATTTAGATTCACCTGGGAGAGCAGCTCTTGGCATGAGTGAGAGGGGGGTTATTTTTATTTGATTAAAGGGGGAATGAAGACCCACCCAATGTAGGTGGCACTATGGCTTGTCTGGTAGCCTGGAAACTATATAAAGGGAAAGGAATCTGAGCAGCATTGGACTTGCTGCTCCCCTGCAGTTCCAAATCTTACCACCTTGGCTTCCCAGAATGAGCCATAATGTAGTCCACTTTTGAACTAAGAATCAAAATAAACATTTTTTCCATTAACTTTGTGTGTGTGTGTGTGTGTGTGTGTGTGTGTGTGTGTGTGCTGTGTGTTTAATGCCAGCTAGAGAAAAAACGCAGTAACCACATTTTTTTTTTTTTTTTTTTTGAGACAGTGTTTCTCTGTGTAGCTCTGGCTGTCCTGGAACTTACTTTGTAGAACAGGTTGGCCTCGAACTCAAAACCTGCCTGCCTCTGCCTCCCGAGTGCTGGGATTAAAGGCGTGTGCCACCACACCCAGCTCGTGACCACTATTATAAGGGGAATATTTCAATGTATGCTAAGAAGTCTTTAGGGTATATAATATATCTGCATTATTGCACACATTGTTCTCTGATTTTAGTTTTTCTTACATTATAGATACTAGTATCTAATGTTTGTCAAGGCAAAAATAATCTGGCATCTGTGCTTAGGTATGAAAAATGTGTTCTATGTACATGTATTTCAAGGGACTCCTAAAATAATAAGAAATTCACATTTATTTTGGAAGTCATAAAATTAAAAAGAATTAGATGATGCCATCACATCCATTCGATGCTTTTTTCATGTTTTTCAAGTTCTGTTATTTGCTGCAAGTTTTATTTATCATTTCAGAACTTTCAACACATGAATATAATCATAGGATGAAGAGCAAATGTGTGGAAATCTAATGTTTAATCTGAGCATTATTTGTGATAATATCCTATTATATTTTGGATGGATACTATGTAATGATGAGGAATTCTTGATAAAAAATCATTTATACTATAAAGTTGAATTTCCTTTTAAGAGCATGACATTTAATATAAAAGCTATCATCTTTACTGTAATTAATTATAATACCAATTAAATTTCAATTTTTATTACTAAAAACTAAATTTTGTATAATTATCTCAATATAATTATTACTAATTATCATTTGTGTAATAACTGGAAATGACAAGAGTCTTGAAACTGTTCAAATAAATATATTAGTATGCTAGAACAGTATTATCACTTATGCAATTATCATGGAACAAATTTTTTGTTTGTTTGTTTGTTTTTGATTTTTTGAGACAGGGTTTCTCTGTGTAGCCCTGACTGTCCTGGAACTCACTTTGTAGACCAGGCTAACCTCAAACTCAGAAATCCACCTGCCTCTGCCTCCCGAGTGCTGGGATTAAAGGCATGCGCCACCATACCCGGCCTGGAACAAATTTTTAAATCTTCATTCAAATGATATTTTAAAATAGCAAAAACTCAAAAATCTTGTATGCATTCTTCTTCTTTTTCCTAGAAAGGAACATTTTATAAACATTACATACCTCCAGAGAAAATAGTAATGCTGTTCCTGAATTAGTACCTTCCTTCTTGTTTAGCTTTTTGGGGCTGGGGCTGATGCTTGAATGTCACTTAGAAGGGGGAATGAAATAGTCAGAGAAGGCAAATGATGGGAGATAACTGGATGGGCCAGAAGATGGAGAGGGGAATGGGATTATTTAGGATCAAGTATGGAGAGAGACTTGAAAGATGACCAGGAGACAGGAGATGAATGGAAATCTGCAGCTAGTGGGTATTAGGATGGGGGCATCTCTAAGACATGCCAGAGACCTGGGGTGGAAGGTGCTCCTTGTAGTCTGTGTTGGTTACTTTAGCTGAGACCCATAACGGGGTGAAAAGAAACCTGAAGCATCCACCTCTAGTAGTCAGGAGGAATAAGGACACCAACACAAAATTTTTAATGCTAAATTTGTCCTATCTACAAGAAATGCAGGGACAAAGATGGAGAAGAACCTGAGGGAATGGTCAACCAATAACTGTCCCAAATTGCAACCCATTCCCTGGGCAAGCACCAATCCTTGTTACCATTAATGATACTCTTCTGCTTACAAACAGGAGTCAAGCATAACTGTTTTTCTGAGAGGCTCGATGCAGCAGCTGACTGAAACAGAGGCAGAGAGACCCACAACCAAATATTGGACAGAGCTTAAAAGCTCTTAAGGAAGATTTAGAGGAAGGACTGAGGACCCAGGAAGGTTTTGGAACTCCACAAGAAGACCAACAGAGTTAACTAATCTTGACACTTAGGCCTTTCAGAGCCTGACCACCAACCAAAGAGCACACACTGTTTGCACTTGGGACCTTGGCACATATGTAGCAGATGTTCTGCTTGGTCTTCATGTGGATCACACAACAACTGAAGCTAGGGCTAATCCTAAAGCTGTTGCTTATCTGTGGAATAAGTTCTAGCTGGGCTGACTTGTCTGGCCTCAGTGGGAAAGTATGTGCCTAGCTTTGCAGAGAATTGATGTGCTAGGGGAGAGGGATAGCCAGAGGATCCTCCTCCCTTCAGAGAAGAAATGGAGGTGGGATGGGGAGAGGGACTGTGTGAGATGGGGACCAGGAGCATGAGGGCAGCGATAGGGTGTTAAATAAATAAATAAATAAATAAATAGGAAGAAAATAAATGGAATTAAATTGAATACTTTCCTGTATGTATTTCTAGGTAATGGTGCATTATTCTTTTAGATTCTGGGATTGATGACAAAAATTTCTTCATGTTTTCAACCTTATGAGAATTTTTTATTACATAAATTTAATTTCATGGATTATTATTATGTGTCTGCATGTATATGTCTGAGAGGATGTCTCTGTGTTTCTGTATGTGTGATGTAGGATATCAGAATGCTTGGAATGTTTACATCAGAAGCACATGAGGTCTAGGACTAGTTGTGTGGTGTTGTCTCTTGCAGGGAATGAATTTATGTCGTCTGGCTTAGACTGAAAAGTACCCTAAAATCCTGAGTCATCTTACCAGCCTCTTGTAAGAGTTTTCACACAAAATGCTTGAGATAATGCCCGCCCCCAATTTTTGTGTTAGTTGTAAGACATGAAAAAATATTCAAAATAATGAACTAGGAAGTAAGAATTAAAATTGAAGGTGCAAAAAAAAAAAAGAAAGAAATATAATCAGACACTTGTGTGATACTTTATCAGCAGTATAGCAATAAGAATAATTACTAAAGAAAAAATCTTTCAAACCCTTTTAAACTCTACATAAACATGAAAATGCCATTTATAATTTTCATATTTACTTTAGGCTATGAATGACTAAAACATATAAATCGAATAGCAGTGTATTACACTTCACCATTTTTTTCCTAACTTACTATTCCGTAAAAGATTTTACTTGGAGAATTTAGTAATATTACCCAAGCAAATCAATTTCTCCCAAAGTGTATACTTAGGATCTTTAGGGGATGCCAGTTAATAAAAGTTGTTTGCCACAGTGCAGTATTTTATTACATAAAAGCCTCTTTACCCACTCTTTTAGATCAGCTCATAAGGATGAAGTGAGCTTTTCCTTAGAATCTTGATTGTCAAGGGGAGTTGAGTTAATTTAGGTCATATGAAAAGAAGCAGGTACTTGTAAAGGGCTTATGAAATGTTTAATGGATTCCAGAAGTGGAGGCAGGCTATAGATGCAAAAGAAGTAAGATTGAGAAGAAGGAGAATTCAAGTAGACTGGTAGGTGATTTAACCTGCCTTTGGGGGCAAGGTGGCCTGCTGTCAGGCAAATTATTTTAATACAGAGTACAAGATGTTCCTTTGATATCTGCTGCTCCATAACACTTCATAAACCTGAAAGCCCTAATGTGTATTATTGTAAGTGTGAAGATCGTGTTAATGATAACCTCATTGAAGTGTCTTAAGCTTCTGAAATTCTTGTTGCACTTGAGTTTAAAGAGAAATGCTACAAAACAAATTTAATTAAACAAAACCAATGTTGCAAAATGTATTGGCCATTTGGGCCTGTGTATTTTGGTTTTCATGATTCTTTGGATCTGTCAAACCCTTGAGTTTGATAAGGGGCCATTAATTTTAACACATTTTTTATAGAATTATCCCATGGCAATCTGAGTCTGAAACTAGAAGATTGTGTGTGTTTATGTCTTACAGACAAAATCTGGATTATAGGAACTTCTGTTTAGACTGTCAGGAAGGGCAGATTTAATTATGCAAATGATCACAAACAGATCCAGATAGCTGACAGAAAAGGGGAATATAATGAAAGGTTTGAGTACAAAGTTGAAGTGGAAAATAAGCCCATAAGATCAGGTTGCTGGGCTCTGTGGTTTATACCTATAAATGTCTGTGCCAGGTCTTGGTAAGTCCTTAGAACTGTTGCAGAGTTATGAAACCACAAAAACTCACTAAGGAAACAGGAGCCCTTCTGCGTGGCAAGTCTATTTGTGCTAAAATATTTGATAAGGTGAAGGTATTTGAGGTGCATATGATCCTGACTTTCTTTTAAAGGGAAATGTGGCAAGGCTAATGCTTTAACCAGCGTCTGACAAGTTTGTCACAATGAATAGGAATATCCATAATCTTTTCCCTGCCTTTTCCTTTATCATAATATTATTAAAAATGGCAGTGACATATTTATCACATGCATGCACACACACATACACACACATTATATATGTGTAGGTGCATGTGAGCCATATTTTAATAATTTGAAAATTGTAAGAATCATAATACAAACTTTGTATCTATTTTATCCTCTGATATTGAACATCTGAAGTACTGCAGAATCATCTTTTCTTATATCACATATTCTAAAGCCTTAAAGATATGTCCATAAAAACTTAAATTTTAAGTAAAAAAATGAATCCATGTAATTAATTAAACTACAGAATAAGCACATGTTAAGCTGACTGCAAATTATCATCAATTTGAAAATAACTGAGAAGAAGTAAGTAAAATTAAAAGATTGCTAAATTGTAGTTGTGCACTGAAGGGAAGAAATAGTAGAGTACAGAGGAAGGGGAGTGAACTGAAGATGAACTCTCAAGAAAGTAAACATCCATAGATGTCAGACAAGGCCATCCTCTGCCTCATCTGCAGATGGAGCCATGGGTCCCTCATTGTGTACTCTTTGGTTGGTGGTTTAGTCCCTGGGAGCTCTGGGGATTCTGGTTGGTTGATATTGTTGATCTTCCTATGGGGCTGCAAACCCTTTCAATTCCTTCAATCCTTTCCCTAACACCTCCTTTGGGGTCCTGTGGAGGCTGGATGACCCAGCTTAGTGGAATCCTAGGGCACTGAGTTGAGAGGGGTGAGTGGATAGGGAGCATGCTCATAGAATCTGAGGGGGAGGCGGTTAACTGGGAAGGGGTAAAACATTTGAAATGTAAATAAATGAAAGAACCAGTAAAATTAAAAATTAAAAAAATAAAAATAAACAAGGAAAATTAAAGTAAGGAAAGAAAGTAATTAAGTGAACATCACATCTGTTGAAGGCAAATAGAAATATATACCAACACCAAGAATTCTCATTTCACTGAAGCACGGAGCCACACTGTGGTAGAGATTACTTTTTCATGAGAACAACTGGGAAACATTTAGTTTACTTCTCCCAGTTATTGCTGGAGAAATTCCATGAGTCAAACCAGATTTTTTTGAAGTTTAAGTATTTTTATTTACATTTCAAATCTTATTCCCTTTCCTGGTTTCTCCTCTGAATACCCCTATCCCATACCCCCTTCCTCTGCTCACCAACCCACCCAATCCCACTCTGCCATGCAGGCATTCTCCTATACTGGGGCATTGAATCTTCACAGGACCAAGGACCTCTTCTCCCCTTGATGTCCAAATAGGCCATGCTCTGCTACATAAGAAGCTGGAGCCATGGGTCTCTCAATGTGTACTCTTTGGTTGGTGGTTTAGTCCTTATGAGCTCTGGGGGGATCTGGTTGGTTGCTATTGTTCTTCCTATGGGGTTGCAAAGCCCTTCAGCTCCTTCAATTTCTCTAACTCTTCAATTGGGGACCCAGTGCTCAGTCCAATGGTTGGCTGTGAGCATTCACCCCTGTGTTTGTCATGCTCTGACAGAGCCTCTCAGGAGAGAAATATATCAGGCTCCTGTCAGCAATCACTTCTTGACATCCACAATAGTGTCTAGGTTTGGTAAGTGTATAAGGGATGGATCTGCAGGTGGGGCAGTCTCTGGATGACTTTTCCTCAGTCTCTACTCCACACTTTGTCTCTGTATTTCCTCCAGTGGGTATTATTTCCCCCTTCTAAGAAAGACCGAAATCTCTACACTTTGGTCTTCCTTCTTCTTGAGCTTCATGTGGTTTATGAACTGAATTGTATCCTGGGTATTCCAAGCTTTAGATATTAAGAAATACATTCAAACAATGTATTAGGATAGTAGAGTGAACTATTTTTTAAATACTGACAGTGACTAAGAAAATTTCACATCTAGAAAGATGAATGCCTCTAGGAAGTAATGTATTTCTTATTTTCTTTTTGTCCAAGATAGATAAACAAACTCAATTAAATGATATACAAAAATTGTAGAGAATTAGTGGTTACTGTTATTGTAGTTGTAGATGACTGATTGTGTTATTTTAATTTTTGCATATTGGATACATTTTGGAAGTTGGGTGACAGTCATATTTCAGAAATAGAATATGATATATACAAGACTTCATTTCAGTTGTAATGAATCTGAGGAGAAAGATTACTCATGGATTATGAGCTTTATATGGTGATTTAAAGATAGAAATGTTAAGCAGCTATGGTTTATTAGACTGTTTTTTTATGAGATAAGAAATAAAGTGAAAACTGAGAGAACTGTAAAACAACATCCCAGAAAGTTTATATGGAGGAAACATTTAAAATCTCTGTGTACAGAAAGGAGAAAGTACTGTCTATGGACATATTTAGGGACTATCAGGAAAAGCTAGAGAACGTGAAATAATGGTGCCACTAAAATGCATGACTGTGGGTCTGCCTGAATTGATTCTTATCAATTTAAAACAATTCAAAAGGCAAAATTGAACTGATTGCAGAAGAATACAGACCTGAATAGAATAACATGTTCCTAAAAATATCAGCAGGAATATTCATGACAATGGTAGATCATCAACTATTAATTGGACAGGAAGATCAGTAAATTAAAGAAGCAAGCTATTGTAAAGAGCAAAAAGAGATTCATTTCATGTAGCCATTTCAGAAACAGAGATTAATAAAAAAGACGTTAGTGATCCAAATCCACATTTGTTGGCAATAGCTTGGCTTAAAAAAAGGAAATGTTGGGGTAAAGGGAAAACAGCTTATATCCTTAAGCAGTTCTCCTCTAGGTTGTATCACATAGATCTTTGACTCAATGATAACTCTGTAAAATTGTCCTTAAGACTATCATCTCTTAAAAAGGTCTTGTTTGGTTCTCAGGAGATGACTGGTTTTGCCTTCGAGTATAGCAACCCCATTTTGGATCGCTGCCCTCCTCTGAAAAGTGGTTTCCTGTCCTGATAGGTTGTTTATGTTGATTCCTGAATCCACAACGACTGAGCTTTATGACATAGATTTATCTCTGTGCTGTCAGCATAGAATAAGATTAAGCTTGGGTGCCTTTACGCGATTTACGTGACTCTGTGCGGAGGTGAGCAGGTGACACAAAGCAAAGGAGACAGACATAAACTGGAGGCAAAAACACAAAGGTTCATCCTGTTGTTCTACTTTGTGGGTCTGAGTAAGAAATCTATGAATTTTTAGCAGAAACAACTCTTGAAAAAGATCCAAGTAAATAAATGAGAACGATACACATTGAAAACAATGCTTTGCTCTCTATGTGATTCTTTTACTCTTTATGTGATTCCACTCACAGTCCATTTTCATTCCAGTATTTCTGACAAATGTCTTTGAGCTTGCTCATTCTGTGTTAACCTGTCTACTTCTCTTTGCACCCTTCAAGTCTCTGCATCTATCAGGTTTTTCAGCATTACTGTTCACTCACGAATCACCCCTGTAAAATGTTGTTCTCTGCTTTCTTAAATTCAAGATACATAATCTTGACGTCATACAGAAATACATTTCCACTTAACACTTCCTTGTTTCTTAATTGATATGAAATTAATAGTATTCTTTTGTGGCATATATCTATTATGTTGTCCTGTATAAAAGTAGGATATTTATAGCATACTAATTCATTTTTTATAAAATGGTTTTCAATCAGTAACAGGAAGTATATTCAGATAAGCAGAGCTGAATATTAAATATTGTTAATATTTCACAGTTATCTAAGATCTTTTTAGCAACTTTAATTATCTAATAACTTTCATTTTACTTGAGACACTTTTAAAATTTCCTGTCGTCTTTTATAGTGGTATGCTTCTAGGCCAGCGAGATGGCACAGCAGGTAAGGGGTCTTGCCACCAAGCATGGCAAAATAAGTTGGATATGTGAATCAAGACAAAAGAAGATATATGACTCATACTAGCTACAATCTGACCTCCACAGATGTGCTATGCTGGATGAGTAGCCCCCATCAACACTAAAATAGTACAACTTTTTTCATTAATTAATTAATTTATTCACATTCTATCCCAACTGCAACCCTTTTCCTCTTCTCTTCTCAGTCCCTTTAAATCTCTCCCATATTATCTACTCTCCTTCTCCTCAAAAAACGGGAAGCCCCCCTTGGGAACCACACTGCCCTGCACATCAAATAACAGATCCTCGCACATTCTTGCCCACTAATTCCTGACCAGGACATTTATCTAGGGCAAAGGGATGCAAAGACAGGCAAGAGAGTCCAAGACAGCCCCTTCACCAATTGTTAGGGGATCCACATCAATATCAAGCTGCAATCTACCCCAATTGAGTAGGGGCCTGGGTTCAGGCCTTATGTATGTTCTTTGGTGGTGGTTCAGTTTCTGTGAGCCCTCATGACCTCACAGAGGTATATGTAGGTCTTCTTGGGGAGTCCTTGACCGTCTGGGTCACTCAATCTCATCCAAAACAATTCCACAACATTCTCCAAGGTGGGTTTCATGTTGGGCAGCAGGTCTCAGAATCTATTTTCATCTGCTGTTGGATGAAGCCTTTCCAAGTTTCTAACAAATTTAGAGCTAAGATGAAGGGATGGACTATCCAGAGACTACCCCATCCGGGAATCCATCCCATCATCAGCCACCAAACCCAGATACTAATATACATGCCAGCAAGATTCTGCTGAAGGGACCCTGATATAGCGGCTTCTTATGAGGCTATGCCAGGGCCTGGCAAACACAGAAGGTGATGCTCACAGTCAGCTATTGG